>NC_080403.1:50616111-50925833 GCF_030265065.1 Corythoichthys intestinalis
TACAACCAAATTTGAAAAATATATATATTTACTTTCCTTTTTAAAAATATATTTAATGGTATTTTTAAATGAAAGGACATTCTAAAAATAAGTAAAAAAAAAATTATTATTTTTTTTTTTAAATGCAGAAATTGATTTAAAAATATTATTTTAAAAAACATTTACCTTTAACTTCTACTTCTTCTAATTTCTTATTCAGAAATATATTTTTTTAAATTAGAAATATTATCTAACTTTAAATAAAAAAGATTCCTCCTCCTTCAAAAAAAACAAAAAAAATTGTTTAAAAAATATCTATTCAAATTCAAAGATATTTAAATCACTCACCAAATCTTTAAAAATTAAAGCCCTAAAATTATTTAATTATTTTGCACGCTCACCTTCTATTTCTTTACTGATTTTTTTAAAAATGATTTTTTAATTTAATATTTTTTAAAATTCTAATTTAATATTTAACTTTTTTACCTTTAACTTGTACTTTAACTTATTCAGAAATAGATTTTTTTTTTTAAATGAAAAATATTATCTGACTAATAATAAAAATCACCCTTCGAAAACAAGTTATTGTTTAAAAAAATATCTCATGAAATTTAAAAATATTCAAATTACTGTAATTTCGGATTATAAGGCGCACCTGACCAACAAATTTGACACTAAAATGGCATTTGTTCCTCACTGTATTATGGGATATTTACACCAAAAGATATTAACCAGTAATGCTTTATTTGACAGCGGCATCATAAGACTGTCATAAGACCAAATGAACCACCATGAAGCTTTGAACCGAGGAGTTGCAAAGTTTCATTGCTTCAAGAACCTTCAGTCAACTTCTGCTGCCACCTGCTGTTAACACTGTTGTCGTCCAACATGCCTTCTAGCATGCATTGCAGCGCTACAGATGTACATAACGATCAAAATTCATGTTGCTAGTTATGGTATTTGGTAACACCGTGGCGCCATAAGACTCATAAGACAATCATAATTATGACATGACACTGCCATGAGCATTAATGAATGCTTATGACGGATGTCATTTTGTGTCATCCGGCAAATGAGCTCCTTTTTGAATGGATGTAAAAGATCCGAGCTGGACATGAATGGAGTTAGTAACATAATTTGCTGGATGACAATGACATTTGGCATAAGCATTCATTAATGCTGATGATACTGTCATGTCATAATTATGACTGTCATATGGCAGTCTTATGACACCGCTGTCAAATAAGCCGTACTGGACTATGGGCCGCAGGATTCAAAATGAAAAGTAACTGTTTAAAGTCCCAAAATTACGGTATTCGCCAAATCTTTGAAAATTTAAGCCTTAAAAAAAATTTCACCTTCGATTTCTTAAGTGATTCAAACCTATTCAGATTTTTTTTTCTAATTATTTATTTTGTTTTAATGTTTTAAATAAGAAATATTGTCTGACTTAAAAAAAATCCAAATTTACCCCTTATTTTTTTATTTAATAAAAAAAAAAAAAGAAATTTCAAAAAATATAAAAAACACGTTCTAAAAAAAAAGTTTATTGTATTTTTAAAGTAAAAGACGTTCTAAATTTGTAAAAATAATTTAATAATAATTTAACTTCTACTTGCTTTGAATAATTCAAATCATTCCATTTTTAAATTATTCAGCAAATCATCCAAATTTTTGAAAATAAAAACCCTGAAATTGTTATTTCTTTAATTGATCACCTTCCATTTTTTAACTGATTAAAACCTATTCCGAATTTTTTATTATTTTCGTTTTTTAAATTAATATTATTTGATTAAAAAAAAAATTCACCCTTTAAATGTTTTTTATTGTTTAAAAAATATGTAATCAAGTAAAAAAAAAAAAAAAAAAAAAAACTTTTTTTTTTAAAAAATTCAGTTTATTGTATTTCTAAATTAAAAGACACTCTAAAATATATTTAATGATTCAATAATAATGTAACTTCTACTTTTTTTTTTTTGAATAATTCAAATAATTCCATTTTAAAATTATTCACCAAATCCTTCAAATTTTTGAAAATTAAAGCCCTAAAATATTTATATTTTTAAATTGGTCACCTTCAATTTCTTAACTGATTCAAACCTATTCAGAAATGTATATAATGTTCATTTAAAAAAAAATAAAAATATTACCTAAAATACAATACAGATTCACCCTTAAATTTTTTTCATGTTCAGCTTATTCTCCAAATCCTCCAAACTTTTAGAAATAAAATCCCCAAAATAAATACTAATATATTTACAGTACATAATCACATTCAATTTCTCAACCGATTCAAACCCTACCAAACATCATACAATTATTTGCACCATTTTAACAAAACAAAAGAAAAAAAAATCAAAACATCTGAAACTCCTATAACTGAAGCCTATAAACGTCCAATCTGTTAGCGATCGTCCAAATGGCACGGACGACTATCGCCGTCAATGGCAGACCCCACGAGTTCAAATACCAACTAATTAACACAAATAATCCAAAGAAAAAGCAAAGCAATGTGGCGAAACTGATCTTTTTTTGGGCGCTCGCCGGACTCAACTACAACGCGTATGAAGATACACTGCTGGCGTATTTTCTTATATCATTTTTGCATCATCCATGATGACCTCTGTTTGTGGGTATTAACGCACACATACACACATTTGCGAACGCACACACACGTAGACACACTCATTCACAGTGGGCTGTCTGGGATTGTCTCTGTGATGAAACCAGCGGTAACTGTTGGCATGTCAACTCCATCCTCTGTGACATGGTGTGTGTTTGTGAGTGTGTGTAGGTGTGCTGGAGTATATGTGTGTGCGCGCAATGGAGACCTTTGACCTTTACGTGGTGTCTATCAACACATCTCCACAAATACAGAAAGTCATGTCATAAAGGAATGCACTTACTTTTGATTTTTAGTGACTTCTGATTCATTTTTGGGGCATTTCGGGTGACTTCATTCGCCACTCCCAGTTAAAACGGATTGGACGTCTAGCGCTGTCATTGGAACTTAAAGATGAGGATTCACAGACAGTCATCCCAGTTTAAATGAATTGGCTGTCTACTGTTGTTAAGGGCAGGCTTTGAGTAAATTGTGTGTCACATCCTTGTTGGTTTTATGTACTTATACAGTAGTATGAAAAAGTATCTGAACCTTTTGGAATTTCTCACATTTCTTCATAAAATCACCATCAAATATGATCTGATCTTGGTCAAAATCACACAGATGAAAAAACAGTGTCTGCTTTAACTAAAACCAACCAGGCATTTATAGGTTTTCATATTTTAATGAGTAATAGTATGCAAACAATGACAGAAGGGGGGAAAATAAGTAAGTGAACCATCACATTTAATATTTTGTGCCCCCCACACCCCCTTTGCCGGAAACCAGACACTTCCTGCAGATCAGTCTGGCACATTGATCAAGACTTTTTTTTTTTTTTTTTTTAAACCTGTCCTGTTCAGCAGTTTGACCCGGAGAATGGAAGTCTAAGTGTCCGGTTGGTCTGAACAATTTTAATGTTTCACATTGAGAGTATGACATACTCCCATTGTGATCATTCAACATACCTCGTTTATTATGACAAACCAGCGAACAGTAGGGGTTATGGGGGAACAGAAGAAAAGAAACTCAAGAGAGGAAAGAAAAGAAACACAAACAACGACAAGAAATATATTGAACGCCTACACTAACTATTAATATGTTGGTGCTATCGTCAGCTAGATGTATTTACAACTGAGACCATGTGGGGGGCCTGTTGACCAGGTAAAGAAGGGAAGGGGCAGGGGGAGTTGATAAGCTAAGCGATTGGGAGGCTAGAGTGTACACAAATCAGCTCCGTGATCTAGAACCAAGTAATCGTGTGAATCCCTTGTGAGTGTAAGCCCGTTGGCGACCGACCCAACGCCGCCCCATCACCAATCCCGGCACCGGGACCCCCCACCCAAGTGCGTCCAATCACATCCAGCCGCACGCGAGCCCCAGCAAACACGCGACAGCCACGCAGACGAGTGGAGATGCATTGATCAAGACGAATCTTGGTCCATTCTTCTCTACAAAACTGCTGTAGTTCAGTCAGTCTCCTGGGATTTTAGCATCAATCGCTGTCATGCCACAGCATCTCAATAGGGTTCAAGTCTGAACTTTGACTTGGCCACTCCAGAGCATGTATTTTGTTCTTCTGAAACCATTCTGAAGTTGATTTACTTCTGTGTTTCAGATCATTGTCTTGTTGCGGCATCCATCCTCTTTTTAGCTTCAACTGTCTGACAGACGACCTCAGGTTTTCCTGCAAAACATCCTGATAAACTTTTGAATTATTTCTTCCATTATTGAATGCAATTTGTCCAGGCCCTGAGGCAGCAAAACAGCCCCAAATCATGATGCTTCCTCCACCATGCTTCACGGTGGGAGTGAGGTGTTGATGTTGGTGAGCTGTTCCATTTTTCCTCCACACATGACGTTCTGTGTTACTCCGAAACAATTCAACGTCGGTTTCATCAGTCCGCAAAATATTTTGCCAAAACCTCTGTGGAGTGTCCCAGTGTGATTTGCGAAAATCAAACGAGCGACAATTTTTTTTAGACAGTAGTGCCTTCCTCCGTGGGGTCCTCCCATGAACACCATTTGTGGCCATAGTTTTACATATAGTTGATGTGTGCACGGAGATATTGGACTGTGCCAGTGATTTCTGTAAGTCTTTAGCAGACACGCTAGGGTTCTTTTTTATCTCTGTAAGTATTCTGCACTGAACTCTTGACATCATATTTGGTGGACGGCCACTCCTTGGGAGAGAAGCAACAGTGCCAAACTCTCTCCATTCCTAGACAACTTCTCTGACTGTCGATTGATGAACATCCAGACTTTTAGAGATGGATTTGTATCATTTCCCAGCTTTATAAAAATCAACAGTCTTCGATCGCAGGTCTTTAGACAGCTCTTTTGACCGAGCCCTGATGCACATCAATCAATTACCATTCTCACCAGGTGTGTGTTTTATAGAGGGCGGGGCAGCTTTAAACAACTCATCAGTGATTGGGCACATCCCTGACTTAAATTGTTTGGTTTAAGTCTCCTTGGGCAGAGGGTTCACTTACTTATTTTTCCCCCTTCTGTCATTGTTTGCATGCTATCCTCATTAAAATATGAAAACCTATACATGTTTGGGTGGTTTTAGTTAAAGCAGACACTGTTTTTACATCTGTGTGATTTTGACAAATATCAGATCACATTTGATGGTGATTTTAAGCAGAAATGTGAGAAATTCCAAAAAGTTCAGATACTTTTTAATACCATTTTTGATCAGTTCATGTTAATTTTAGGGCATTTCCCATTGTGTAATAAACATTAAGACGTGTCAGTCATTTGGCATTTTGTAGGGAGAGGTTTGACAAGGTGTGGGTGGTCTTTCTTTTGGGAATATTGAGAAATCTTGTACTTGATGTAAACATGGACAGGAAAGGGAAACAAGCAAAAAGAGAAATCAGATTCACTCCAGTGTGTTTTTCATCAGTTGGATTGAAATGTCGACCAAACTTCATGTTGCCAAGTTTTCACAAGTTCACCTTTTCGGCCAGGTTGATGTTTTCAAAATAAAAAAAAAGAAAAAAGACGGGACTGACAGACGTCCTTGCTTCTCGGTTGCAAATAACAAACAGCATTTGCAATCGTGTGCAATAAAGTCCGCCTGATGCTCCATCGCTGAAGTCTTGCAATGTTGCCACTTCGGGCTTTATTGAAAAGACGCAAGCCAGTCTCCCCAGGTACGTTGCATCAGTCGCTCGTTCCTTCGTTACGTCCGCTGCTGCTAAAGACTCATTAAGCCAAAAGAAAAACTACTCGCTTTGTCTTCTCAATATCCTGGTCACACATTGCCATTGACCATGATAGACGTCCAATCCATTTGAATGCTCAAAAGGGTTGGACGTCTATTGCTGTCAATGGCACACTTGAACACAATTTCAGGGTTAAAAACATTGAAGTGAAAGCTTTGGATCCAGGAGTTTATACTTAGCCTCATTCAAACTGGCGTCTACTCTACACATCACATTTTGTAGGCCATAATATTAACATACTTAATTGTATAAAACATACATAATTGTAAAAACATAATTATCTGCTGTGTCTACCGAGCTCCTGATTGAAATGTCTACCATATGGAAAAGATACTGTATAAAACGAATAATAAGCATGTTTACGTTGTGGAGACATTAATCTTGGGATAAAATAAGTGCAGCATGTTGTTTGATTTTATACATACATGTCTGATGAAACTGTTACAGTGACCTTTGTGTGCGCCAATTGTTGCCGCTACTCACACCAGCTGTGATAACACAATCACTTTTGCCACACACATAGCCACAACAAAATGTTCCTCAGCAAACAGATGCAAAAATGTCAGGGACATGACTAAGCCATAACCTTGTACGCCCTGAAATTAATTGAGCTGCTTGACTGGACGCTAAGTTGCTAAACTCAGATTGTTGATTTTGTTATTATACAGTTTTGATGTATGTTCCATGCCTGAATGTGCGTCTTTAGTTGTATGGGGGACGGGAAACTGATAAGCATATGCTTCATCTCGTCCGCCTTTATCTTCTTCTTCGGTTCCTTCGGGCAAATCATATCACATTTTGTAATTGTCAATGATACCGATGATGATGACAATAAAAATTCCATTCCATACTGCGAAGTGAAAAAATTAAGACACCCCATTAAATATTCAGTTCTTTATGAGGGAATGTTCACATATCAATGTCTGATCTTGTTTTTCTTAATCTCTGGAAAAGAAAGTGGTTTAATTACAGGTAAACAAGATAAATTAACATTATTTTACTCATTAAACCAAATATTTAAATTAGGGCTGTCAAAATGATCGCGTTAACGGGCGGTAATTAATTTTTCAAATTAATCTCGTTAAAATATTTGACGCATTTAACGCACATGCCCCGCTCAAACAGATTAAAATGACAGCACAGTGTCATGTCCACTTGTTGCTTGTGTTTTTTGGTGTTTTGTCGCCCTCTGCTGGCGCTTGGGTGCGACTGATTTTATGGGTTTCAGCACCATGAGCATTGTGTAATTATTAACATCAACAATGGCGAGCTACTAGTTTATTTTTTGATTGAAAATTATACAAATTTTATTAAAACGAAAACATTAAGAGGGGTTTTAATATAAAATTTCTATAACTTCTACTAGCATTTATTTTTTATGAACTACAAGTCTTTCTATCCATGGATCGCTTTAACAGAATGTTAATAATGTTAATGCCATCTTGTTGATTTATTCTTATAATAAACAAATACTGTACTTATGTACAGTATGTTGAATCGGTCTTATCTTTTCATTCCAACAATAATTTACAGAAAAAGATGGCATATTTTATAGATGGTTTTATAGATGGGATTAATTTTTAAGCTGTGATTAACTCGATTAAAAATTGTCGTCGTTTGACAGCCCTAATTTAAACAAAAATGCATATTCTAACTGAAGAAAACGTAAGGACACCCTATACCACCAACTTCAGTGAGACGCTTTTTGTAGCCATCTACCAGTCTTTGACATCAGTCTGAAGAAATTTGTCTCCCCTCGTCAACGCAGAATACTTTCAGCTGTGAGATGTTTGAAGGGTTACTTGCATGTACAGCCCGTTTCAAGTCACCCCACAGCAGAAGCATCTCAGTGGGATTAAGATCTGGCCTTTGACCCGGCCATTCCAGGACTCTCCATTTTTTCCCTTTTCAGCCAGTCCTTGGTGGATTTACTGGTATGTTTTGGGTCATTGTCATGTTGCAGGGTCCAGTTTCACTTCAGCTTTTATTTTTTTCACAGATGATCTCACATGTTCCTCAAGCACCCTCTGATACACAATAGAATTCATGGTGGATTCTATGACGGTGAGCTGGCCAGGTCCTGCTGTAGCAAAGCATCCCCAAACCATGACACGTCCACCTCCATGCCTCACAGTTGGTATGAGGTTCTTCTCCTGGAATGCTACATTCACTCTGGCAAACTTCAGTCTGGCCTTCATGTTCTTCTTGGAGAGCAAAGGTTTCCTCCTTGCACACCTCCCATGAAGCTTAAACTTGTGAAGTCTCTTTTTGATTGTAGAGGCATGCACTTTCACATCAACAGTAGCACGAGCCTGCTGTAGGTCCCGTGATGAGATTTTAGGGTTTTTGGAGACTTCTTTAAGCATCTTGCGGTCTGTTCTCGTCGTGAACTTGCTTGGACGGCCAGACCTGGGCATGTTGGCAGTTCTTTTGAATGTCCTCCAATTGTAGACTATTTTCCAGACGGTGGAATGGCTGATTTTATATTCTTTTGAAATCATTTGAAATCCTTTACCAGACTCACAAGCGTCTACAATCTTCTTTCTAAAGGCCTCAGACAGCTCCTTTGATCTGACCATGGTGTTTTCTCTCACTTCAACAGTCAGGGGCACACCAAATTAAATGTGAGGTTTAAATATGGAAAGCCTCGTTCATAACATTGGGTAATGATGTTCTAATCATGTGCATCTGATGTGATATGCCTGTGTGTGTGATTTTAGCCATTTTAAGTGGGATTGAATGTGGGGGTGTCCTAATTAATTCCTCAACAGAAATAGCATTTATTTAAAATTACAGAAAGTTTTAAAAGTCTTTTTTTCAGTTTTGTTTAGTTCTACTTCTTGAATCTCTCAAGATTGTTAAAATTTATATTTAATATCCATATGACCAAATATCTTAGAAAACAAATAGGCTTCCATTGGGTGTCCTAATTTTTTCACATGACTCTATATACAGTGGGGCAAATAAGTATTGAGTCAACCACCAATTGTGCAAGTTCTCCGACTTGAAAAGATTAGAGGGGCCTGTAAATGTCAACATGGGTAAACCTCAACCACGAGAGACAGAATGTGAAAAAAAAACAACAGAAAATCACATTGTTTGATTTTTAAAGAATTTATTTCCAAATAGATTGGAAAATAAGTATTTGGTCACCTACAAACAAGCAAGATTTCTGGCTGTAAAAGAGGTCTAACTTCTTCTCACGAGGTCTACCGAGGCGCCACCTGTATTAATGGCACCTGTTTTAACTCATTATCGGTATAAAAGACACCTGTCCACAAACTCAGTCAGTCACACTCCAAATTTCACTATGGCCAAGACCAAAGAGCTGTCGAATGACACCAGAGACAAAATTGTAGACCTGCAGCAGGCTGGAAAGACTGAATCTGCAACAGGTAAAACGCTTGGTGTAAAGAAATCAACTGTGGGAGCAATTATTAGAAAATGGAAGACATAAAGTACCACTGATAATCTCCCTCGATCTGGGGCTCCATGCAAGATCTCACCCCGTGGCGTCAAAATGATAACAAGAACGGTGAGCAAAAATCCCAGAACCACACGGGGGGACCTACTGAATGACCTACAGAAAGCTGGGACCACAGTAACAAAGGCTACTATCAGTAACACAATGTGCCACCAGGGACTCAAATCCTGCACTGCCAGACGTGTCGCCCTGCTGAAGAAAGTACACGTCCAGGCCCGTCTGCAGTTCGCTAGAGAGGATTTGGATGATCCAGAAGGGGACTGGGAGAATGTGTTATGGTCAGATGAAACCAAAATAGAACTTTTTGGTAGAAACACAGATTCTCGTGTTTGGAAGAGAAAGAATACTGAATTGCATCCGAAGAACACCATACCCACTGTGAAGCATGGGGGTGGAAACATCATGCTTTGGGGCTGTTTTTCTGCAAAGGGACCAGGACGACTGATCTGTGTAAAGGAAAGAATTAATCGAGAGATTTTGAGTGAAAATCTCCTTCCATCAGCAAGGCCATTGAAGATGAGACGTGGCTGGGACTTTCAGCATGACAATGATCCCAAACACACAGGAGATCTGCATGGAGGAATGGGCCAAAATACCAGCAACAGTGTGTGAAAAACTTGTGAAGATTTACAGAAAACGTTTGGCCTCCGTTATTGCCAACAGAGGGTACATAACATAAGTATTGAGATGAACTTTTGGTATTGACCAAATACTTATTTTCCACCATGATTTGCAAGTGAATTCTTTAAAAATCAAATAATGTGATTTACTGTTTTTTTCCCCCATATTCTGTCTCTAATGGATGAGGTTTACCCATATTGACAATTACAGGCCTCTCTAATATTTTCAAGTGCGAAAACTTGCACAATTAGTGGTTGACTAAATACTTATTTGCCCCCACTGTACGCTGCAAAAGGTGCCCTTTTTTTTTTTTTTTTTTTTTTTTTTTTTTAATTTGCATCTGAGCACCGCCCCCCCAAATTGTTTGTGCATCCCACTGGGAATAAGTAATGATTCCAAATCAGCGGAGTGCTTTTTTTGTTGTTGTAGTTTTTACTTTATTTGGCCTCATTTAATCATATTTATCCGACTTCGCTCGATAGTGCGCTCCTTGAATGTTGAAACGTTTTTAGGCCCACCCTCTTATACTTACAAGAACATATTTGCTCACGGGGATGTTTTATCCCGCAGCCTGAGGCCTCTCTCAAAGCTCCCTGTGGGGGCGCGCCGGTGCGAGATGCCCCCCAGCAAGACCAGAGAGTGCACGGCAGGAAGTAGATTCGAATCACAGGAAGTGGCATCAAGTGGGGATCAAAGCAACGCAGGTGGCGCAGTGAATGACGGCGTTTGAGCGTACGTGCGTGTCGCTCAGGCCATAGTTAAGTCAGACACTTGGCCTCTGATTTCATCACGTTGCTTATGAAAAAGAGTCAAGTTTAACACTCACACACACACACACTCCTCTGTTTCTTCAATATTTCATCATGTAGCATAAAAACACGCTAACCACGTGAAGATAACCTGCTGTGTGCGTGCGTGTGTAAATGTCAGTACAATGTGACGAATTTTCTTAATTTCACACGTGCTCATGGGTAATGTGAACCCTTAATTATTCAGTTTGAGTTTAAAAAAACAAACAAACAAAAAAACGCTATGATGAGAAATTACAGAAAAACGTTACAGCGTACCGTAACAGTAAATGGACAGTCAGATACAGTGGGTCAAATAAGTATTTAGTCAACCACTAATTGTGCAAATTCTCCCACTTGAAAATATTAGAGAGGCCTGTAATTGTCAACATGGTTAAACCTCAACCATGAGAGACAGAATGTGGAAAAAAAAAACAGAAAATCACATCGTTTGATTTTTAAATTTATTTACAAATCGTGGTGGAAAATAAGTATTTGGTCAATACCAAAAGTTCATCCCAATAATTTGTTATGTACCGTTTGTTGGCAATGACGGAGGCCAAACGTTTTCTATAACTCTTCACAAGCTTTTCACACACTGTTGCTGGTGTTTTGGCCCATTCCTCCATACAGATCTTCTCTAGAGCAGTGATGTTTTGGGGCTGTCGTTGGGCAACACGGACTTTCAACTCCCTCCGCAGATTTTCTGTGGGGTTGAGACCTGGAGACTGGCTAGGCCACTCCAGGACCTTGAAATGCTTCTATGAAGCCACTCCTTTGTTGCCCTGGCTGTGTGTTTGTGACCGTTGTCATGCTGAAAGACCCAGCTACGTCTCATCTTCAATGCCCTTGCTGATGGAAGGAGATTTTCACTCAAAATCTCTCGATACATGGCCCCATTCATTCTTTCCTTTACACAGATCAGTCGTCCTGGTCCCTTTGCGGAAAAACACCCTCAAAGCATGATGCTTCCACCCCCATGCTTCACAATGGGTATGGTGATATTCGGATGCAATTCAGAATTCTTTTTCCTCCAAACAAGAGAAGCTGTGTTTCTACCAAAACGATATATGTTGGTTTCATCTGACCATAACACATTCTCCCAGTCCCCTTCTGGATCATCCAAATGCTCTCTAGCGGACCGCAGACGGGCCCGGACGTGTACTTTCTTCAGTAGGGGGACACGTCTGGCAGTGCAGGATTTGAGTCCCTGGCGGCGCATTGTGTTACTGATAGTAGCCTTTGTTACTTTGGTCCTAGCTCTCTGTAGGTCATTCACTAGGTCCCCCTGTGTGGTTCTGGGATTTTTGCTCCCCGTTCTTGTTATCATTTTGATGCCACGGGGTGAGGAGGGAGTTGAAAGTCCATGTTGCCCAAAGACAGCCCCAAAACATTACTGCTCTAGAGGAGATCTGCATGGACGAATGGGCCAAAATACCAGCAACAGTGTGTGAAAAGCTTGTGAAGAGTTACAGAAAACGTTTGGCCTCCGTTATTGCCAACAAAGGGTACGTAACAAAGTATTGAGAAGAACTTTTGGTATAGACCAAATACTTATTTACCACCATGATTTGCAAATAAATTCTTTAAAAATCAAATGATGTGATTTTGTTTTTTTTCCCCACATTCTGTCTCTCATGGTTGAGGTTTACCCATGTTGACAATTACAGGCCTCTCTAATATCTTCAAGTGGGAGAACTTGCACAATTAGTGGTTGACTAAATACGTATTTGCCCCACTGTAAGTATGCTTTTTAAATGTCATTTAAACACTGAATGTTTATCGTTGTCAATGGCGGCAATGAGTTCATTTTGGGTACTTTAGGGCACAGGCAGGGGCGGAACTTAGGGGGGGTGCTGGGTGTGCGACTGCCCCCGGCAGTGTGCTGTGGAAAATCATCCACTTTAACCTGATTAATCTAAATTTTTTTGGGGAAAATGAATCCGCAAATGCGCAAAATCCAACGTCTTTGCTGTCTAACGGTCGGAAATCATGCAATACTCTTCAATATCAGTAGATATCAATAGGTAGCTAATGAAGGGAATAGTATCTATTCTCATATTTACTGTTTGACTGTATGTATTACTCTAACACACTTAATATAATCACTCAGGGAATAGTATATTTTCTCATATTTAATGTTTGACTGTTTGTATTACTCTAACACACAATATAAAATTAAATAGCATTTATATCATAGTTTAAGAAAAACAAGCGGAATATATTTAATATCATGAACAGTTGGACTTGAAATGATTAGAATTTGCAGCGCCAAGACAACTGGCAGATAAGGGCAGAACAGATACAGGACGTCTTCTGACCACGGAAGGCGATAAACCACTTTTTCAATATATAGTATTGTCATAAATTAACTCTAATAAGCAGCAACTGAGAAGTTCTTGAAACAGTCTGTTGGTCTTCTAGTTGTGAATTTGAATAGATATAAGTGGTTTTTCATTTGGCCATCACCGCGCCCTGGGGACAGTTACCCTCTGCTGCCACCTGCTGTCAACACTGTTGTCGTCCAACATGCCTCCCGTAATGCATTGCAGCACTACATAGTAAATAACAATCAAACTTCATGTTCTGTGCTAATTATTTCTTCAGTTACTGTTCTAGTTGTTTCATTAATTGCTAGTTAAGGGATTTGGCAACACTATTTGACAGTGGCACCATAAGACTCTCATAAGACCATCATCACTAACTAATGAGCATTAATGAATGCTTATGACAGATGTCATTTTGGGTCATCCGGCAAATTATCTCAATTTTGAATCGATGTAAACGATCCGAGCTGGACATAAATGGAGTTAGTCACATAATTTGCTGGATGATACTTAATGACAACCGTCATAAGCATTCATTAATGCCCGTGATAGTGTCATGTCGTAAATATGACGGTCTTATGGCAGTCTTATGACGCCGCAGTCAAATAAAGTGTTACCTATTAACCCAAATAAATCGACAAATAAGCCACACTGGACTATGAGCTGCAGGATTCACAATGAGGGGAAAAAGTATAGTTACTTATAGTCCGAAAATTACGGTAAATATAAGCACAGAAATATATTTTCTATTTTTCATTTATTTATTTTTGTTTTTTGATAATCCCATGTCCAATACAATACAAATTTATAATACCTGGAATCCCACACGGAACTTCAATTGCTCAATCTGCCAATTTTGTATATATTTTGTGTATTTTTAAGCCTTTTATTTTGTACGCTTTTAAGCCTCTTTTTAACTTATTACCTTTGCACTGTAAAGGAGAAGCTCCCCCCATTCTTGCTGTACATTTGTATGATGACAGTAAAAAGCTATTCTATTCTATTTTTAAACATGATGGGGAAAAAGTTATTGTCAATATTCTCTGATTTCTGTAGTCCCTCACAATAGAATGTTTTTTTTTTTAATTCAAATTTCATTTTAGCAACAAAAAAATAAAAATCTAATAAATAAATAATAATAATAAAAAATAATAATTTTAAAAATGCTGCCAGTCTTTCTCAGTCAAAATGGAATGGACGTCTGGCAGAGTCAATGGCAGCCAAAAAGTTAAATACAAAAATAAAATACAAAGAAATGCATGCAATTTCATTATGTCAATTAATATAACACATTGTCTGAGTTTATTTTTACGATCTGAAATGAAAATTATACATAAATGAATAAATTCTTTAAAGCAAAAAAAGATAAAACAAACACAAAATTACAGCTCCTGGTTCGAGATAGAAGTGGGCTTGCGCGTGTTCGAGGAACGAAAATAACTCGTATCTCAATCCATATGCACGTATATTAATATATCTTATTATTTAATTTTTAACAAATCTATGTTACGGAGGTTTTCAACCAGGAAGTGATGAAAATCTCGATTCGGAAGCTGATGTAAGAGATGTTGTTTATGAATATCCCACGTTATGATATATGAGTGCTGACGACGGATCCACTCACTATTGCAACATCGAAAGCCCTCCCCCAACTAGCGACGTCACCCCGCCAGTAGTTCAACTAAACAAAGGAGAACTCGCTGGCTTCTCATCTAATAAGAGAAGCTTGAAACTTCTACTAAATCGGAACTCTTCTACTCACCTCACGCCGGCCACGAAGCACCACCAAAAGTCATTTCCCCCTCGTGGATCACTCCTTTTTTGGATGTAAAACCAACTCTTTCTCCTTTGGTTTTTGCAACCGAGAAGCAGGCGTCACACCCCGGACACTCCACCCAGACTTCCCCGGGACACAGCTGCCGCTATGGCCGCGACGACTCGTCCTTAACGGGGCCTGTCGTTGTCCAGCTCCGCCGAGTTCGACTGGATCTGGAGCTACCGTCCAGTGCACGGTAAGAGTTATTTACTTCATTTTGAGCAATTTAATTGACGAAAAGTAGCTCAAAACTACCTTTCAAAACACTTTTTGTTTCAGAGTTGAATCGAAAGTTGTAGGCTAATAGTTTTTCTTGAAAAATATTCCGTAATTAAAATTCATTAATTCATTTTGAATGAACTAAAGACGATACCTTGTTAGTGTAGACATTCTGCCTCACTGGTCTCGGGTGCAGGGTTCGATTTTGCAAGCTCTCCTCGTACTTCCATGACTTTTCCTCGAAAACAAAGCAATTACACTTAATTGCCTCGTACTTCTCCGGCTTTTCTTCGAAATCAAAGCAATTACACTTAATTAAATGTTCCGAAATATGCAGTTAAGGTTTTGCATAACTATGAAAACAATACATATAAAACAATTACAATATCTATTGAAATTCACAACTACAAGACCAGCAGACTGTTTTAAGAACTTCACAGGTGCTACTTATTAGAGTTAATTTATGACACTGCTGCATATCCAATAAGTGGTTTATCGCGATACAGGGATCCCTCGTTTTTCGCGGTTAATGGGGACCACAACCCGCTGCGATAAGTGCAAAACCGCGAAGTAGTGCCTCTCCAACTCAAATAATTATTTTTTTGTGTTGAATGGTTTTATTCAGATTTAGCATTGGAAAGAGATACTTATGAGACATGTTTCCCGTTTTTGCCAAAGCACAGAGTGATTCAAAAAGAATGTGCCAAAATCATCACGCATTTATTCATTTCAAAATCACTGAAATAGACTGAACTATTAATTATTAATCAAATTAAAGTAATTAATAATTTAATACACATCAGAATAAGAATGATAAGAATTAAAAGTCTTGTTAACAAGTAAGTTATTTTAACAAAAGTCATATCGACTTTGTCCTTGCGCTGGTGGTGGTCACATTGAGCACTTGTAAAGCATGAAATAAAAAACTTTGAAGTTGTATACAATACTTGTATCCAGCTAGTTATTAATTGTTTTTTTTATTTTTTATTTTTAAAATATACCGCAATGGTTTTGGCACATTCTTTATGAATCACCACGTATAATCAAAGAAATATATATAATCGTTGCAGCACAAAAATCGATTAATAAACACATTTGATTATCGATACAGTTGAAGGAAATAGTCATCCATGTTGTCTTCATTGCTACTTATAACATGCCAAAAACAACTTTGAGGTAAATTGTGAATGTAATTGAAAGAAGTGACATTTTTTTAATTAATCGATTAATCGTTTAATTAATCATCCGATTAATCAATAATGAAAATAATTGTTAGTTGCATTCCTAAAATGAATGCGACCAAAAATCTTCCGTTAGAATAGTGTCTACGTTAGTGTCTACGTTCGTTCACTTAGCTACATTAGACATCCAATTAGTGCTGCAACGATTAATCGATTAACTCGAGTAATTCAGTTAGAAAAAAGATATGAAATAAATTTTGCTGCTTAGAGTATTGGTTTAATTAAAGTGGAGTTGTAATGGTTTATTTTGAAAGTGTTTGCATTTAGTTTTATTGATTTGGGAGGAAACACTGCCCTCTACTGGGAACAGTGAATATAACTCATTTCACATGGCTGAATCCAGCTGCTCCCTGTTTAGACCAACATAAACTAAGTTTTTTGTTTGAGCTAATGTCTTTTTTAATGCATTTGTAATGTACTTTAGCAGTTTTTTTTGTGGGAATATGTGTTTGAACCATTTGTTAAGAGCATTATAAAAAAATGTTGGCATTCTATCATATTTAAGCTAGCAGACTTTTGCTACATAAGTTAGCCAATTGTTCTTTTGTTGTACTTATGTCCTCATTTATTTTATTTTATTTTTTTTAATACCGTTTGAGGTTTAGCTCAGGTATTTAATTTTTTTATGTTCCTTATCCGATTACTCGATTATTCGAACTAACTAGTTCATCGATTAACCTGCTACTGAAATAATCCATAGCTGCAGCCCTACATCCAATTCATTTTGACTGGATTGGACGTCTAGTGCTGTCAATGGCACTGAAACCAGAGCCTTCATAGCTAGTCTATTGTGCTGAGATCCTGCTCGTTTTAGGGCTTGTACAGTTGACTTCCTGTTGAATTTGAGTGGTTTCCTATTCATTTGTGGACATTCTTGAGTCGCTTCCTTTTCAGTAACCCAAAATCAACAGCAAGTGAACCGTAAATGCTACAAAATGAACATGAAGTGACCGAAATTCAGCATAAAATGATGTGAAATTCCCTCAAAATTGCCTGCCACTGACAGCCATAGTCGTCCAATGCGCAGCTAATGAGTTAAACTGGCCTCGAAAGTTTCAAGCGGCAGTTTTAATGATGATATTGCAAATCCTTATCAGTCATATGGCATTGACTTTGTGTCATTGTGAAACTGCAAGTACAACAACTCAACCTCGCCCTTATGCGTGTGTCACAGGATGGTGTTACCATGGTGACTCAGCTGTTTCAACAGCTCAGCTGTTTATTCGGCAAAAGAATCATAATAAATCCTGGTTTTCCGGGAATAGGAGCACGCTTGTTGCTGTGCGGTCGCCGCTATTTAAAAACGGTTAAAACTATAAAGCGTTGTGCTCTGATGCAACGATCTGAAAGCGACTGTCAGCTTACAGGAAGTTGCATCATGGAGCCTATAGACACGTTAACACGTGTGGGGCACGCTTGGAGTTTGATGCCCGCACACGCGGGCCCTCCTGCTTTTTACCGTAATGATGTTTATTGGGGGAGTCGGACAATAGAGTGCGCTGTTGAGTAGAGGTTGTTTTAAATTGTGTATAATTCTACTGTTGACCGGTAAATGGCGGCAGACATTTTTGCTAGCTAAAACATTCTGATTATACTTATTGAAATTGTGCCTTTACTGTAATCAATGTTAGCTTAAATGCTTTCGTCGCTTATGTGCTGTCACAATTGTGTGACAATTAGGGTTGTTCCGATCATGTTTTTTTGCTCGTTTAGTTTTAGTATCTGCCGATCCCGATATTTCCCGATCCAATTGCTTTTTTTTTTTTTGCTCCCGATTCAATTCCAATCATTTCCGATAATTTTTCCCGATCATATACATTTTGGCAATGTATTAAGAAAAAAATTAATAAAACTTGGACGAATTGGAAGAACATACAGTACATAAGTACTGTATTTGTTTATTATGACAATAAATCCTCAAGATGACATTTACATTATTAACTATTATTATTATTATTATTATTACATTAACAACTACATTATTAACTATTATTATCTTTCTGTGAGAGGGATCCACAGATAGAAAGACTTGTAATTGTTAAAGGATAAATGTGACTTTGTATATTGTGACTAAATATTGCCATCTAGTGAAATTTTATGAGCTTTCAGTAAATGATACTGAAGCCATTTAACTTATGCCCAAATGCATGATGGGAAGTGCAACCATGACTGTACGTAATGGTACCAATTGGTATATCTTCTCAGCGTTGGGAAATAAAATAAGGTGTGAAGAAAAAGATCAACTACTACCTTTCTTCCCCACATTGCTTCCCACGATATTTCTAATCGTTGAGAGAGGGATTGTAAGGCTTTAGCCAATTAAAAAAAGGCTTCAAAGGCTGTCAAAATTCTCTCTACTCATTTTACGTTGCCTATTAGATCTATGTATACATAATGCGGAGCCATTATAGATTGAACACGATAATGCGTGAATGGGTAGTGCAACGCATGCGTTAATTGCGATAAATATTTTAATGTTATTACTGCCGTTGACGCGATAAATTTGACAGCCCTACTTTAGGCCAAAACTAAAGACTCTGGATGAGTTTAAGACATTTTGTCTATAACGTTGAATACAATTAGAAAACGATTTAATTAAAAAAAAAAAAAAAAAATATATATATATATATATATATATATATATTTTTTTTTTTTTTTTTCGATACTCGATACTTTTATTCCGATACTTTGAAAATGACGTGATCGGATCCGATCGATCGGTGACAATATATCAAAATGGTGATGTATGGCGATACTTTGGATCCCCAAAGGTTATCGATATGCTCCTGCCAAGAATCGATTTATCGTTTTAAAAAGGTGTCATTGTTTGGGGGGGGGATAGGGAACCAACCAACAGGTTGCTACAAAAATCTTCCACTAGAATAGTGTTTGTGTTAGCTCATTGGCTGCCATTGACCAGAGGTGGGTAGTAATGCAATACATGTACGCTGTAACATTTACATGAGTAACTTTTAGAGAAAAATGGACTAAGAGTTAGTTTTACAATGCCATACTTTTTAATTTAGTAGATTTGTTAAGAAAAAACTTACTCTTACGCTGTTACTTTGGGCTACACAAGACCTCACACGTCTTTATTCTGTGAATTAGATTTATTTTACCAATTTCACCGATGAGACATCCCAAATATAACCACATGACTCCATTATCATCATGCCCTCAACATGATTCGAAAGTGCGGATTTAAACCTCTCTCCCAGGTTTTAGTTGGCACCGATTGACCACAAAAAAACGGACATATGGTCCTTTTGATTTCAAAATAGTAACTATGAAGGAACTATTCATTTGTAACATTTACATGAAGTTTTTGAGAAAAATGTACTTCTAAGAGTTAGTTTTACTAAGCCATACTTTTTATTTAGTAGATTTGTAAAGAAAAAAACGCTACTCTTACTCTGTTACTTTGGGCTACACAAGACCTCACACCTCTTTATTCTGTGAATTAGATTTTTTTTACCAATTTCAACGATGAGACATCTCAAATATAATCACATGACTCCATTATCAACATGCCCTCAACATGATTCGAAAGTGCGGATTTAAACCTCGCTTCCAGGTTTTATTTGGCGCTGATTGACCACGGAAAACCGGACATTTGATCCTTTTAATTTCATAAAAGTAACTAAGCTCGGAACTATTTTCTCCACTAGAGGGCTCTCATGCTCTGTGTACAAATAATGCCTCATTTCTTTCGTCTTTTATTTTTTTCCTCGGCGGAGTTTAATGATTTTTTTTTTCCTTCTTTGGCTTAATGTAGTTATGTAATGGGTTATTGTACAGTATGATTAAAACAACAGCAAAGTTTGATTCGAGGCTTTTTTTTCTAATATAATTACTCGAGCTAATCGATTAATCGTTGCAGCACTAAAAAAAAAATGAAGAACATTGCACAAAAAATTAAATAACCATAAATAGACAAACTAATTTTAATTTATACTCAGCAACATGTCTTTTGTGCATGAAGTCTTAAGGTGTCTGACAATGTCAACAAACTAAACATACAAAAGGAAAAAAAAAAGACAAATAAACAAACAAGACAGCCATTGCTTTAAAGGTTACGGGCCAGAAAAACAAGTCTGTCCACAGTGTCAGGTTCTGCGTCTAATGCTAGCGTTCATGTCGCATCAGCGCCCTCTGGTGTTCTGGTGGTGTAGTTACAGTTTAAATCTATCGACCATAATCAAACGTTTTTATTCGTTTGACAGAAATTATATGACGATAATTGTTATCATTTTATCGCCCGGGGTTAATTCACAGTCAATCTTTCCGGTTTTGGGGGCATTTATAGGTCACTTCATGTTCATTTTAGGGCATTTACAGGTCACCTCCTGTTTATTTTAAATCAATTCCTATTCATTTGGGGACATCATGTTCAGGCCCAGGTCACTTCATGTTCATTAACCTAAAATCAACAGGAAGTGATCCGTAAATGCCCCAAAATCAACAGGAAGTGACTAGAAATCAATATATTGTATATTGATGAATGATTTCCTGGCCGATGTATCGATAATTATTGTATCGCCATATCGTGGGATAACCACTATAGCATTGTGAGGTACCTAGACGATGCCACCCTGAGTCACAAGCCATTTGTCTCCTCCAATCACAGATGAGTGCGGGCGTGGCCGAGCGCTGTCTGAAGAGATTACTCGACGAACCGCACGATGCGTCGCCCAAATGTAAAAGAGTGTGTCCTGACCTTCCGCCGTCACCTCCCGACACCGGACCGCCGCTTGACCTCAGTCCGGCTAAAAGTCTTGCCCCTAAAGCCAACCAGAGCCAATCAAAAGTGAGGGTTGGGCCATACTTCCTGTTTGAGCGCTGCGAAGGCGAGGACACGTACAGAGCGGTTCATGCTGCTACACAGGAGCAATACACTTGTCAGGTAAGGTCTGCGTAAGCCTGTCGCAATATGCAATAATTCCATTTATCGCACGGTAAATAAAAATGAAGGCGATAATTTTTCCGCTGCGATTTATCGCCTCGCGTGCACCTGCGTGCGCGCGTGCGGCTGACGTGCTGTTAAAAGTTCGGCTTCCTTGTTCCCAGCTACGCAAAATGCATTTTAGTTCTGTTTTTAGTTTAGTGCAGTTTAAGTTTAGTGCAGGTGGACAAAAAGAAAAGAAAAGGTGACGCTTACCATTGAAATGAAGACGTTAATGATAGCAAAATATAAGTGTGCATCCATGAACTGGGTCGTAGAATGCCGATCTCGGCCGGTGTGGCGGTCCCCCTTCGTTCGCCAGTCTTTATAAGTTAAAGTGACAGTTCTTATTGTGGTAACATCGCCTAAGAAATCGCCAGCTTCGTCAGGTTTCAAATCATTTATTCCATCAACTCACCGAGTGTCCACTGCTGTTGACGCCAGGATCGAAACAGAAAGTAAAATAGCGCTCTCCTGCTCACCGTCAGCCCCGCGGTGCGTTCAGGTACACAAAAAAAAAAGTCCGCCACATTACGCGGTGCGTTCAGGTACACTAAAAAAAGTCCGCCACATTAGAAGCCGATTCGTTACATAATTACAGGTACTGTACTGTACTGTATTATTGTTATTATTGCTATTATTATATTATTGTTATTCTGATTTTAATTCATATTTTATTTGTTTTGCTCTTTGTAATTGCTATTTGCAATTGTAACAGCAGTATTTATTTAGGATTTAGTGTGGGTTTTTGGGCTGTGGAACGAATTATTGGAATTGTAATGTATTCTTATGGGAAAATCCTGCTTGACATACGACCATTTCGACTTAAAAACAAGCTCCCGGAATGAATTAACTCCGTATGTAGAGGTACCACTGTATTACACATGAAACGCCATAGCAGAAGCTATGAGGGGAAACGTTTTCATTTGCCAAGATGCTTAAATTATTAAGTGGAATTTTATTTTTCTTAAAAAAACACATTTTATTTCTTCAGTGTTTCTGTGCAGTATTAATATTGTTGTCTTTTCCTAAAAAGCATTTTTGAATTTAAGAGTAAACATTTATTGCATTTAAATGGGTGTACATGAGCTATTAATATATACTGTATTCTCACAGTGTTATTGTAATTTTTATTTTTTTTAATTGGGAGGGGGTGCTATAATATCGCATATCGCAATAATTTATGAAATAAATTATCGCACACTAAAATTTGTTATCGCGACAGGCCTAGGTCTGCGTGCATTTAATTGTTCTTAAAGGGAACCACGAATAGAAAGACATGTACTTCTTAAAAGATAAATTTTAGTACGAGTTATAATAATTATGAAAACCACTCTTAATGTTTTCGTTTTAGTAAATTTTGAAACGTTTTAAACCCAAAAAATTAACTAAGTAGCTAACCATTGTTGGTGACGTCAGAGAGTAATAAAATACACCTTGTGTCAAGTAGGGTTCATGCCCCCGATGATTTATGACTTTGACCTCTGTGACCCCGCCCCCTTTGATTGTAGTCCTTTGATCTCTATTGATGATGACAGATGATTGATGACCCCTCCCCCCTTCCCCTTTGATCGTGGTCCTTTGATCTCTATTGGTGCTGACAGGTGATTGATGACCCCCCCCCCCCCTATCCCTTTGATCGTAGTCCTTTGATCTCTATTGGTGCTGACAGATGATTTATGACCCCACCCCCCACCCCCCTCCCCCGGACCCCTTTGATTGCAGTCCTTTGATCTATGTTGGTATGATGTCATTGATGTGGTTTTGGTCATGACAGATGTTTTACAACTTTGAAGTTTAGCGCATGCGCGTTCCAGGGTATGGGTTATGTCCGTACATGTCCCCCCTAGAAAAAACGTAGTGTATGTGTGGGGGGCGTGTTTAGCGCATGCGTGCTATGTGTGGTATGGGTTATGTCCGTACATGTCCCCCTAGAAAAAAACGTAATAGGTGTGGGGCCGTGTTTAGCGCATGCGTGCTCCGGGGTATGGGTTATGGATCTAATTTGGATTGAGTTAATTAAAGGGGTATTTTTGATGGATCTAATTGGGTTTAATTAAAGTTTTTTTTTTTTTTTTTTTTTTTTTGATGGATCAAATTTGGATTGAGTTAATTAAAGGGTCTTGTAAGGTTTTGATGGATCTAGTTGAGGGGTTAATTAAAGGGTTTAGGGTTAGGGTATGACTTAATGGTTTGTAATTAGAGGGTTATTGTGGTGTTGATTGATCTAATTGGGGAGTTATTTAAAGGGTTTTTGGATGGGTCTAATTTGTGGAGTTAAATTAAAGGGCTTATGTGTGGTTTTGATGGATCTAATTGTGTAGTTAATTAAAGGGTTTTGTGTGGTTTTGATGGATCTAATTAGATCTAGTTAATTAAAGGTTTTTTGTTGTTGTTTTTTTTCGGTTTGGATGGATCTAATTTTTTTGGGGGGGGGGGGGGGGGGGGGTTAATTAAAAGTGTTTGTGATCATGGGTGTGTCTTAATTGGGTGTATGTCCATATATGTCCAAACGAGACGTTGTCACGGATGTTAGGATATGTGCGGTCATGCCCCGCTACAAAAAAAAAAGGGGTGGGGGTGGGGGCGTGTTTAGCGCATGCGTGCTCCGGGGTTTTGGGAAATGTACGGACATGCCCCCCCCCCCCCCCCCAAAGAAAAAAAGTAATGGGGGCTGGGGGCGTGTTAAGCGCATGCGTTCTCACGGATGTTGAGACATGTCCGTACATGTCCTAACGAAGAATCGGAAGTAGTAGGGCGTGGCTATCGCCTGGGCTAGTCGTAGCCAAAGCGATGTCCCCTTTGACCCGTACCTATTTGGAAACAAGGGGGGTTATGGGAAAGTGTGGGTGGGAAGGGGTAACTTATCTAGGCATGTTCATGCATGTCCGGACAAAGCCCCCATGGGAGGGTGTGGTCTGTGTGTAGGCTAGTTTTGTAGCAATGCTGGGTGAGTATTTTTCCGGCGAATCTTTTACCTTCTGGATGAAGTCTCTTCTGTCAGGTTTGTGGTTCTATAATAAGTTTTAAGAAGTCTTGCACGAGTTCAATTTCAAGCATTTGTGAAACTACAGTTTTTATATCAAAGTAACTTCATTCCATTTACTCAAAGTACAGCGTCTTTCAAGTATGAAGTTTGCTTGATCATTTCACCACAGATACTACAGGCAGAGCATTGACTTCAACTCCAGACAGCTTTTTGCTGCAACTATAGGTTGGTACTAATGTATACATATATACACTTAGGCAAATAACTACGTATTTCAACCGGATTTAAATCATTCTATTTCGCAAAGTTAGCATGCTCTCTATATCTTTAAAAGTAACCAAATAAGAGTTGGTGACATACCAGTTTTGTTGCTGAAGAGTCTTTTCTCCCCAACTTCTTCCTTGCGATTCCGCGGGCCGACTGATTCGAACCATGTCTCAAAAATCAACGCGAATCTCCGCCCCTCTTTCATAGCATGGAAGCATAGTGTTCTGGTTATTATGCAATCGACCTAGCATACAGTTTCAGAGGTTTGCACTGGTGAACGGTTAGGAGTTTACATTCGAGTTTTCTCAACAGACTGTAATATATTTGATCCAAATAAATACCAAATGCTCTAAAATACTGTATATAGTGTTCTTATTCTTCAATCAGTTAATATACACATCTTTGATGTGAAAGATGTTATAGAATGTATAAGGTGATAACTTGTAGAACATGAAAAGCACAACATAAAATGTTAAATATGAACTACTACTGCATCCGAAGTGTTATGTAGATATTATGTGAATGTTCATACTTGTAATTCTTGAGGTTTGAGGATTTACTTCCTACTACAAAACACATTGTCTCTAAACTCGGTATATTTTGATATTTATGGAAATGTAACTATTTTGTTGTTAGTACGTTTATAAAGAGTTTAGTAAGCGAGATGACTAAAGTTATACAGTACATGAGACAGTAATTCATTTACTTTTAGGGAGAAGTAATTTTTTAACTGTAACTCATTACTTTTTAAAAGTAAGATGACCAACAGTGGTTACAAGTTAACTTTTTGTGTTTAAGAATGACAACTGCCATCTTGATATTACAGTGAGCAAACAATAGGATGATGTACAACTCAGTTTCATTGCAAACGTATTAGTTCAAGAGTGTTCCATTTAAAAGACCCTCTAACATAAAAACAAATGGGAACTAATATTCACTTTGAAACTAAAATTACATGACATAAAATGTTGAATATAAAAGAATGCTACTTGTAGTTCAGCGGGTTGGACTATTTATACATTTATGTTAATGTAATTATTTCCTTGTTAGTATGTTTTTAAAGAGTTTAGTAAGCGAGATGAATAAGTTATACAGTACATGAGTTACTAACTCATATAGTCTTTTTGGCAAAAGTATTTTTTAACTGTAACTCATTACGTTTTTTTAAAGATTAACAACACTGGTTACAAGTTAACTTTATGTGTTTTAGAACGACAACTGCCTTCTTACTATTAAAATGAGCAAAACAATAGGACGATGTACAACTCAGTTTCATTACAAGCGTGTTAGTCCAAGAGTGTTCCATTTAAAAGACCCCCTATCTTAACAAAAACAAATAGGAACTAATGTTCACAAAATTACACAGCATAGAATATTGAACATAAAAGAATGCTATATCTAAAGAGTTATATGTTAGAATATTTTTAAAGAATTCAGTAAGCGCAATGAATAAGTTTAAACAGTATCCAGACCAAATTGACAGCCAGCTGAGTTATACTAGCCATCTCCACCCCCACATATTTTTAAAGAATTCAGTAAGCGCAATGAATAAGTTTAAACAGTATCCAGACCAAATTGACAGCCAGCTGAGTTCTACTAGCCATCTCCACCCCCACCTGCAAACACATACAACGTGATAAAAGATACATCTGAAAGTGTCAATTTCAACAAGGGGCAAAAAAGCAGGTTTCAAAGACCTAGAAAATTATGTATTTAAAAATATCTGCAATGATACTATTATCTTGTTATTTCAAAAGATTTTATGAACATTACTTTAGTACAGTACGCATTTGTTTTGTGCATATATTAATTTCACATGCTAAAGAAATGTTTGTACGCCTGATACAGTTGGTATACCTTCTCTTACAAAATCATCTTGTAATTGCATAAGTGCTCTTATGCAAACGTGTTCATTTGAAAAGTGCAACAAGCAACAAATACGGTACCTCCAAAAGCATACTGCACATATCTGAACAATGATGAAGGAGGGGAATATGTTGGACCATTTTTAACCTTCTGTCTGTTTGTATTCCAAAAGCTACTACTTACACACACTTATCTCATACCTGAGTCAATCCAAGTTAATTAAAGAAATATTCAGAACAGTATATGTTGCGTTAGCAAGTTTGATAAAAAAATAAAAAATAAAACATTCAAATAAGAGTTAGGTAGTTACATACCGACTTTGTCAATGACCATACGTGTGCGCAGTTTGAAGAGGAGTCACGTTTCTCATTGGTTCTCTCATTGGTTATTCAAAATCATTCTAAAATACTTCAGCCATAAAACTATTCATTTAACTTTCTGCCAATAATGCAATTCAGTGCAATTGAGGTGGCACTGTCATGACTGAATGTCTGACTGTCATGCCTCATTGTGTGAAGTTTGCTCATTCTTCCCCACTCCATGTGTGGGGTTTACGACGGGTGCTCAAGTTTCCTCCCACATTCCAAAAAACATGCATGTTAGGAGTATTTAACGCATCAAATTGGCCACATAATTTTTTGGGTTGTCTGGAAATTAGTCTGGTAACCCTTCCATTTTGGAAGGATCTTAGTGTTCGCGGCATGCTCGTAAGGCCTCCTATTTTTACCCATTACATACTTTCCTGAAGACTTAAAGATTGGCATTATTTTTTTTTTTCTTCCTCAAAACCCTGTTTGTTTGTTGTTTTATTTTTTTTTAATAAGAGCAACTTTATGTATCTTTAATACATCATAATAAAATATGTCCACACCATTTAGCAGTCTAAATTTGTCTTTTGAAAACTTCAGCTGTACACTCACTGACGTCATGCTATTGGCTCCGGCCATCCTGTGTGGACTTTGCATGTTCTCCCCCTGTCGATGTCGATGTGAAACTCTAAATAAGCTTCATAAGTCACATCGACTTCCCTCTTTTTTCACTAGCAGGCCAAAGTGTTCCACGGTGTGTCTGTGGTTTAAAAGAAAAAAACTACAGTAAACATCAGTGAATCAAGAACTCTTGTGTCACCACGTGTGAACAATCCGTCATCCTCAGTGTACCTTTTTATACCATCCGCCAACAACGATGGCAGGTACAGTATTCTATTTTTTTCCTTAATTTTATTAATACGTCGTATAATACATGTTTTTGGGTAGTTATTTTTAGGTTTAGGGGGTATTTAGGGGGACCTAAAGGGTTAATTCCGATTTATGCGGTAATTTGGGTTATGTCGTCAGCGTAAGAACGGATCTCGTTCGTAACCCGGGGGACTACCTGTAATTTGTATTGTATTGTGTGAGAAAATTGTATTCATGCTTAAAACACAACCATTATACATCATATTTTGCATGCTTTTGTTATGCTTGCATGAGAACATTGTAGCATAGAGCATCATTGTTATATTAACCGGCTTGAGTGTGCCTTCCCATAGCCTTGACTACCGTAGACTGTATCACAATATGCCCAAATATGGACTGTTATGTTCCTGTGCTTTCCAATATGCCCTGAATGAATACAAAGGGCGACTGTGGCTTATCATCGTTCTAGCCAGAGTCGGTGTTCAAGGTCGTATCTTGAGGTGTTTTTCCCCCTACTGGAGATGTTTTTCTGTGGAAAACCACCAGAGTTGATACTTAAGTTTCAGTCTCGTGTTCATAGGTATCGTTTCACAGTAAGCATCCTTGGGTAACGCCCTTTCAACAGTATAAATGTCCAACCTCTATTGTACTTATGGGTGATCACAGCTCCTGGCAGAATCACATCATTTTGTACCCCTGATATACAGTATCATGTTTATAAAGTCTTCGAAGCAGGCAATCTTTGGTTGGTCGTATTCATTTCTCTCATCGAGCTATCGAGGTAACACTTGTCTTGGAGTTCAAACCTGAATTTCCCTGACATATTGTACTGATTTTTTTGTGGTTGTTGTTGTTGTTGTTAGAGACTAAATACAAAATGGAAAAAGATTCACTTAAAATTAGAGAAAAGTAAAAAATAAATGCAAAATTTCAAAAAATGAACATGCAAAATGAAATGAAAAATAACTAAGTATTACATTGATAAAATGCAAAGTAACAAAAAAAACTTTGACTATGTTCAAAAAAGAATACGTGGGCAGACCGCATTCATACGAATGGCTGGCTGTCAAGTATATACGGAGGCAAGTTGATGATAAAAACGGTCCCTTTTGAATTTTCAACAGTGTATATTCTATAAGAGGCACTTTATAATGTCTATGTTGAGCTTTATTGGTATGTGCGTGGCGTATTATATATTTTATCTAGGTGACGAGCTATTTTCTACTTTTTAAGCTGACTCTGCTAACTGGGAATGTATCGCCAGGGATAAATTCATTAAGTCGCTACCTCTTTAAATTGTCAACTCTTTCAGAGCCCCTTTGTGACGTTCACACTCATCTATATTTGTGACTATTGGTACATGACTGGCTTTCACGTGCTTATTAGCTCGATTTTGTAAGCTTTGAGCTAAGGTATCACCTTCACGGAAGAGTACCAGGTCGATGCATGACAACCTGTATTGTTTACACCAAAATGCTTGACATTATTATATTATAGAGATCTGTATAGATTGAAAAGTGATGTCAACAAACAATAAACACAAATTTATAATACAAAACTAATTTCATGTTATTGTATTAGGTCAAATTTTCATGAACTGCTTCTGCTGGGGACTGCTGCTGGCTGTAGGCCAAATGTAGCCCATTTTTCAAATAGCAAAAAACATATTAAATAGGCCTTTTATTTCATGTTTTGACGGCTGACCGTTGCCATCCATTTTTTCTGCTGCTCTAATTCTTTGCGGAAGCCATGCTGCACAACCAACAATCAAAGGCCGCTGATCCATAAAATGTTAGGTGTAAACAATGAACCACGACACCAATTTCATCAATTGTTCAATAAAAAATGTTTTCCTTTATCAAGGGGTAATAACTTGTTATTGTTATACATTACACAATGAAAATAATACAATTTTGTTCCTGTCTTGTGATCATTGTATTTGTGTTGCTTGGGTCCAAGCTAAATGAAAAATGCCTCTAAAAAGGTACAGGTTTGGTTTTGCTAAAATTAGAGCCTATATTAAAAATTTGAGTCAACGAGACATCCGAACGATTTGGACGAGACTGCCAGAGAGCTGCTGAAGGAATGGCGCAAGAGTCGTGGATCCGAAGACTGCGTTAAAGACTTAGTTAGGGCTCTCAGGGCATGCCACCAAAATCTCACAGCTGATAAAATGGAGTATGCCTGGATGGTACCTCAATAGAGAGCCAATGACATATTAATATTTAACCAATGTATATAATGCAGCAGATTTGTGGTCATTTAGAAAATGTATTAAGATAAAGGTGCACATAACACAAGCTGAGATTGTTGGACAGACCAGTTTATTTACAGTATTTGCCCGGTATATAAAATTCTTTTTTTTACTTGTATATGAATACATTTTTTTTTTCTTTGGACGATTACTTTTACTTGAGTAATATTATTAGCCTATCCAAGCTTACTACGGGCAGTTGGCGGGGTACAGCCTGAATCGGTTAACAGCCAATCGCAGGCCACAATGAGACGTGCAACCATTCACGTATACAGTCATACCCAGAGCGGTATAAAGAGAGTGGCGACACCCCCATAGGGATCGATTATCCGATTTTACTTCCGGGTTTTCCGGGTTACGGAGCCTCGGGTAGTTCCAAGCACAAGCAGAACTGTAGTGGTTTTCAATGAAACTGACAGCGGTAGTTGCGACATTTATGGGAAAATGGATATAATCATGTATCTAAGTGATTTGATTTTGTCATTGCATTATAACATATATTCAAATGTTAGTTTTACATTTGGAGGCGTAAGGCGACAGCTGAAAACTATGTAAACTGTTACACAGAAGTGAACTTTCCGATGTGGACTGAAAGTTTCATGTTTGTTTGGCATTTCTATGAGAAATCAACTTTTACATTGAAATGCAGGATGACTTAGGTTTTTCTTTTTTCACAACAAGAATGCTGTTTTTCCAGAAAATGTCTAGATTTCCTTGATTCACCTACCTGTGGTAATATATTAAAGCTAACACCATGTATAACATATTTTATTCCCAAGTTCTGAATGGCACATCCTAGTTTGTTTTGTCGCATTGACATATAAAACCACTTTTGTTTCCCAAAACGTTTGAGGTCACGACTTTTAAATTATATTTTCCACTTTTCTTTACTGTTGTACGTTCTAATGCTTATATGTATATGTGTGTGTGTGTGTGTGTGTGTGTGTACATATTCCTTATTTTATAGACTGTTTGACCTGAAATTACGTTTAACAAACATTTCCTGCTTAACTCAAATTTTTAATATAGGCTCTAATTTTAGCAAAACCAAACCTGTACCTTTTTAGAGGCATTTTTCATTTAGCTTGGACCCAAGCAACACAAATACAATGATTACAAGGCAGGAACAAAATTGTATTATTTTCATTGTGTAATGTATAACAATAACAAGTTATTACCCCTTGATAAAGGAAAACATTTTTTATTGAACAATTGATGAAATTGGTGTCGTGGTTCATTGTTTACACCTAACATTTTATGGATCAGCGGCCTTTGATTGTTGGTTGTGCAGCATGGCTTCCGCAAAGAATTAGAGCAGCAGAAAAAATGGATGGCAACGGTCAGCCGTCAAAACATGAAATAAAAGGCCTATTTAATATGTTTTTTGCTATTTGAAAAATGGGCTACATTTGGCCTACAGCCAGCAGCAGTCCCCAGCAGAAGCAGTTCATGAAAATTTGACCTAATACAATAACATGAAATTAGTTTTGTATTATAAATTTGTGTTTATTGTTTGTTGACATCACTTTTCAATCTATACAGATCTCTATAATATAATAATGTCAAGCATTTTGGTGTAAACAATACAGGTTGTCATGCATCGACCTGGTACTCTTCCGTGAAGGTGATACCTTAGCTCAAAGCTTACAAAATCGAGCTAATAAGCACGTGAAAGCCAGTCATGTACCAATAGTCACAAATATAGATGAGTGTGAACGTCACAAAGGGGCTCTGAAAGAGTTGACAATTTAAAGAGGTAGCGACTTAATGAATTTATCCCTGGCGATACATTCCCAGTTAGCAGAGTCAGCTTAAAAAGTAGAAAATAGCTCGTCACCTAGATAAAATATATAATACGCCACGCACATACCAATAAAGCTCAACATAGACATTATAAAGTGCCTCTTATAGAATATACACTGTTGAAAATTCAAAAGGGACCGTTTTTATCATCAACTTGCCTCCGTATATACTTGACAGCCAGCCATTCGTATGAATGCGGTCTGCCCACGTATTCTTTTTTGAACATAGTCAAAGTTTTTTTTGTTACTTTGCATTTTATCAATGTAATACTTAGTTATTTTTCATTTCATTTTGCATGTTCATTTTTTGAAATTTTGCATTTATTTTTTACTTTTCTCTAATTTTAAGTGAATCTTTTTCCATTTTGTATTTAGTCTCTAACAACAACAACAACAACCACAAAAAAATCAGTACAATATGTCAGGGAAATTCAGGTTTGAACTCCAAGACAAGTGTTACCTCGATAGCTCGATGAGAGAAATGAATACGACCAACCAAAGATTGCCTGCTTCGAAGACTTTATAAACATGATACTGTATATCAGGGGTACAAAATGATGTGATTCTGCCAGGAGCTGTGATCACCCATAAGTACAATAGAGGTTGGACATTTATACTGTTGAAAGGGCGTTACCCAAGGATGCTTACTGTGAAACGATACCTATGAACACGAGACTGAAACTTAAGTATCAACTCTGGTGGTTTTCCACAGAAAAACATCTCCAGTAGGGGGAAAAACACCTCAAGATACGACCTTGAACACCGACTCTGGCTAGAACGATGATAAGCCACAGTCGCCCTTTGTATTCATTCAGGGCATATTGGAAAGCACAGGAACATAACAGTCCATATTTGGGCATATTGTGATACAGTCTACGGTAGTCAAGGCTATGGGAAGGCACACTCAAGCCGGTTAATATAACAATGATGCTCTATGCTACAATGTTCTCATGCAAGCATAACAAAAGCATGCAAAATATGATGTATAATGGTTGTGTTTTAAGCATGAATACAATTTTCTCACACAATACAATACAAATTACAGGTAGTCCCCCGGGTTACGAACGAGATCCGTTCTTACGCTGACGACATAACCCAAATTACCGCATAAATCGGAATTAACCCTTTAGGTCCCCCTAAATACCCCCTAAACCTAAAAATAACTACCCAAAAACATGTATTATACGACGTATTAATAAAATTAAGGAAAAAAATAGAATACTGTACCTGCCATCGTTGTTGGCGGATGGTATAAAAAGGTACACTGAGGATGACGGATTGTTCACACGTGGTGACACAAGAGTTCTTGATTCACTGATGTTTACTGTAGTTTTTTTCTTTTAAACCACAGACACACCGTGGAACACTTTGGCCTGCTAGTGAAAAAAGAGGGAAGTCGATGTGACTTATGAAGCTTATTTAGAGTTTCACATCGACATCGACAGGGGGAGAACATGCAAAGTCCACACAGGATGGCCGGAGCCAATAGCATGACGTCAGTGAGTGTACAGCTGAAGTTTTCAAAAGACAAATTTAGACTGCTAAATGGTGTGGACATATTTTATTATGATGTATTAAAGATACATAAAGTTGCTCTTATTAAAAAAAAATAAAACAACAAACAAACAGGGTTTTGAGGAAGAAAAAAAAAAATAATGCCAATCTTTAAGTCTTCAGGAAAGTATGTAATGGGTAAAAATAGGAGGCCTTACGAGCATGCCGCGAACACTAAGATCCTTCCAAAATGGAAGGGTTACCAGACTAATTTCCAGACAACCCAAAAAATTATGTGGCCAATTTGATGCGTTAAATACTCCTAACATGCATGTTTTTTGGAATGTGGGAGGAAACTTGAGCACCCGTCGTAAACCCCACACATGGAGTGGGGAAGAATGAGCAAACTTCACACAATGAGGCATGACAGTCAGACATTCAGTCATGACAGTGCCACCTCAATTGCACTGAATTGCATTATTGGCAGAAAGTTAAATGAATAGTTTTATGGCTGAAGTATTTTAGAATGATTTTGAATAACCAATGAGAGAACCAATGAGAAACGTGACTCCTCTTCAAACTGCGCACACGTATGGTCATTGACAAAGTCGGTATGTAACTACCTAACTCTTATTTGAATGTTTTATTTTTTATTTTTTTATCAAACTTGCTAACGCAACATATACTGTTCTGAATATTTCTTTAATTAACTTGGATTGACTCAGGTATGAGATAAGTGTGTGTAAGTAGTAGCTTTTGGAATACAAACAGACAGAAGGTTAAAAATGGTCCAACATATTCCCCTCCTTCATCATTGTTCAGATATGTGCAGTATGCTTTTGGAGGTACCGTATTTGTTGCTTGTTGCACTTTTCAAATGAACACGTTTGCATAAGAGCACTTATGCAATTACAAGATGATTTTGTAAGAGAAGGTATACCAACTGTATCAGGCGTACAAACATTTCTTTAGCATGTGAAATTAATATATGCACAAAACAAATGCGTACTGTACTAAAGTAATGTTCATAAAATCTTTTGAAATAACAAGATAATAGTATCATTGCAGATATTTTTAAATACATAATTTTCTAGGTCTTTGAAACCTGCTTTTTTGCCCCTTGTTGAAATTGACACTTTCAGATGTATCTTTTATCACGTTGTATGTGTTTGCAGGTGGGGGTGGAGATGGCTAGTAGAACTCAGCTGGCTGTCAATTTGGTCTGGATACTGTTTAAACTTATTCATTGCGCTTACTGAATTCTTTAAAAATATGTGGGGGTGGAGATGGCTAGTATAACTCAGCTGGCTGTCAATTTGGTCTGGATACTGTTTAAACTTATTCATTGCGCTTACTGAATTCTTTAAAAATATTCTAACATATAACTCTTTAGATATAGCATTCTTTTATGTTCAATATTCTATGCTGTGTAATTTTGTGAACATTAGTTCCTATTTGTTTTTGTTAAGATAGGGGGTCTTTTAAATGGAACACTCTTGGACTAACACGCTTGTAATGAAACTGAGTTGTACATCGTCCTATTGTTTTGCTCATTTTAATAGTAAGAAGGCAGTTGTCGTTCTAAAACACATAAAGTTAACTTGTAACCAGTGTTGTTAATCTTTAAAAAAACGTAATGAGTTACAGTTAAAAAATACTTTTGCCAAAAAGACTATATGAGTTAGTAACTCATGTACTGTATAACTTATTCATCTCGCTTACTAAACTCTTTAAAAACATACTAACAAGGAAATAATTACATTAACATAAATGTATAAATAGTCCAACCCGCTGAACTACAAGTAGCATTCTTTTATATTCAACATTTTATGTCATGTAATTTTAGTTTCAAAGTGAATATTAGTTCCCATTTGTTTTTATGTTAGAGGGTCTTTTAAATGGAACACTCTTGAACTAATACGTTTGCAATGAAACTGAGTTGTACATCATCCTATTGTTTGCTCACTGTAATATCAAGATGGCAGTTGTCATTCTTAAACACAAAAAGTTAACTTGTAACCACTGTTGGTCATCTTACTTTTAAAAAGTAATGAGTTACAGTTAAAAAATTACTTCTCCCTAAAAGTAAATGAATTACTGTCTCATGTACTGTATAACTTTAGTCATCTCGCTTACTAAACTCTTTATAAACGTACTAACAACAAAATAGTTACATTTCCATAAATATCAAAATATACCGAGTTTAGAGACAATGTGTTTTGTAGTAGGAAGTAAATCCTCAAACCTCAAGAATTACAAGTATGAACATTCACATAATATCTACAAAACACTTCGGATGCAGTAGTAGTTCATATTTAACATTTTATGTTGTGCTTTTCATGTTCTACAAGTTATCACCTTATACATTCTATAACATCTTTCACATCAAAGATGTGTATATTAACTGATTGAAGAATAAGAACACTATATACAGTATTTTAGAGCATTTGGTATTTATTTGGATCAAATATATTACAGTCTGTTGAGAAAACTCGAATGTAAACTCCTAACCGTTCACCAGTGCAAACCTCTGAAACTGTATGCTAGGTCGATTGCATAATAACCAGAACACTATGCTTCCATGCTATGAAAGAGGGGCGGAGATTCGCGTTGATTTTTGAGACATGGTTCGAATCAGTCGGCCCGCGGAATCGCAAGGAAGAAGTTGGGGAGAAAAGACTCTTCAGCAACAAAACTGGTATGTCACCAACTCTTATTTGGTTACTTTTAAAGATATAGAGAGCATGCTAACTTTGCGAAATAGAATGATTTAAATCCGGTTGAAATACGTAGTTATTTGCCTAAGTGTATATATGTATACATTAGTACCAACCTATAGTTGCAGCAAAAAGCTGTCTGGAGTTGAAGTCAATGCTCTGCCTGTAGTATCTGTGGTGAAATGATCAAGCAAACTTCATACTTGAAAGACGCTGTACTTTGAGTAAATGGAATGAAGTTACTTTGATATAAAAACTGTAGTTTCACAAATGCTTGAAATTGAACTCGTGCAAGACTTCTTAAAACTTATTATAGAACCACAAACCTGACAGAAGAGACTTCATCCAGAAGGTAAAAGATTCGCCGGAAAAATACTCACCCAGCATTGCTACAAAACTAGCCTACACACAGACCACACCCTCCCATGGGGGCTTTGTCCGGACATGCATGAACATGCCTAGATAAGTTACCCCTTCCCACCCACACTTTCCCATAACCCCCCTTGTTTCCAAATAGGTACGGGTCAAAGGGGACATCGCTTTGGCTACGACTAGCCCAGGCGATAGCCACGCCCTACTACTTCCGATTCTTCGTTAGGACATGTACGGACATGTCTCAACATCCGTGAGAACGCATGCGCTTAACACGCCCCCAGCCCCCATTACTTTTTTTCTTTGGGGGGGGGGGGGGCATGTCCGTACATTTCCCAAAACCCCGGAGCACGCATGCGCTAAACACGCCCCCACCCCCACCCCTTTTTTTTTTGTAGCGGGGCATGACCGCACATATCCTAACATCCGTGACAACGTCTCGTTTGGACATATATGGACATACACCCAATTAAGACACACCCATGATCACAAACACTTTTAATTAACCCCCCCCCCCCCCCCCCCCCCAAAAAAAAATTAGATCCATCCAAACCGAAAAAAAACAACAACAAAAAACCTTTAATTAACTAGATCTAATTAGATCCATCAAAACCACACAAAACCCTTTAATTAACTACACAATTAGATCCATCAAAACCACACATAAGCCCTTTAATTTAACTCCACAAATTAGACCCATCCAAAAACCCTTTAAATAACTCCCCAATTAGATCAATCAACACCACAATAACCCTCTAATTACAAACCATTAAGTCATACCCTAACCCTAAACCCTTTAATTAACCCCTCAACTAGATCCATCAAAACCTTACAAGACCCTTTAATTAACTCAATCCAAATTTGATCCATCAAAAAAAAAAAAAAAAAAAAAAAAACTTTAATTAAACCCAATTAGATCCATCAAAAATACCCCTTTAATTAACTCAATCCAAATTAGATCCATAACCCATACCCCGGAGCACGCATGCGCTAAACACGGCCCCACACCTATTACGTTTTTTTCTAGGGGGACATGTACGGACATAACCCATACCACACATAGCACGCATGCGCTAAACACGCCCCCCACACATACACTACGTTTTTTCTAGGGGGGACATGTACGGACATAACCCATACCCTGGAACGCGCATGCGCTAAACTTCAAAGTTGTAAAACATCTGTCATGACCAAAACCACATCAATGACATCATACCAACATAGATCAAAGGACTGCAATCAAAGGGGTCCGGGGGAGGGGGGTGGGGGGTGGGGTCATAAATCATCTGTCAGCACCAATAGAGATCAAAGGACTACGATCAAAGGGATAGGGGGGGGGGGGGGTCATCAATCACCTGTCAGCACCAATAGAGATCAAAGGACCACGATCAAAGGGGAAGGGGGGAGGGGTCATCAATCATCTGTCATCATCAATAGAGATCAAAGGACTACAATCAAAGGGGGCGGGGTCACAGAGGTCAAAGTCATAAATCATCGGGGGCATGAACCCTACTTGACACAAGGTGTATTTTATTACTCTATGACGTCACATGGCCACGCTGCCTTACTTAACAGTGTCACTCTAACTATGTGAGGTAGTGATTTAAATACACTACAAGGTGTCAATGGCGAGATTTACAATAATAAGACATCAAGCCAATGAGTGTGTTTTGTCCCTCGATTGATGCCATAGTTTCCTGTCTATTTTAATTCACGTTCATTTGAATGTTGTCTTCACAACAAGACTCCTGATAATGGCTCCCAGCATCATAGTTTGCATATTGTGACTAAATATTGCCATCCAGTGTATTTTTTGAGGTAAAATAGTTGCTAAAATGTTTAAATATAGTTTGACCAAAGTCTGAGTAAGTTTTATGTGTGTATTGCTCATCTAGTTTGATTGTGAATGCCAGTTCTCGCTGCATTGTTCTGTTAACTGTTCTGTTAACTTTTCTTCTTGTGAACATTATTTTATGAGAGATATGAGAATTAGTTTTGTTGCATTTTCACTATATGATAACTTATGTGTGTTGTGAAAGAGTTGCCGAAGCTTATGCCAATAAACGGTGCGGTCCGAGCTACGAATTTCAACTCCTGTGTCCACTCTCCTTTCTGTCTCCCACTTTGGATTAAAGAAATTAAAGAGTCAGTCAAGGGAAAAAACGCACTCATGGCCTTGATCCCTAATTCATGTAAAACTCGCCATTGACACCTTGTGGCATATTTACATCATTATCTTACATAATTAAAGAGTGACACTTTTTTTGTGTGTATTTTATCTCAGTGACACGTGGAATTCGGGCAGCGTGGCACTGTGACGTCAACAACAATGGCGACCTACTAGTTGAAATAATTTTTCAAATTGTATAAAAATTAGGGCTGTCAAAATTATCGCGTTAACGCGCGGTAATTAATTTTTTTGATTAATCACGTTAAAATATTTAACGCAATTAACGCACATGTCCCGCTCAGACAGTATTCTGCCTTTTGGTAAGTTTTACAGCAAGCTTTTTGTGCTGTCTAACAGCGAACTCTTGTGGTCGCTTTGCGACATGGTTTATTTTTTTTCTTGCCAGTTCAATATGGCTGTCTCGGGCTGACGCCTACGTTGTAATGTTGTGCTTATATGATCCTTGGACAAGATTTGTCCGTAAGTATGGTTGTTGTAAAGAATGTACATATTATGTTAGTAAGCGAAATGTTCTATTTTTTGTATGAGATGCTTTTTGTTTATGTTTAGTGAACCTGTATAGCGTGCTAAGCTAACATTGTTGCTAATGCAATGCTTGTGTACTTTTTTTTGTTGTAGTTTTACGACGGTCTAAAGAGGACAATGGTTTGAGGCTATTTTATTAATAAATCAGATGAAAAAGGGAGAAATCTGATTATTAAGCCGTCGTTCACTAGCTGTCTAGCTTTGGAAAAAGTAGACGCTTCGGAGTGAGGACAGCATAGACAGATTTAAATGACAGTAGAGTGAAATGCCCACTACAGTCCTTATGTACCGTATGTTGAATGTACAGTGGGGAGAACAAGTATTTGATACACTGCCAATAGGTTTTCCCATTGGCAGTGTATCAAATACTTGTTCTCCCCACTGTATATATCCATCTTGTGTCTTATCTTTCCATTCCAACAATTTATTTTACAGAATATATATATAATTTACAGAAAAATATGGCATATTTTATAGATGGTTTGAATTGCGATTAATTGCGATTAATTACGATTAATTAATTTTTAAGCTGTAATTAACTCGATTAAAAATTTTAATCGTTTGACAGCCCTAATAAAAATGAAAACATCAAGAGTTGAAATAGTTAAATAACTAGTTGAAATAATTTTTCACATTGTATAAAAATGAAAACATCAAGAGGGGTTTCAATATCAATTTATAACGTGTACTAACATTTATCTTTTAAGAACTACAAGTCTTTCTATCCATGGATCCCTTTAACTCGGATGAGTATTAATTCCACGAAGGCATTTAATATAATACAAGGTATGGTTACAGGTCTTGCCCCTGCCCAGCTATCAGGAGAAGTTGGCTGCCTACGCCCGGCTTGGTCGCCACGCCAACATCTGCGGCCTCCTGGACACGGTGATACAGCGGGACGCCGCTTACCTGTTCCTACCCGCCCACCACGGCGACATGCACGCGCATGTGCGCAGCAGCAAGCGCCTTGGCGAGGAGGAGGCGGGGCTCCTGTTCGCTCAGATGCTCCAGGCCGTGGCGCACTGCCACCGCAACGGCGTGGTGCTCCGGGACGTCAAGCTGCGCCGCTTCGTCTTCATCGACAGATTCCGGTGAGTGCAACAGTGGCCTGTAGTTTTTGGGGTGAAATGTGTAACAGTCGTAGGATAAATGAGAAACTGGTTTGCTAACCAAAGCAGCAGCACCTACTAAATTATGTCAGCATAGACGGGTCTTTTTTTTAAAGGGTGCCATTTGAATGTAACAGAGGGGTCATTTTGTGCTAAAGCAGTGGTTTTTGGCAGCCCTTTTAATTGTCGTCTTAGTCCGTCTTTTTGACGAAAAACGTATTAGTCTTAGTCATATTTTAGTTTCTTCAAATGTGTTCGTCTTTGTCTAGTTTTAGTCAACAAAAACTTCAACAAATTTCCTCTAGTTTTAGTCGACAATTCTCAAAATGTTTTCGTCAATAAACTTAGTTTTAGTCCTTGGATAAATATATAAGGCGAAAAACACTCAGGTGACTTGAAGTTCCGCTCTGACACCCCCAATTTATCCAACTTTCAAAATTGTTCGATATGCATCATTGGAAAGCTTAAAATCTCAATTTTCTGGGGGGAAAAAATTTTGAGCAGGAGGGCATTTAAAAAAAAAAAAAAAATTTTTTTTAAACAGCACAACCCTATCTGGAGGTGAGAGCACGCGAGAACAGAATTACAGACGCCATGACTTTAACGAGATATTATCGCGTACTTACTTTGTTTCGATTCAAAAACTCCATGTAGCATGTATCACTGAGTGTCAAGACACAGCTGTGAATGGCCACAGCTGGATTTTTGGGGGATTTTATGGGTGAAACATGGTAATATCACAAGGGTCGCGATTAAGAAATCGCAGACATCAAGGAGTGGTCGAGATTTTCTTTTTCGTATATTTACCTTTTTAAAGTTTTTTTTTTTTCAATTTTTTTTTGTTTGGATCAATTATTTATCATCTAAAATATTGGAGAAAATGCGACAGTAACAAAAAAAATACAATTAAGCGATAGTTAAGAGGTAGATATCCGTGACTTTTTTACAGACGCCATTTTTTTCTGTGTGACATAATTTGTTTAAAAGTTTAAAATATGTGAATAATTTTTTAAAGTGTTTTTATTTTTTTAAACCAAAATATGAGATCTCAATGAATGATTCTAAGCTAATAACGACAGACATTTTGAATAATAAATATAATTCATTACCTTCGTTTTATGGCTGGGTTGAAACAAAAGCGGTTGCGCGACGCCTGTAAACGGGGATTTTCAGGGTAAAACGGACAAATTAAAAATAATTCGGGGGCTTCATGTGCCATGATTCTGCTATGGCAGCATATAGACATATTGTTCTATTAAACACAACAGTTGTTTTATCTTAAAATACAGCAGTTTGTTTTAAAAAGGGGTGCAAGAGCAGAAACTGCTTTTTCAGTCTTGTCTATGTTTTCCGCCATAAATAAAAAGTTTCAACAATTTCGAATGAACTTTGACAGATTTAACCCGACATAATTGTAGTCTACAAGGACATCAACATCTTCATGATGATAATACATACAGTAGGAAAACATCACATTCTTTGCAATTAATTAAACTCACCTGTATGCCACGAACTGTATGTAAAAAGTTTTCCAAGAGTTTAAGAAGACACTCACAGTCACTGGGCTAAATGCTAATGCTAACACATACGCTATGCTAACGCTACAAGTTAGTTTAGTGTGTTTGATGATTACTCAGTACACACTTTAAAAGGCTAAAGCAACATGACATCGCAAAAATAAGAAAACAAAACATATCAAGCAGCACCTGACACATGTTTCGCAAAAGGAGCCTGGAATGGACACGCTGTGCGTTGGTTGGAGGAGGCGCAGCACGTCACACGAGTGACACGACCAAACACTGCTAAGATGCGCTAACTATAATACGATAAGAAAATACCACACATCGTGAACTTATTGTGAGAGAATTTTATTCATGCTTAAAACACAACCATTATACATCATATTAGATGGAGCTGAAACGAGTACTCGAGCAACTCGAGTAACTCGAGTTTAAAAACTGATCCGAGTAATTTTATTCACCTCGAGTAATCGTTTATTTTGACAGCTGTAAGCGTCACGTTTTGCTCGGACTACTTTTAATGCGGGACAACGCGCTGTCACGTGCGGAGAGGAAGAAGGGGGGAAAAAAAAACTTACTGCAGCCGACAGCCGCCACAAACGACGCCGACGTTGCTAAATACTAGCCCGCACGATGCTACGTTGGTACAGGTAGCGTCTGATGCGTTTCATAGAGATCACATGTATGTTGAACTAGATGCCAAATGACAGACTCGGCCGCGTCTGGGCAGCGTTAGTAAACAGCCGCCATCTTAAAGCAGTACAGCGCTAAGCGCTAATAAAGAGCGCTAAGCGCTAATAAATAAGATTAACGTTACTGTCGCTACTAGCTCACGTAACGTTAGCCCTGCGGAGGGCTAGGTTTCAATTAATTATGACCACTGTCGATGCGTGGCTAACGTGTCTTACATACAGGCTTTAACATAACAGCATTGTGGAGTGATGAGGGTGTAAAATAAAAACTTAATCATGCTAACTATCAATTTTAGCTCAGTAGTCATTGCTGGATAAAACACCAAGTAGCACTGGTCCCTAATGTGCTCCTATACAGCCTGTATCATACATTTATTTTGAACACTGCAAAAACTCAAAATCCTATCAGGACTTACAGTTTAGACTAACTTAAAACTTAACTAGAACTTAAAAATGGCTTGACACAAAGAGAAATTCAATTGAAACACGTGGGAAAACTTTTAAGTGATGTGTGTTATCAAGCGTAACGGCATTTTTAGGTAAGATATATATATATATATATATATATATATATATATATATATATATAATTTTTTTTTTTTTTTTTAATAAGATCTAAAAGTTTTTTGAGTGAAAGCAGTGAATTAGTCTTTTTTTTTTTTTAAATTCTAGTTACATCTGAGATGCAATTGTTGGCTGTTTTCAACAATATACATCGAAAATAAAGACATCGATTGACTGAAAATGGTTCAAGATTAGATGAAATGTCTTGTTTTCTCATGTATATTTATAATTGCTCTTCACGTAATAATATGTTTGTTTTATCCGATTACTCGATTAATCGATAGAATTTTCAGTCGATTACTTGATTACTAAAATATTCGATAGCTGCAGCCCTACATCATATTTTGTATGCTTTTGTTATGCTTGCATGAGAACATTGTAGCATACAGCATCATTGTTATATTAACCTGTTTGAGTGTGCCTTCCCATAGCCTTGACTATTGTAGACTTTATCACAATACGCCCAAATATGGACTGTTATGTTCCTGTGTTTTCCAATATGCCCAGAATGAATATAATGGGCGACTGTGGCTTATCAGACTGAGCTGGTGTTCAAGGTCATTACTTGAGGTGTTTTTCCGCTACTAGAGATGTTTTTCTGTAACTTGAGATGTTTTTACCAGGATATGCTATAGTAACTTTCGGTTTTGTTTCTATTATGTCAACCCATAAATAGAGGCATGCCCTGCATTTCTCTTTTGTCCACGTGCGGAGAGGACGCTTTGTGCGTGGCTCCGCGTCTGTACCCGAGAGCTCTTGTTCACAAAGCCTTCGAAGCAAAGCAATCCATGGTTGGGGTCTGATTCATTTCTCATCGAGCTATCGAGTTGACCCTTGTCTTGGAGTTCAAAATTGAATTTCCTTCACATCTTTGACTAAAACTATGGCGAATTTTATCTCGTCAATCATTTCTACCCACTGATGTAACCCGTTTTTCCATGCAGGACGCAAGTGGCCCTTCTCGGTCTGAACGACTGTGTCCTCCTGGAGCGCGATGACTGCGACTCGCTCACGGACCGCCACGGCTGCCCCGCCTACGTGGGCCCCGAGCTCCTAGCCAGCGGCAAGGCATCATACTCTGGCCGCGCCGCAGACGTGTGGAGCCTGGGCGTGTCCCTGTACACCATGTTGATTGGACGATACCCCTTCCAGGACACCCGGCCTGCAGCGCTGTTCGCCAAAATTCGCCGCGGGGCCTTTGCCGTCCCCAACTGGCTGTCGGCGCCGGCCAAGTGCTTGATCAGCTGCATGCTCCGGAAGCGTCCCGACGAACGGCTGCGCGTTTCCGAGTTGCTAGCTCACCCATGGTTGAGCAGTTACCGCACGCCGTCGCAATATGCAAACCCGCGCCGTTGCTCGGGGCAAGCACCTGAGTGGAAAAATGAGGACGACGATGATGGCGGCGACCAGGTGGTGCCCACATTCACCGAGAAACACTAAAAAAAACGAATAACTACTCCAGAGTCCTGGATTACTTGAGCCTCAAGTGCCTTCAACCTTCTTGCCGACGTGGCTCTCTTTGAAATACTGAATAAGTAGAAATTAACCACCTTTGTGCGGTGTCAGTCAACATTTTCCCGTCAAATTTCGGCTGAAATTTCAAATTGCAATTTGACAACAACTTAAATTTTTGTTTTGTTTTTACCTCACTTAATTTAGTCATGTGGTCATGTCGCAATGTTGTTGTTGTTGTTCAGGAGAGCGACACCACTTCCTCTCAGTCTACCTCGGTTTTTGTCATTGCGCTTCCTCCCACTTGTTTCTGAGACGCGGTTGCTCCACAATTTTACAAGACACCATGTGAAAGTTTTCTTTTTACCAAATCAGACTGACTTGGAAGCAGCTAATGTTAATTAAAAGCCTACTGGTTAATGTAAGAGCCCCCATAACAGCTGCTCATTAAATAAAGATATCAAAAAAATGTTTTGGTTTATTTCTGCTGTTTTTGCCACTGAAAATATTTTCAATGCTAACGCTATAGGTTACATTTAGTGTGTGATGATCACTCAGCACAGACCTTTAAAGGCTAAAACAACATTGCATATTCCTTTTTGCCAAGTTATGAAAACAAATCTTACCGTGTGTGTTTTAAAACAAGCAAGCCTGGAGAGGACACTGATGAGTTGGTGGGCAGCACGTCACATGAGTGACACAATAAGACACTGCTACGATGGAGGCTAACTACATATAAAAATGTCACACATTGAGAACGTGACGGATTTTCGTCTCGTCAGACGAAAACTGGTATTCGTCTCGTTATGTTGTGTCTCCCAAGACACGTTTTTCGCTCGTTATCGTTTCATCTTTTGGAAAAAAATTCTTCGTCAACGAAATATTTCCGTTGTAGTCATCGTTGATGAAAAAAACGCTGGGCTGCTGTTTAAAACCTGATAGACATTTTTGTGTTAGAAAATTCATTAAAAGGGGTAGGCGTTAAAAACCAATTCACTTTAACATAGTTCTCTGACAACTACAGTGGTACAAAAAAGTATATGAACTTAATGGAATTCCTCACATTTATGAATAAAATCATCAAATGTGATCTGATCTTTGTCAAAATCACACATGAAAAAACAGCATCTGCTTTACCTAAAACCACTCAAAACATTTATAGGTTTTCATATTTTAATGAGGATAGTATGCAAACAATGACAGAAGGAAAAGTAAGTGAATGAAGACGTTTAATATTTTGTGCCCTCCCTACTTTGGAAGCAATAACTTCAACCAGACACTTCCTGTAGCTTCAGATCAGTCTTGGCCCATCAGTTGGCCCATTCTTCTCTACAAAACTGCTCTAGTTCAGTCAGATTCCTTGGATGTCTGGCATGAATCGCTGTCCATAGGCAATGCCACAGCATCTCAATGGGGTTTAAGTCTGGGCTTTGACTTGGCCACTCCAGAACGTGTATTTTGTTCTTCTGAAACCATTCTGAATTTGATTTACTTCTGTGTTTTGGATCGTTGTCTTGTTGCAGCATCCATCCTCTTTTCAGTTTCAACTGTCTGACAGACGGCCTCAGGTTTTCCTGCAAAACATCCTGATAAACATTTGAAATTCATTCTTCCATTGATGATTGCAAGTTGTCCAGGCCCTGAAGTAGCAAAACAGCTCCCACCACCATGCTGTTACTCCCAAACAATTCAACTTTGGTTTCATCAGTTCACAAAATATTTTGCCAAAACTGTGGAGTGTTCAAGTGCCTTTTTGCGAACATTAAATGACCAACAATGGTTTTTTAAGACTGCGACGGCTTCCTCTGTGGACTCATCATATAAACACCATTCTGGGCCATAGTTTTAACTATAGTTTATGTGTGCACAGAGATATTGGACTGTGCCAGTGATTTCTGTAAGTCTTAAGCATGGTTCCAGGGTTCTTTCTTACCTCTCTGAATATTCTGCGCTGAATTCTTGGCCTCATCTTTTGTGGATGGCCATTCCTTGGGAGAGAAGCAACAGTGCCAAACTTTCTCCTTTTGTAGACATCTTCTCTGACTGTCGATTGATGAACATTCAGACTTTTATGTATCCTTTCCCAGCTTTTTACAAATCAACAATCCCTGATCGCAGGTCTTCAGACAGCTCTTTTGACTGAGACATGATGCACATTAAACAATGCTTCTCATCAAGACATTTCTTACCAGGTGTGTGTTTAATAGCCGGCAGGGCAGCTTTATAACACTCATCAGTGATTCGGCACACACCTGACTTGAAATGTTTGGTAAAAATTGTTTTTTATTGCTCTTTCAGTCTCCTTAGGCAGAGGGTTGACTTACTTATTTTTCCCCCTTCTGTCATTGTTTGCATGCTATCGTCATTAAAATATGAAAACCCACAAATGTGTGGATGGTTTTAGTTAAAGCAGACGCTGCATTTTCATCTGTGTGATTTTGACAAAGATCACATTTCATGGTGATTTTAAGCAGAAATGGGAGAAATTCCAAGAGGTTCGGATACTTTTTCATACCACTGTAATTATGATTGTCTAATGACAGTCTTATTGTGCCACTGTCAAATAAAGTGTTACCAAATCCCATAACTAGCAATTAATGAAACAACCGAAAACAGTAACTGAATAAAAAATTTCACCCAGAACATGAATTAGGGCCCGAGCACTAAGCGTGCGAAGGCCCTATTGTTTTGCAAAGGATTATTATTATTAGGGCCCGAGCACTAGACGTGCGAAGGCCCTATTGTTTTGCAAAGGATTATTATTATTAGGGCCCGAGCACTAAGCGTGCGAAGGCCCTATTGTTTTGCAAAGGATTATTATTATTATTATTATTATTAGGGCCCGAGCACTAGGCGTGCGAAGGCCCTATTGTAATGCAAAGGATTATTATTATTATTATTATTATTATTCTTCTTTCTTCATGGCAAATGAAAATGGCCAATTTGGAGGCCTGAACATGCACGAAAAGTCACCAAAATTTGCACATACGTGCAGATTCGCGTAAAATTTGATAATCTAGCGTCGTTTTGAAAAAATTTCAAAAAATGGCTCAGTGGCGCCCCCTTGACCCTTAAAATTTTCAAAAAGGCCTCTCCTCTCAGGTTTTCAACGTAGAGCGATGAAATTTGGGGAGTAGATACCTTATGCCTAACTGTTCAAAAAAGCCTCTTGCACCCATATTCCAAATCCGACAGGAAATCGGATATTTTGGATCAAATGTGAAATTTTTTCGGTTCACAGTTGGAGTTTACGTTTGGAGGCCTGAACATGCACGAAAACTCACCAAAATTTGCACATACATGCAACTTTGCGTAAATTTTGATAATCTACAAAAAAATTTAACAAAATCGCTCAGTGGCGCCCCCTTGAAATTTTCAAAAAGGCCTGTCCTATTAGGTTTTTTCAACGTAGAATGATGAAATTTGGTGAGTCGATACATTGTGTAAAACTGCTCCAAAAAGTCTCTTGCACCCATATTCCAAACCCAACAGGAAGCCGGAAATTTTGGATCAAATGTGAAATTTTATCGATTTACATTTGAGACCTTGTCGCTGAAGAAAATAGTTGGATCGTCTTCAAAATTGGTCAGACTATTCAGGAGACATATGAGATCTTAAGTTTTCAAAATGGTGAGTTTTCACTCAAGGGTCTGACCTGGGCGTGGTCCCAAAGTCGGCCATTTTTGGGCAAAATACCAAATTCAGAATATGATTAAAAACTCGGTGATACAACGTTCAATCTTTTTCATTTCTAGCATGTATATGAGATATCCCAGCCTGAACACGACTGCATTGAAATATTACCCATTAGGCCTGGCGCCCCCTAGTGGAAACAGGAAATGGCCTTCTTTACGAGACAGGCTCCTCCTCCAAGGGAAAAAAATCTATTGACCTCAAACCTGTTTCAGGGGAGCCTCAAGACATGTGTTCAGGTCCCTGATGAAAAATATTGAGGTTTCGTTGAAGCGGAGAGGTCCAAACTGGAAGTGAAAATGACCGTCAACAATTTGTCTCGCCAAAAATTTTGAACAGTCATAACTCGGCAGATATGCAACATATCTGCGCCAAACTTTCCGTGTTTGTTGAGAGTCATACCCTGAAGGTTTTTGTAGGGGTCATTTGCATCAACTCTACAGTGCCCACTAGTGGCGACAGAAAGAAGTTTTAAAAAAGGCCTTTCCTATTGGGTTTTTTCAACATAGAGCAAGGAAATTTGGGGAGTAGATACCTTATGCAAAACTGCTCCAAAAAGTCTCTTGCACCCATATTCCAAATCCAACAGGAAATCGGGTATTTTGGCTCGAATGTGAAATTTTCATGGGTTCACAGTAAGAGTTTACATTTGGAGGCTTGAATATGCATAAAAACTCACCAAAATTTGCACATACATGCGGCTTTGGATAACGTTCGATAATCTTGCAACGTTACGAAACAATTTAACAAAATGGCTCAGTGGCGCCCCCTTGAAATTTTCAAAAAGGCCTCTCCATTTAGGTTTTTCTAACATAGAGTGATGAAATTTGGAGAGTCAAAACTTTGTGCAAAACTGCTCCAAAAAGTCTCTTGCACACACATTCCAAATCCTACAGGAAATCGGGTATTTTGGATTGAATGTGAACTTTTTATCGATTTACAGTGTGCACATTTTACACCTTGGCACCTAGGGAATTAGTTTGATCATTCTCAAAATTGGTGAGACTGTTCATGAGGCATATGAAATCTTAAGTTATAAAAATGGTGTGTTTTCATTCACGGGCCTGACCTGGGCGGGGCGCCAAATTCTTCCATTTTTTCGCCAAAACACCGAATTCGGAAAATGACTGATAACTCCCTCATACAACGTTCAATCTATTTTAAATCTGGCATGTGTGTGAGGTATACCAGCCTGAGCAGGACTGGATTGAAAATTTACCATTTGTGCCTGGCGCCTCCTAGTGGGAACAGGAAATGCCCTTTTTTACGGGACACACTCCTCCTCTAAAGGGAAAAAATCAATCTACCTCAAACCTGCATAAGGGAAACCTTAAGACCTGTGTTCAGGTGCCTGATGAAAAATATTGAAGTTTCGTTGAAGCGGAGGGGTCCAAACAGGAAAGTGAAAATGACTGTCAACAATTTTTCTCTCCAAAAACTTTGAACAGTCATAACTCGGCAGATATACAAGATATCTGCGCCAAACTTCCCGTGCTTGTTGAGAGTCATACCCTGAAGGGCCTTGTAGGGGTCATTTGCATCAACCCTACAGCGCCAACTAGTGGCGATAGAAAGTCACTCGTTTTTCCAAAACATGTCCAGTTCTTTTCATGTTGGTCATTGTAGTTTCAAGACCTATTAAAATACTTTTTTACGGCCCATGTCCACGTGTCTCTGTCTGTTGCCGTGACGACCCTTTGTTCGCCATTTAAAGGAAATATTTTTTTTCAGAGACTCAGGGAGCTTATGGAGCCACAATAGTTGGCACACTTGGTCGAATTGGCCCAGTTAGAAGATTAATTTTGGTTTTGAATAAGGGCTTGGCTGCACAGCTCAGTAGTGGCTCCTTTTTTGTAGTACTCTTTCCAATAGTGGTTTTTATCTCTTGGGTGTGGGAATGTAAATAGGCGACTTTCGAGCATGTTAGGTTCTAATGAGATGATTAGAGAGGAGGATCTGCCACCACCCTGACCTGCACACAGTCCGAGTTGCGTGACGTCCGAGTTGCGCTAGATTGCGAGGGCCCGTTCAGTCCTGCTTGCAGGCCTAGTTATTATTATTATTATTATTATTCTTTTTTCAGGGCAAATGAAAATGGCCAATTTGGAGGCCTGAACATGCACGAAAAGTCACCAAAATTTGCACAAACGTGCGGCTTTGCGTAAATTTCGATAATCTTGTGTCGTTTTGAAAAAATGTCAAAAAATGGCTCAGTGGCGCCCCCTTGACCCTTAAAATTTTCAAAAAGGCCTCTCCTCTCAGGTTTTCAACGTAGAGCAATGAAATTTGGGGAGTAGATACCTTATGCCTAACTGTTCAAAAAAGCCTCTTGCACCCATATTCCAAATCCAACAGGAAATCGGATATTTTGGATCAAATGTGAAATTTTTATCGGTTCACAGTTTGAGTTTACATTTGGAGGCCTGAACATGCACGAAAACTCACCAAAATTTGCACATACATGCAACTTTGCGTAAATTTTGATAATCTACAAAAAAATTTAACAAAATGGCTCAGTGGCGCCCCCTTGAAATTTTCAAAAAGGCCTTTCCTATTAGGTTTTTTCAACGTAGAACGATGAAATTTGGCAAGTCGATACATTGTGCAAAACTGCTCCAAAAAGTCTCTTGCACCCATATTCCAAACCCAACAGGAAGCCGGAAATTTTGGATCAAATGTGAAATTTTATCGATTTACATTTGAGACCTTGTCGCTGAAGAAAATAGTTGGATAGTCTTCAAAATTGGTCAGACTATTCAGGAGACATATGAGATCTTAAGTTTTCAAAATGGGGAGTTTTCACTCAAGGGTCTGACCTGGGCGTGGTCCCAAAGTCGGCCATTTTTGGGCAAAATACCAAATTCAGAAAATGATTAAAAACTCCGTGATACAACGTTCAATCTTTTTCATTTCTAGCATGTATATGAGATATCCCAGCCTGAACACGACTGCATTGAAATATTACCCATTAGGCCTGGCGCCCCCTAGTGGGAACAGGAAATGGCCTTCTTTACGAGACAGGCTCCTCCTCCAAGGGAAAAAAATCTATTGACCTCAAACCTGTTTCAGGGGAGCCTCAAGACATGTGTTCAGGTCCCTGATGAAAAATATTGAGGTTTCGTTGAAGCGGAGAGGTCCAAACTGGAAGTGAAAATGACCGTCAACAATTTGTCTCGCCAAAAATTTTGAACAGTCATAACTCGGCAGATATGCAACATATCTGCGCCAAACTTTCCGTGTTTGTTGAGAGTCATACCCTGAAGGTTCTTGTAGGGGTCATTTGCATCAACTCTACAGTGCCAACTAGTGGCGACAGAAAGAAGTTTTAAAAAAGGCCTTTCCTATTGGGTTTTTTCAACATAGAGCAAGGAAATTTGGGGAGTAGATACCTTATGCAAAACTGCTCCAAAAAGTCTCTTGCACCCATATTCCAAATCCAACAGGAAATCGGGTATTTTGGATCGAATGTGAAATTTTCATGGGTTCACAGTAAGAGTTTACATTTGGAGGCTTGAATATGCATAAAAACTCACCAAAATTTGCACATACATGCGGCTTTGGATAACGTTCGATAATCTTGCAACGTTACGAAACAATTTAAGAAAATGGCTCAGTGGCGCCCCCTTGAAATTTTCAAAAAGGCCTCTCCATTTAGGTTTTTCTAACATAGAGTGATGAAATTTGGAGAGTCAAAACTTTGTGCAAAACTGCTCCAAAAAGTCTCTTGCACACACATTCCAAATCCTACAGGAAATCGGGTATTTTGGATTGAATGTGAACTTTTTATCGATTTACAGTGTGCACATTTTACACCTTGGCACCTAGGGAATTAGTTTGATCATTCTCAAAATTGGCGAGACTGTTCATGAGGCATATGAAATCTTAAGTTATAAAAATGGTGTGTTTTCATTCACGGGCCTGACCTGGGCGGGGCGCCAAATTCTTCCATTTTTTCGCCAAAACACCAAATTCGGAAAATGACTGATAACACCCTCATACAATGTTAAATCTATTTTAAATCTGGCATGTGTGTGAGGTATACCAGCCTGAGCAGGACTGGATTGAAAATTTACCATTTGTGCCTGGCGCCTCCTAGTGGAAACAGGAAATGCCCTTTTTTACGGGACACACTCCTCCTCTAAAGGGAAAAAACCAATCTACCTCAAACCTGCATAAGGGAAGCCTTAAGACCTGTCTTCAGGTGCCTGATGAAAAATATTGAAGTTTCGTTGAAGCGGAGGGGTCCAAACAGGAAAGTGAAAATGACTGTCAACAATTTTTCTCTCCAAAAACTTTGAACAATCATAACTCGGCAGATATAGAACATATCTGCGCCAAACTTCCCGTGCTTGTTGAGAGTCATACCCTGAAGGAACTTGTAGGGGTCATTTGCATCAACCCTACAGCGCCAACTAGTGGCGATAGGAAGTCACTCGTTTTTCCAAAACATGTCCAGTTCTTTTCATGTTGGTCATTGTAGTTTCAAGACCTATTAAAATACTTTTTTACGGCCCATGTCCACGTGTCTCTGTCTGTTGCCATGACGACCCTTTGTTCGCCATTTAAAGGAAATATTTTTTTTCAGAGACTCAGGCAGCTTATAGAGCCACAATATTTGGCACACTTGGTCGAATTGGCCAAGTTAGAAGATTAATTTTGGTTTTGAATAAGGGCTTGGCTGCACAGCTCAGTAGTGGCTCCTTTTTTGTAGTACTCTCTCCAATAGGGGTTTTTATCTCTTGGGTGTGGGAATGTAATTAGGCGACTTTCGAGCATGTTAGGTTCTAATGAGATGATTAGAGAGGAGGATCTGCCACCACCCTGACCTGCACACAGTCCGAGTTGCGTGACGTCCGAGTTGCGCTAGATTGCGAGGGCCCGTTCAGTCCTGCTTGCAGGCCTAGTTATTATTATTATTCTTCTTTTTTCAGGGCAAATGAAAATGGCCAATTTGGAGGCCTGAACATGCACGAAAAGTCACCAAAATTTGCACATACGTGCGGCTTTGCGTAAAATTCGATAATCTTGTGTCGTTTTGAAAAAATGTCAAAAAATGGCTCAGTGGCGCCCCCTTGACCCTTAAAATTTTCAAAAAGGCCTCTCCTCTCAGGTTTTCAACGTAGAGCAATGAAATTTGGGGAGTAGATACCTTATGCCTAACTGTTCAAAAAAGCCTCTTGCACCCATATTCCAAATCCAACAGGAAATCGGATATTTTGGATCAAATGTGAAATTTTTATCGGTTCACAGTTGGAGGTTACATTTGGAGGCCTGAACATGCACGAAAACTCACCAAAATTTGCACATACATGCAACTTGGCGTAAATTTTGATAATCTACAAAAAAATTTAACAAAATGGCTCAGTGGCGCCCCCTTGAAATTTTCAAAAAGGCCTTTCCTATTAGGTTTTTTCAACGTAGAACGATGAAATTTGGCGAGTCGATACATTGTGCAAAACTGCTCCAAAAAGTCTCTTGCACCCATATTCCAAACCCAACAGGAAGCCGGAAATTTTGGGTCAAATGCGAAATTTTATCGATTTACATTTGAGACCTTGTTGCTGAAGGATAAAGTTGGATCGTCTTCAAAATTGGTCAGACTATTCAGGAGACCTATGAGATCTTAAGTTTTCAAAATGGTGTGTTTTCATTCAAGGGTCTGGCCTGGGCGTGGTCCCGAAGTCGGCCATTTTTGGGCAAAATACCAAATTCAGAAAATGATTAAAAACTCCGTGATACAACGTTCAATCTTTTTCATTTCTAGCATGTATATGAGATATCCCAGCCTGAACACGACTGCATTGAAATATTACCTATTAGGCCTGGCGCCCCCTAGTGGGAACAGGAAATGGCCTTCTTTACGAGACAGGCTCCTCCTCCAAGGGAAAAAAATCTATTGACCTCAAACCTGTTTCAGGGGAGCCTCAAGACATGTGTTCAGGTCCCTGATGAAAAATATTGAGGTTTCGTTCAAGCGGAGAGGTCCAAACTGCAAGTGAAAATGACCGTCAACAATTTGTCTCGCCAAAAATTTTGAACAGTCATAACTCGGCAGATATGCAACATATCTGCGCCAAACTTTCCGTGTTTGTTGAGAGTCATACCCTGAAGGTTCTTGTAGGGGTCATTTGCATCAACTTTACAGTGCCAACTAGTGGCGACAGAAAGAAGTTTTAAAAAAGGCCTTTCCTATTGGGTTTTTTCAACATAGAGCAAGGAAATTTGGGGAGTAGATACCTTATGCAAAACTGCTCCAAAAAGTCTCTTGCACCCATATTCCAAATCCAACAGGAAATCGGGTATTTTGGATCGAATGTGAAATTTTCATGGGTTCACAGTAAGAGTTTACATTTGGAGGCTTGAATATGCATAAAAACTCACCAAAATTTGCACATACATGCGGCTTTGGATAACGTTCGATAATTTTGCAACGTTACGAAAACATGTAACAAAATGGCTCAGTGGCGCCCCCTTGAAATTTTCAAAAAGGCCTCTCCATTTAGGTTTTTCTAACATAGAGTGATGAAATTTGGAGAGTCAAAACTTTGTGTAAAACTGCTCCAAAAAGTCTCTTGCACACACATTCCAAATCCTACAGGAAATCGGGTATTTTGGATTGAATGTGAACTTTTTATCGATTTACAGTGTGCACATTTTACACCTTGGCACCTAGGATATTAGTTTGATCATTCTCAAAATTGGTGAGACTGTTCATGAGGCATATGAAATCTTAAGTTATAAAAATGGTGTGTTTTCATTCACGGGCCTGACCTGGGCGGGGCGCCAAATTCTTCCATTTTTTCGCCAAAACACCGAATTCGGAAAATGACTGATAACTCCCTCATACAACGTTCAATCTTTTTTAAATCTGGCATGTGTGTGAGGTATACCAGCCTGAGCAGGACTGGATTGAAAATTTACCATTTGTGCCTGGCACCTCCTAGTGGGAACAGGAAATGCCCTTTTTTACGGGACACACTCCTCCTCTAAAGGGAAAAAATCAATCTACCTCAAACCTGCATAAGGGAAACCTTAAGACCTGTCTTCAGGTGCCTGATGAAAAATATTGAAGTTTCGTTGAAGCGGAGGGGTCCAAACAGGAAAGTGAAAATGACTGTCAACAATTTTTCTCTCCAAAAACTTTGAACAGTCATAACTCGGCAGATATACAAGATATCTGCGCCAAACTTCCCGTGCTTGTTGAGAGTCATACCCTGAAGGGCCTTGTAGGGGTCATTTGCATCAACCCTACAGCGCCAACTAGTGGCGATAGAAAGTCACTCGTTTTTCCAAAACATGTCCAGTTCTTTTCATGTTGGTCATTGTAGTTTCAAGACCTATTAAAATACTTTTTTACGGCCCATGTCCACGTGTCTCTGTCTGTTGCCGTGACGACCCTTTGTTCGCCATTTAAAGGAAATATTTTTTTTCAGAGACTCAGGGAGCTTATAGAGCCACAATAGTTGGCACACTTGGTCGAATTGGCCCAGTTCGAAGATTAATTTTGGTTTTGAATAAGGGCTTGGCTGCACAGCTCAGTAGTGGCTCCTTTTTTGTAGTACTCTCTCCAATAGGGGTTTTTATCTCTTGGGTGTGGGAATGTAAATAGGCGACTTTCGAGCATGTTAGGTTCTAATGAGATGATTAGAGAGGAGGATCTGCCACCACCCTGACCTGCACACAGTCCGAGTTGCGTGACGTCCGAGTTGCGCTAGATTGCGAGGGCCCGTTCAGTCCTGCTTGCAGGCCTAGTTATTATTATTATTATTATTATTAGGGCCCGAGCACTAAGCGTGCGAAGGCCCTATTGTTTTGCAAAGGATTATTATTATTATTATTATTATTATTATTAGGGCCCGAGCACTAAGCGTGCGAAGGCCCTATTGTTTTGCAAAGGATTATTTTTTTTTTTATTTTTTTTATTTTTTTTTTTTTTCAGGGCAAATGAAAACGGCCAATTTGGAGGCCTGAACATGCACGAAAAGTCACCAAAATTTGCACATACGTCCGGAAAATTGTAAATTTCGATAATTTTGCAACGTTGCAAAAAAATATAACAAAATGGCTCAGTGGCGCCCCCTTGAAATTTTAAAATTGGCCTATAACATTAGGGTCTGTCAGCGTAGAGCAATGAAATTTGGGGGGTCTATACCTTGTCCAAAACCGCTCCAAAAAAGCATTTACACGCATATTCCAAACCCAACAGGAAATCGGTTATTTTGGATCAAATATGAAATTTTTATCGATTTACAGGGTGCACATTTGAGACCTTTTCGCCGAGGGAGTTAGTTGGATCATCTTCAAAATTGGTGAGACTGTTCAGGAGACATATGAAATCTTAAGTTTTGAAAATGGTGCGTTTTCATTCACGGGTCTGACCTGGGCGTGGTGCCAAAGTCGACCATTTTTTCGGCAAAATGACAAATTCAGTAAATGACTTATAGTTCCTTGACACAACGTTCAATCTTTTTCATATTTGGCATGTATGTGTGGTATCCCACCCTTAACACGAGTGCATTGAAATATTACCCATTAGGTCTAGCGCCCCCTAGTGAGAACAGGAAATGCCTTTTTTTACGAGACAGGTTCCTCCTCCAAGGGAAAAAAATCTGTTGACCTCAAACCTGCATCAGGGGAGCCTTAAGACCTGTGTTCAGGTGCCTGATGAAAAATATTGAGGTTTCGTTGAGGCGGAGGGGTCCAAACAGGAAAGTGAAAATGAACGTCAACAATTTGTCACGCAAAAAACTTTGAACAGTCATAACTCGGCAGATATACAACATATCTGCGCCAAACTTCCCGTGTTTGTTGAGAGTCATACCCTGAAGGTTCTTGTAGGGGTCATTTGCATCAACTCTACAGTGCCAACTAGTGGCGACAGAAAGAAGTTTTAAAAAAGGCCTTTCCTATTGGGTTTTTTCAACATAGAGCAAGGAAATTTGGGGAGTAGATACCTTATGCAAAACTGATCCAAAAAGTCTCTTGCACCCATATTCCAAATCCAACAGGAAATCGGGTATTTTGGATCGAATGTGAAATTTTCATGGGTTCACAGTAGGAGTTTACATTTGGAGGCTTGAATATGCACAAAAACTTGTACAAATTTGCACATACATGCGGCTTTAGATAACGTTCGATAATCTTGCAATGTTACGAAAACATGTAGCAAAATGGCTCAGTGGCGCCCCCTTGAATTTTTCAAAAAGGCGTTTCCTATTAGGTTTTTTTAACAGAGAGTGATGAAATTTGGGGAGTCGATACCTTGTGCAAAACTGCTCCAAAAAGTCTCTTGCACCCGTATTCCAAATCCAACAGGAAATCGGGTATTTTGGATCGAATGTGAAATTTTTATCGGTTCACAGTAGGAGTTTACATTTGGAGGCTTGAACATGCACGAAAACTCACAAAAATTTGGACATACATGTGGCTTTGCATAACGTTCAATAATCTTGCAACGTTACGAAAACATGTAACAAAATGGCTCAGTGGCGCCCCCTTGAAATTTTCAAAAAGGCCTCTCCATTTAGGTTTTTTCAACGTAGAGGGATGAAATTCGGAGAGTCGATACCTTGTACAAAACTGCTCCAAAAAGTCTCTTGCATGCATATTCCAAACCCAACAGGAAATCGGGTATTTTGGATTGAATGTGAAATTTTTATCGATTTACAGTGTGCACATTTTACACCTTGGCACCTAGGGAATTAGTTTGATCATTCTCAAAATTGGCGAGACTGTTCATGAGGCATATGAAATCTTAAGTTATCAAAATGGTGTGTTTTCATTCACGGGCCTGACCTGGGCGGGGTGCCAAAGTCGGCCATTTTTTCGGCAAAATGACAAATTCAGTAAATGACTAATAGTTCCTTCACACAACGTTCCATCTTTTTCATATCTGGCATGTATGTGCGACATCCCACCCTTAACACGAGTGCATTGAAATATTACCCATTAGGCCTAGCGCCCCCTAGTGAGAACAGGAAATGCCTTTTTTTACGAGACAGGTTCCTCCTCCAAGGAAAAAAAATCTGTTGACCTCAAACCTGCATAAGGGAAGGCTTAAGACCTGTCTTCAGGTGCCTGATGAAAAATATTGAAGTTTCGTTGAAGCGGAGGGGTCCAAACAGGAAAGTGAAAATGACTGTCAACAATTTTTCTCTCCAAAAACTTTGAACAGTCATAACTCGGCAGATATACAACATATCTGCGCCAAACTTCCCGTGCTTGTTGAGAGTCATACCCTGAAGGGCCTTGTAGAGATCATTTGCATCAACCCTACAGCGCCAACTAGTGGCAATAGAAAGTCACTCGTTTTTCCAATACATGTCCAGTTCTTTTCAGGTTGGTCATTGTAATTTGAAGACCTATTGTAATACTTATTTACAGCCCATGTCCACGTGTCTCTGTCTGTTGCCGTGACGACCCTTTATTCGCCATTTAAAGGAAATATTTTTTTTCAAAGACTCAGGCAGCTTATATAGCCACAATATTTGGCACACTTCGTCGAATTGGCCCAGTTAGAAGATTAATTTTGGTTTTGAATAAGGGCTTGGCTGCACAGCTCAGTAGTGGCTCCTTTTTTGTAGTACTCTCTCCAATAGGGGTTTTTATCTCTTGGGTGTGGGAATGTAAATAGGCGACTTTCGAGCATGTTATGTTCTAATGAGATGATTAGAGAGGAGCATCTGCCAACACCCTGACCTGCACACAGTCCGAGTTGCGTGACGTCCGAGTTGCGCTAGATTGCGAGGGCCCGTTCAGTCCTGCTTGCAGGCCTAGTTATTATTATTATTATTATTCTTTTTTCAGGGCAAATGAAAATGGCCAATTTGGAGGCCTGAACATGCACGAAAAGTCACCAAAATTTGCACAAACGTGCGGCTTTGCGTAAATTTCGATAATCTTGTGTCGTTTTGAAAAAATGTCAAAAAATGGCTCAGTGGCGCCCCCTTGACCCTTAAAATTTTCAAAAAGGCCTCTCCTCTCAGGTTTTCAACGTAGAGCAATGAAATTTGGGGAGTAGATACCTTATGCCTAACTGTTCAAAAAAGCCTCTTGCACCCATATTCCAAATCCAACAGGAAATCGGATATTTTGGATCAAATGTGAAATTTTTATCGGTTCACAGTTTGAGTTTACATTTGGAGGCCTGAACATGCACGAAAACTCACCAAAATTTGCACATACATGCAAATTTGCGTAAATTTTGATAATCTACAAAAAAATTTAACAAAATGGCTCAGTGGCGCCCCCTTGAAATTTTCAAAAAGGCCTTTCCTATTAGGTTTTTTCAACGTAGAACGATGAAATTTGGCAAGTCGATACATTGTGCAAAACTGCTCCAAAAAGTCTCTTGCACCCATATTCCAAACCCAACAGGAAGCCGGAAATTTTGGATCAAATGTGAAATTTTATCGATTTACATTTGAGACCTTGTCGCTGAAGAAAATAGTTGGATAGTCTTCAAAATTGGTCAGACTATTCAGGAGACATATGAGATCTTAAGTTTTCAAAATGGTGAGTTTTCACTCAAGGGTCTGACCTGGGCGTGGTCCCAAAGTCGGCCATTTTTGGGCAAAATACCAAATTCAGAAAATGATTAAAAACTCCGTGATACAACGTTCAATCTTTTTCATTTCTAGCATGTATATGAGATATCCCAGCCTGAACACGACTGCATTGAAATATTACCCATTAGGCCTGGCGCCCCCTAGTGGGAACAGGAAATGGCCTTCTTTACGAGACAGGCTCCTCCTCCAAGGGAAAAAAATCTATTGACCTCAAACCTGTTTCAGGGGAGCCTCAAGACATGTGTTCAGGTCCCTGATGAAAAATATTGAGGTTTCGTTGAAGCGGAGAGGTCCAAACTGGAAGTGAAAATGACCGTCAACAATTTGTCTCGCCAAAAATTTTGAACAGTCATAACTCGGCAGATATGCAACATATCTGCGCCAAACTTTCCGTGTTTGTTGAGAGTCATACCCTGAAGGTTCTTGTAGGGGTCATTTGCATCAACTCTACAGTGCCAACTAGTGGCGACAGAAAGAAGTTTTAAAAAAGGCCTTTCCTATTGGGTTTTTTCAACATAGAGCAAGGAAATTTGGGGAGTAGATACCTTATGCAAAACTGCTCCAAAAAGTCTCTTGCACCCATATTCCAGATCCAACAGGAAATCGGGTATTTTGGATCGAATGTGAAATTTTCATGGGTTCACAGTAAGAGTTTACATTTGGAGGCTTGAATATGCATAAAAACTCACCAAAATTTGCACATACATGCGGCTTTGGATAACGTTCGATAATCTTGCAACGTTACGAAACAATTTAAGAAAATGGCTCAGTGGCGCCCCCTTGAAATTTTCAAAAAGGCCTCTCCATTTAGGTTTTTCTAACATAGAGTGATGAAATTTGGAGAGTCAAAACTTTGTGCAAAACTGCTCCAAAAAGTCTCTTGCACACACATTCCAAATCCTACAGGAAATCGGGTATTTTGGATTGAATGTGAACTTTTTATCGATTTACAGTGTGCACATTTTACACCTTGACACCTAGGGAATTAGTTTGATCATTCTCAAAATTGGCGAGACTGTTCATGAGGCATATGAAATCTTAAGTTATAAAAATGGTGTGTTTTCATTCACGGGCCTGACCTGGGCGGGGCGCCAAATTCTTCCATTTTTTCGCCAAAACACCAAATTCGGAAAATGACTGATAACACCCTCATACAATGTTAAATCTATTTTAAATCTGGCATGTGTGTGAGGTATACCAGCCTGAGCAGGACTGGATTGAAAATTTACCATTTGTGCCTGGCGCCTCCTAGTGGAAACAGGAAATGCCCTTTTTTACGGGACACACTCCTCCTCTAAAGGGAAAAAACCAATCTACCTCAAACCTGCATAAGGGAAGCCTTAAGACCTGTCTTCAGGTGCCTGATGAAAAATATTGAAGTTTCGTTGAAGCGGAGGGGTCCAAACAGGAAAGTGAAAATGACTGTCAACAATTTTTCTCTCCAAAAACTTTGAACAATCATAACTCGGCAGATATAGAACATATCTGCGCCAAACTTCCCGTGCTTGTTGAGAGTCATACCCTGAAGGAACTTGTAGGGGTCATTTGCATCAACCCTACAGCGCCAACTAGTGGCGATAGGAAGTCACTCGTTTTTCCAAAACATGTCCAGTTCTTTTCATGTTGGTCATTGTAGTTTCAAGACCTATTAAAATACTTTTTTACGGCCCATGTCCACGTGTCTCTGTCTGTTGCCGTGACGACCCTTTGTTCGCCATTTAAAGGAAATATTTTTTTTCAGAGACTCAGGCAGCTTATAGAGCCACAATATTTGGCACACTTGGTCGAATTGGCCAAGTTAGAAGATTAATTTTGGTTTTGAATAAGGGCTTGGCTGCACAGCTCAGTAGTGGCTCCTTTTTTGTAGTACTCTCTCCAATAGGGGTTTTTATCTCTTGGGTGTGGGAATGTAATTAGGCGACTTTCGAGCATGTTAGGTTCTAATGAGATGATTAGAGAGGAGGATCTGCCACCACCCTGACCTGCACACAGTCCGACTTGCGTGACGTCCGAGTTGCGCTAGATTGCGAGGGCCCGTTCAGTCCTGCTTGCAGGCCTAGTTATTATTATTCTTCTTTTTTCAGGGCAAATGAAAATGGCCAATTTGGAGGCCTGAACATGCACGAAAAGTCACCAAAATTTGCACAAACGTGCGGCTTTGCGTAAATTTCGATAATCTTGTGTCGTTTTGAAAAAATGTCAAAAAATGGCTCAGTGGCGCCCCCTTGACCCTTAAAATTTTCAAAAAGGCCTCTCCTCTCAGGTTTTCAACGTAGAGCAATGAAATTTGGGGAGTAGATACCTTATGCCTAACTGTTCAAAAAAGCCTCTTGCACCCATATTCCAAATCCAACAGGAAATCGGATATTTTGGATCAAATGTGAAATTTTTATCGGTTCACAGTTTGAGTTTACATTTGGAGGCCTGAACATGCACGAAAACTCACCAAAATTTGCACATACATGCAACTTTGCGTAAATTTTGATAATCTACAAAAAAATTTAACAAAATGGCTCAGTGGCGCCCCCTTGAAATTTTCAAAAAGGCCTTTCCTATTAGGTTTTTTCAACGTAGAACGATGAAATTTGGCGAGTCGATACATTGTGCAAAACTGCTCCAAAAAGTCTCTTGCACCCATATTCCAAACCCAACTGGAAGCCAGAAATTTTGGATCAAATGTGAAATTTTATCGATTTACATTTGAGACCTTGTCGCTGAAGAAAATAGTTGGATCGTCTTCAAAATTGGTCAGGCTATTCAGGAGACATATGAGATCTTAAGTTTTCAAAATGGTGAGTTTTCACTCAAGGGTCTGACCTGGGCGTGGTCCCAAAGTCGGCCATTTTTGGGCAAAATACCAAATTCAGAAAATGATTAAAAACTCCGTGATACAACGTTCAATCTTTTTCATTTCTAGCATGTATATGAGATATCCCAGCCTGAACACGACTGCATTGAAATATTACCCATTAGGCCTGGCGCCCCCTAGTGGGAACAGGAAATGGCCTTCTTTACGAGACAGGCTCCTCCTCCAAGGGAAAAAAATCTATTGACCTCAAACCTGTTTCAGGGGAGCCTCAAGACATGTGTTCAGGTCCCTGATGAAAAATATTGAGGTTTCGTTGAAGCGGAGAGGTCCAAACTGGAAGTGAAAATGACCGTCAACAATTTGTCTCGCCAAAAATTTTGAACAGTCATAACTCGGCAGATATGCAACATATCTGCGCCAAACTTTCCGTGTTTGTTGAGAGTCATACCCTGAAGGTTCTTGTAGGGGTCATTTGCATCAACTCTACAGTGCCAACTAGTGGCGACAGAAAGAAGTTTTAAAAAAGGCCTTTCCTATTGGGTTTTTTCAACATAGAGCAAGGAAATTTGGGGAGTAGATACCTTATGCAAAACTGCTCCAAAAAGTCTCTTGCACCCATATTCCAAATCCAACAGGAAATCGGGTATTTTGGGTCGAATGTGAAATTTTCATGGGTTCACAGTAAGAGTTTACATTTGGAGGCTTGAATATGCATAAAAACTCACCAAAATTTGCACATACATGCGGCTTTGGATAACGTTCGATAATCTTGCAACGTTACGAAACAATTTAACAAAATGGCTCAGTGGCGCCCCCTTGAAATTTTCAAAAAGGCCTCTCCATTTAGGTTTTTCTAACATAGAGTGATGAAATTTGGAGAGTCAAAACTTTGTGCAAAACTGCTCCAAAAAGTCTCTTGCACACACATTCCAAATCCTACAGGAAATCGGGTATTTTGGATTGAATGTGAACTTTTTATCGATTTACAGTGTGCACATTTTACACCTTGGCACCTAGGGAATTAGTTTGATCATTCTCAAAATTGGTGAGACTGTTCATGAGGCATATGAAATCTTAAGTTATAAAAATGGTGTGTTTTCATTCACGGGCCTGACCTGGGCGGGGCGCCAAATTCTTCCATTTTTTCGCCAAAACACCGAATTCGGAAAATGACTGATAACTCCCTCATACAACGTTCAATCTATTTTAAATCTGGCATGTGTGTGAGGTATACCAGCCTGAGCAGGACTGGATTGAAAATTTACCATTTGTGCCTGGCGCCTCCTAGTGGGAACAGGAAATGCCCTTTTTTACGGGACACACTCCTCCTCTAAAGGGAAAAAATCAATCTACTTCAAACCTGCATAAGGGAAACCTTAAGACCTGTCTTCAGGTGCCTGATGAAAAATATTGAAGTTTCGTTGAAGCGGAGGGGTCCAAACAGGAAAGTGAAAATGACTGTCAACAATTTTTCTCTCCAAAAACTTTGAACAGTCATAACTCGGCAGATATACAAGATATCTGCGCCAAACTTCCCGTGCTTGTTGAGAGTCATACCCTGAAGGGCCTTGTAGGGGTCATTTGCATCAACCCTACAGCGCCAACTAGTGGCGATATAAAGTCACTCGTTTTTCCAAAACATGTCCAGTTCTTTTCATGTTGGTCATTGTAGTTTCAAGACCTATTAAAATACTTTTTTACGGCCCATGTCCACGTGTCTCTGTCTGTTGCCGTGACGACCCTTTGTTCGCCATTTAAAGGAAATATTTTTTTTCAGAGACTCAGGGAGCTTATAGAGCCACAATAGTTGGCACACTTGGTCGAATTGGCCCAGTTAGAAGATTAATTTAGGTTTTGAATAAGGGCTTGGCTGCACAGCTCAGTAGTGGCTCCTTTTTTGTAGTACTCTCTCCAATAGGGGTTTTTATCTCTTGGGTGTGGGAATGTAAATAGGCGACTTTCGAGCATGTTAGGTTCTAATGAGATGATTAGAGAGGAGGATCTGCCACCACCCTGACCTGCACACAGTCCGAGTTGCGTGACGTCCGAGTTGCGCTAGATTGCGAGGGCCCGTTCAGTCCTGCTTGCAGGCCTAGTTATTATTATTAGGGCCCGAGCACTAGACGTGCGAAGGCCCTATTGTTTTGCAAAGGATTATTTTTTTTTTTATTATTATTTTTTTTTTTTGTCAGGGCAAATGAAAACGGCCAATTTGGAGGCCTGAACATGCACGAAAAGTCACCAAAATTTGCACATACGTCCGGAAAATTGTAAATTTTGATAATTTTGCAACGTTGCAAAAAAATATAACAAAATGGCTCAGTGGCGCCCCCTTGAAATTTTAAAATTGGCCTATAACATTAGGGTATGTCAGCGTAGAGCAATGAAATTTGGGGGGTCTATACCTTGTCCAAAACCGCTCCAAAAAAGCATTTACACGCATATTCCAAACCCAACAGGAAATCGGTTATTTTGGATCAAATATGAAATTTTTATCGATTCACAGGGTGCACATTTGAGACCTTTTCGCCGAGGGAGTTAGTTGGATCATCTTCAAAATTGGTGAGACTGTTCAGGAGACATATGAAATCTTAAGTTTTGAAAATGGTGCGTTTTCATTCACGGGTCTGACCTGGGCGTGGTGCCAAAGTCGACCATTTTTTCGGCAAAATGACAAATTCAGTAAATGACTAATAGTTCCTTGACACAACGTTCAATCTTTTTCATATTTGGCATGTATGTGTGGTATCCCACCCTTAACACGAGTGCATTGAAATATTACCCATTAGGTCTAGCGCCCCCTAGTGAGAACAGGAAATGCCTTTTTTTACGAGACAGGTTCCTCCTCCAAGGGAAAAAAATCTGTTGACCTCAAACCTGCATCAGGGGAGCCTTAAGACCTGTGTTCAGGTGCCTGATGAAAAATATTGATGTTTCGTTGAGGCGGAGGGGTCCAAACAGGAAAGTGAAAATGAACGTCAACACTTTGTCACGCAAAAAACTTTGAACAGTCATAACTCGGCAGATATACAACATATCTGCGCCAAACTTCCCGTGTTTGTTGAGAGTCATACCCTGAAGGTTCTTGTAGGGGTCATTTGCATCAACTCTACAGTGCCAACTAGTGGCGACAGAAAGAAGTTTTAAAAAAGGCCTTTCCTATTGGGTTTTTTCAACATAGAGCAAGGAAATTTGGGGAGTAGATACCTTCTGCAAAACTGCTCCAAAAAGTCTCTTGCACCCGTATTCCAAATCCAACAGGAAATCGGGTATTTTGGATCGAATGTGAAATTTTCATGGGTTCACAGTAGGAGTTTACATTTGGAGGCTTGAATATGCACAAAAACTCGTAAAAATTTGCACATACATGCAGCTTTGGATAACGTTCGATAATCTTGCAATGTTACGAAAAAATGTAACAAAATGCCTCAGTGGCGCCCCCTTGAATTTTTCAAAAAGGCGTTTCCTATTAGGTTTTTTTAACATAGAGTGATGAAATTTGGGGAGTCGATACCTTGTGCAAAACTGCTCCAAAAAGTCTCTTGCACCCGTATTCCAAATCCAACAGGAAATCGGGTATTTTAGATGGAATGTGAAATTTTTATCGGTTCACAGTAGGAGTTTACATTTGGAGGCTTGAACATGCACGAAAACTCACAAAAATTTGGACATACATGCGGCTTTGCATAAAGTTCAATAATCTTGCAACGTTACGAAAACATGTAACAAAATGGCTCAGTGGCGCCCCCTTGAAATTTTCAAAAAGGCCTCTCTATTTAGGTTTTTTCAACGTAGAAGGATGAAATTCGGAGAGTCGATACCTTGTACAAAACTGCTCCAAAAAGTCTCTTGCATGCGTATTCCAAACCCAACAGGAAATCAGGTATTTTGGATTGAATATGAAATTTGTATCGATTTACAGTGTGCACATTTTACACCTTGGCACCTAGGGAATTAGTTTGATCATTCTCAAAATTGGCGAGACTGTTCATGAGGCACATGAAATCTTAAGTTATCAAAATGGTGTGTTTTCATTCACGGGCCTGACATGGGCGGGGTGCCAAAGTCGGCCATTTTTTCGCCAAAACACCGAATTCGGAAAATGACTGATAACTCCCTCATACAACCTTCAATCTATTTTAAATCTGGCATGTGTGTGAGGTATACCAGCCTGAGCAGGACTGGATTGAAAATTTACCGTTTGTGCCTGGCGCCTCCTAGTGGGAACAGGAAATGCCCTTTTTTACTGGACACACTCCTCCTCTAAAGGGAAAAAATCAATCTACCTCAAACCTGCATAAGGGAAGCCTTAAGACCTGTCTTCAGGTGCCTGATGAAGAATATTGAAGTTTCGTTGAAGCGGAGGGGTCCAAACAGCAAAGTGAAAATGACTGTCATCAATTTTTCTCTCCAAAAACTTTGAACAGTCATAACTCGGCAGATATACAACATATCTGCGCCAAACTTCCCGTGCTTGTTGAGAGTCATACCCTGAAGGGCCTTGTAGGGGTCATTTGCATCAACGCTACAGCGCCAACTAGTGGCAATAGAAAGTCACTCGTTTTTCCAATACATGTCCAGTTCTTTTCAGGTTGGTCATTGTAGTTTCAAGACCTATTAAAATACTTATTTACGGCACATGTCCACGTGTCTCTATCTGTTGCCGTGACGACCCTTTGTTCGCCATTTAAAGGAAATATTTTTTTTCAGAGACTCAGGCAGCTTATAGAGCCACAATATTTGGCACACTTGGTCGAATTGGCCCAGTTAGAAGATTAATTTGGTTTTGAATAAGGGCTTGGCTGCACAGCTCAGTAGTTGCTCCTTTTTTGTAGTACTCTCTCCAATAGGGTTTTTTATCTCTTGGGTGTGGTAATGTAAATAGGCGACTTTCGTGCATGTTAGGTTCTAATGAGATGATTAGAGAGGAGGATCTGCCACCACCCTGACCTGCACACAGTCCGAGTTGCGTGACGTCCGAGTTGCGCTAGATTGCGAGGGCCCGTTCAGTCCTGCTTGCAGGCCTAGTTATTAGGGCCCGAGCACTCTCAGCGTGCGAGGCCCTATTGTTCTTCGAAGGATTATTATTATTATTATTAGGGCCCGAGCACTCTCAGCGTGCGAGGCCCTATTGTTCTTCGAAGGATTATTATTATTATTATTTTTTTTTCATGGCAAATGAAAATGGCCAATTTGAAGGCCTGAACATGCTCAAAAACTCACCAAAATTTGCACATACATCCGGCTTCGCGAAAATTTCGATAATTTGGCAACGTTTACAAAAAAAATAAAAAAATGGCTCAGTGGCGCCCCCTTGCAATTTTCAAAATGCCCTTTGCTTTGATGTATTTCAACGTAGGGCGATGAAATTTGGGGAGTGGATACGTTGTCCAGAACCGCTTCAAAAAGTCTAAAGCACCCATATTCCAAACCCAACAGGAAATGGGATATTCTGGATTGAATGTTGAAAAACATAGCATTTTGGGCGAAAACCAGCATGCACGTTTCAGACCGTTGCGCTGAGCCAGTACGTTGGATCTTCCTCAAAATTGGTGTAAGTGTTCATGAGACATATGAGATACTAAGTTGTGAAAATGGTGAGTTTTCGTCCACGGGCCTGACCTGGGCGGGGTACCAAAGTCGGGTGTTTTTTTGGCAACGCGCCAATTTCAGTAAATGATTAATAACTTCCTGATACAAGGTCCAATCTTTTTCATATTTGGCATGCATGTAAGGTGTCTTAACCTGAACACGACTGCATTGAAATATTTTCCATTAGGCCTGGCGCCCCCTTGTGGGAAGAGGAAACACCCTTTTTTACTAAAAAGGCTCCTCCTCCTGGTGAAAAACATCAATTGATCTCAAACCTGCATCAGGGGAGCCTTAAGACATGTCTTTAGGTATCTGATGAAAAATATTGAGTTTTCGTTGATGTTGCAGTATCCAAACAGGAAAGTGAAAAGACCCTCGGCATTTTCTCTCAAAATGGCAAATTTCAAGGTCTGAACATGCTCGAAAACTCACCAAAATGTGCACATACATGTGGCTTCATGTAGATTTCATGAATTTAGCAACATTGCCAAAAGATGTAATAAAATGGCTCAGTGGCGCCCCCTTCAATTTTTAAAAAAGGCCTGTCCTATTAGTTTTTTTCGACGTAGAGTGATGAAATTTGGGGAGTGGATACGTTGTGCAAAACTGCTCCAAAAAGTCTCTTGCACCCATATTCCAAACCCAACAGGAAATCGGGTATTATGGATTGAATCTTGCATTTTTGTCAAAAACCTGCATGCACGTTTGAGACCATTACGCCGAAGCAGTAAGTTGAATGCTTCTCAAAATTGGTCAGACATCCCAAAAACATGCATGGTAGGCTGATTGAGCACTCTAAATTGTCCGTAGGTATGAGTGTGCACGTGAATGGTTGTATGTCTCCTTGTGCCCTGCAATTGGCTGGCAACCAGTTCAGGGTGTCCCCTGCCTACTGCCCCGAGTTAGCTGGGATAGGCTCCAGCACCTCCGCGACCCTCGTGAGGAAAAGCGGCATGGAAAATGAATGAATGAATGAATGTTCATGACACATATGAGATGTTAGGTTATCAAAATGGTGACATTTCATTCACGGCCCTTTCCTGGGCAGGGGAGCAAATGTGTCTTATTTTTGACAATACAATTCAGTAAAAGACTACTGTATTTTTCCGACTATAAGTCGTGTTTTTTTTTCTTCATATTTTGGTTTGGGGTGCGACTTATACTCAGCAGTGACTTATGTGTGAAATTATTAACACATTATGATAACATTTCCCATGTTATTTAGGTGTTTTGGACTAATGGTTTTGTAAACTTGTTAGCATGCTATAGTTATCTGAATAACTCTTAATAGCTATGGCCATTTTCATTTGCCATGAAAAAATAATAATAACGAGTGCGCTCCCAGTTAGGCGTGAAAGCGCCACAAACTAAATGCATCCATTTCAATATAAAAAAGTCAATTATACAATTGAACATACATTGCCAAAGGCAGAACGCGAACGTGGCCATAGCTATTAACAGTTATTCAGATTACTATAGCATGCTAACAGGTTTACAAAACCATTAGGCCTGGTGCCCCCTGGTGAGTGAAATTATTAACACATTATGATATAATTTCCCGTGTTATTTTGGTGTTTTGGACTGATGGTTTTGTAAACTTGTTAGCATGCTATAGTTATCTGAATAACTGTTAATAGCTATGGCCACGTTCGCGTTCTGCCTTTGGCAATGTATGTTCAATTGTATAATTGACTTTTTTATATTGAAATGGATGCATTTAGTTTGTGGCGCTTTCACGCCCACCTGGGAGCGCACTCGCACTTGTTTATGTGAATAAGCGCTCGCACACCAGAAGAAGACAGACAGCCACGTAGCTCTGAGTGAGTGAGTGAGTGAGTGAGTGAGTGAGTGAGTGAGTGAGTGAGTGAGTGAGTGAGTGAGTGAGTGAGTGAGTGAGTGAGTGAGTGAGTGAGTGAGTGAGTGAGTGAGTGAGTGAGTGAGTGAGTGGACTAGTTAGCGAGAGAGAAAGACGGCTGCGAACCTACGTTCATTGTTTATGCCTTTAAAATATCTCTACAGAGGCAACGCCTGCGTGTATCATCTTTTCTGTTGTTGTGTGTTTTCCACCCGCGAGCGGACACTTACAGCCAGTTGTGTGGTTGTTTGAATGGTGTGCTAATGCTAGCGAACGCATGCTAATCTGTTACATTATTGCTGTAATAGTACGTAATTATCATTTATTTACGGTGATGTGAACCTGTTTGCTATCGAGGACCAAATTGATTCAACAAATTATGCGGACATCCAGAATTGTCTTTTTGGAGTTCGCTGTCTATAGCCAGGACCGAGCGGTAGCGTCCTGGTGAGGACAGTATATTCGCATTTCGTTGTTTATGCACTGTACACTGTACATTTATTCAGCATGTTGTTCTCTATTGTATCTTTATATTAAATTGCCTTTCAAGATGACATATCTGTTCTATGTGTTGGATTTTATCAAGTAAATTTCACCCACAAATGCGACTTATACTCCGGTAAGACTTTTGTTTCCTTAAAGCAGAGGGGTCCAATAGGAAAGTCATAATGACCGTGTTCAGGTGCCTAATAAACACTTTTGTTTTGTTAAAGCAGAGGGGTCCGATAAGAAAGTCATCATGACCGTCGCCATTTTCTCTCCCCACTAATTCTGAACATTCAGACATGCAATATATCTGCCTGGATATCTGTCTGTTGTCGACTGCCACCGCCCCGACCTGCCTGCCCTCCGACTTTGTTTGACGTCCGAGTTGCGCCATACGCGAGGGCCCGTCAGTCCTGCTTGCAGGGCTAGTTAGGGCCCGAGCACTCTCAGCGTGCGAGGCCCTATTGTTCTTCGAAGGATTATTATTAGGGCCCGAGCACTCTCAGCGTGCGAGGCCCTATTGTTCTTCGAAGGATTATTATTAGGGCCCGAGCACTGAGCGTGCGAAGGCCCTATTGTTTTGCAAAGGATTATTATTATTATTAGGGCCCGAGCACTAGACGTGCGAAGGCCCTATTGTTTTGCAAAGGATTATTATTATTATTATTATTATTATTATTATTATTATTATTATTATTATTATTCTTCTTTTTTCAGGGCAAATGAAAATGGCCAATTTGGAGGCCTGAACATGCACGAAAAGTCACCAAAATTTGCACATACGTGCCGCTTCGCGTAAATTTCGATAATCTTGTGTCGTTTTGAAAAAATGTCAAAAAATGGCTCAGTGGCGCCCCCTTTACCCTTAAAATTTTCAAAAAGGCCTCTCCTCTCAGGTTTTCAACGTAGAGCAATGAAATTTGGGGAGTAGATACCTTATGCCTAACTGTTCAAAAAAGCCTCTTGCACCCATATTCCAAATCCAACAGGAAATCGGATATTTTGGATCAAATGTGAAATTTTTATCGGTTCACAGTTGGGGTTTACATTTGGAGGCCTGAACATGCACGAAAACTCACCAAAATTTGCACATACATGAAACTTTGCGTAAATTTTGATAATCTACAAAAAAATTTAACAAAATCGCTCAGTGGCGCCCCCTTGAAATTTTCAAAAAGGCCTTTCCTATTAGGTTTTTTCAACGTAGAACGATGAAATTTGGCGAGTCGATACATTGTGCAAAACTGCTCCAAAAAGTCTCTTGCACCCATATTCCAAATCCAACAGGAAGTCGGAAATTTTGGATCAAATGTGAAATTTTATCGATTTACATTTGAGACCTTGTCGCTGAAGAAAATAGTTGGATCGTCTTCAAAATTGGTCAGAGTATTCAGGAGACATATGAGATCTTAAGTTTTCAAAATGGTGTGTTTTCACTCAAGGGTCGGGCCTGGGCGTGGTCCCAAAGTCGGCCATTTTTGGGCAAAATACCAAATTCAGAAAATGATTAAAAACTCCGTGATACAACGTTCAATCTTTTTCATTTCTAGCATGTATATGAGATATCCCAGCCTGAACACGACTGCATTGAAATATTACCCATTAGGCCTGGCGCCCCCTAGTGGGAACAGGAAATGGCCTTCTTTACGAGACAGGCTCCTCCTCCAAGGGAAAAAAAACTATTGACCTCAAACCTGTTTCAGGGGAGCCTCAAGACATGTGTTCAGGTCCCTGATAAAAAATATTGAGGTTTCGTTGAAGCGGAGAGGTCCAAACTGGAAGTGAAAATGACCGTCAACAATTTGTCTCGCCAAAAATTTTGAACAGTCATAACTCGGCAGATATGCAACATATCTGCGCCAAACTTTCCGTGTTTGTTGAGAGTCATACCCTGAAGGTTCTTGTAGGGGTCATTTGCATCAACTCTACAGTGCCAACTAGTGGCGAAAGAAAGAAGTTTTAAAAAAGGCCTTTCCTATTGGGTTTTTTCAACATAGAGCAAGGAAATTTGGGGAGTAGATACCTTATGCAAAACTGCTCCAAAAAGTCTCTTGCACCCATATTCCAAATCCAACAGGAAATTGGGTATTTTGGATCGAATGTGAAATTTTCATGGGTTCACAGTAAGAGTTTACATTTGGAGGCTTGAATATGCATAAAAACTCACCAAAATTTGCACATACATGCGGCTTTGGATAACGTTCGATAATCTTGCAACGTTACGAAAAAATTTAACAAAATGGCTCAGTGGCGCCCCCTTGAAATTTTCAAAAAGGCCTCTCCATTTAGGTTTTTCTAACATAGAGTGATGAAATTTGGAGAGTCAAAACTTTGTGCAAAACTGCTCCAAAAAGTCTCTTGCACACACATTCCAAATCCTACAGGAAATCGGGTATTTTGGATTGAATGTGAAATTTTTATCGATTTACAGTGTGCACATTTTACACCTTGGCACCTAGGGAATTAGTTTGATCATTCTCAAAATTGGCGAGCCTGTTCATGAGGCATATGAAATCTTAAGTTATAAAAATGGTGTGTTTTCATTCACGGGCCTGACCTGGGCGGGGTGCCAAAGTCGGCCATTTTTTCGCCAAAACACCGAATTCGGAAAATGACTGATAACTCCCTCATACAACGTTCAATCTATTTTAAATCTGGCATGTGTGTGAGGTATACTAGCCTGAGCAGGACTGGATTGAAAATTTACCATTTGTGCCTGGCGCCTCCTAGTGGGAACAGGAAATGCCCTTTTTTACGGGACACACTCCTCCTCTAAAGGGAAAAAATCAATCTACCTCAAACCTGCAAAAGGGAAGCCTTAAGACCTGTGTTCAGGTGCCTGATGAAAAATATTGAAGTTTCGTTGAAGCGGAGGGGTCCAAACAGGAAAGTGAAAATGACTGTCAACAATTTTTCTCTCCAAAAACTTTGAACAGTCATAACTCGGCAGATATACAACATATCTGCGCCAAACTTCCCGTGCTTGTTGAGAGTCATACCCTGAAGGGCCTTGTAGGGGTCATTTGCATCAACCCTACAGCGCCAACTAGTGGCAATAGAAAGTCACTCGTTTTTCCAATACATGTCCAGTTCTTTTCAGGTTGGTCATTGTAGTTTCAAGACCTATTAAAATACTTATTTACGGCCCATGTCCACGTGTCTCTGTCTGTTGCCGTGACGACCCTTTGTTCGCCATTTAAAGGAAATATTTTTTTTCAGAGACTCAGGCAGCTTATAGAGCCACAATAGTTGGCACACTTGGTCGAATTGGCCCAGTTAGAAGATTAATTTTAGTTTTGAATAAGGGCTTGGCTGCACAGCTCAGTAGTGGCTCCTTTTTTGTAGTACTCTCTCCAATAGGGGTTTTTATCTCTTGGGTGTGGGAATGTAAATAGGCGACTTTCGAGCATGTTAGGTTCTAATGAGATGATTAGAGAGGAGGATCTGCCACCGCCCTGACCTGCACACAGTCCGAGTTGCGTGACGTCCGAGTTGCGCTAGATCGCGAGGGCCCGTTCAGTCCTGCTTGCAGGCCTAGTTATTATTATTCTTCTTTTTTCAGGGCAAATGAAAATGGCCAATTTGGAGGCCTGAACATGCACGAAAAGTCACCAAAATTTGCACATACGTGCGGCTTTGCGTAAAATTCGATAATCTTGTGTCGTTTTGAAAAAATGTCAAAAAATGGCTCAGTGGCGCCCCCTTGACCCTTAAAATTTTCAAAAAGGCCTCTCCTCTCAGGTTTTCAACGTAGAGCAATGAAATTTGGGGAGTAGATACCTTATGCCTAACTGTTCAAAAAAGCCTCTTGCACCCATATTCCAAATCCAACAGGAAATCGGATATTTTGGATCAAATGTGAATTTTTTATCGGTTCACAGTTGGAGTTTACATTTGGAGGCCTGAACATGCACGAAAACTCACCAAAATTTGCACATACATGCAACTTTGCGTAAATTTTGATAATCTACAAAAAAAATTAACAAAATGGCTCAGTGGCGCCCCCTTGAAATTTTCAAAAAGGCCTTTCCTATTAGGTTTTTTCAACGTAGAACAATGAAATTTGGCGAGACGATACATTGTGCAAAACTGCTCCAAAAAGTCTCTTGCACCCATATTCCAAACCCAACAGGAAGCCGGAAATTTTGGATCAAATGTGAAATTTTATCGATTTACATTTGAGACCTTGTCGCTGAAGAAAATAGTTGGATCGTCTTCAAAATTGGTCAGACTATTCAGGAGACATATGAGATCTTAAGTTTTCAAAATGGTGAGTTTTCACTCAAGGGTGTGACCTGGGCGTGGTCCCAAAGTCGGCCATTTTTGGGCAAAATACCAAATTCAGAAAATGATTAAAAACTCCGTGATACAACGTTCAATCTTTTTCATTTCTAGCATGTATATGAGATATCCCAGCCTGAACACGACTGCATTGAAATATTACCCATTAGGCCTGGCGCCCCCTAGTGGGAACAGGAAATGGCCTTCTTTACGAGACAGGCTCCTCCTCCAAGGGAAAAAAATCTATTGACCTCAAACCTGTTTCAGGGGAGCCTCAAGACATGTGTTCAGGTGCCTGATGAAAAATATTGAGGTTTCATTGAAGCGGAGAGGTCCAAACTGGAAGTGAAAATGACCATCAACAATTTGTCTCGCCAAAAACTTTGAACAGTCATAACTCGGCAGATATACAACATATCTGAGCCAAACTTCCCGTGTTTGTTGAGAGTCATACCTTGAAGGTTCTTGTAGGGGTCATTTGCATCAACTCTACAGTGCCAACTAGTGGCGACAAAAAGAAGTTTTAAAAAAGGCCTTTCCTATTGGGTTTTTTCAACATAGAGCGAGGAAATTTGGGGAGTAGATACCTTATGCAAAACTGCTCCAAAAAGTCTCCTGCACCCGTATTCCAAATCCAACAGGAAATCGGGTATTTTGGATCGAATGTGAAATTTTTATCGGTTCACAGTAGGAGTTTACATTTGGAGGCTTGAATATGCACGAAAACTCACAAAAATTTGGACATAAATGCGGCTTTCCATAACGTTCAATAATCTTGCAACGTTACGAAAACATGTAACAAGATGGCTCAGTGGCGCCCCCTTGAAATTTTCAAAAAGGCCTCTCCATTTAGGTTTTTTCAACCTAGAGGGATGAAATTCGGAGAGTCGATACCTTGTACAAAAATGCTCCAAAAAGTCTCTTGCATGCATATTCCAAACCCAACAGGAAATCGGGTATTTTGGATTGAATGTGAAATTTTTATCGATTTACAGTGTGCACATTTTACACCTTGGCACCTAGGGAATTAGTTTGATCATTCTCAAAATTGGCGAGACTGTTCATGAGGCATATGAAATCTTAAGTTATCAAAATGGTGTGTTTTCATTCACGGGCCTGACCTGGGCGGGGTGCCAAAGTCGGCCATCTTTTCGTCAAAACACCGAATTCGGAAAATGACTGATAAATCCCTCATACAACGTTCAATCTATTTTAAATCTGGCATGTGTGTGAGGTATACCAGCCTGAGCAGGACTGGATTGAAAACTTACCATTTGTGCCTGGCGCCTCGTAGTGGGAACAGGAAGTGCCCTTTTTTACGGGACACACTCCTCCTCTAAAGGGAAAAAATCAATCTACCTCAAACCTGCATAAGGGAAGCCTTAAGACCTGTCTTCAGGTGCCTGATGAAAAATATTGAAGTTTTGTTGAAGCGGAGGGGTCCAAACAGGAAAGTGAAAATGACTGTCAACAATTTTTCTCTCCAAAAACTTTGAACAGTCATAACTCGGCAGATATACAACATATCTGCGCCAAACTTCCCGTGCTTGTTGAGAGTCATACCCTGAAGGGCCTTGTAGGGGTCATTTGCATCAACCCTACAGCGCCAACTAGTGGCAATAGAAAGTCACTCGTTTTTCCAATACATGTCCAGTTCTTTTCAGGTTGGTCATTGTAGTTTCAAGACCTATTAAAATACTTATTTACGGCCCATGTCCACGTGTCTCTGTCTGTTGCCGTGACGACCCTTTGTTCGCCATTTAAAGGAAAGATTTTTTTTCAGAGACTCAGGCAGCTTATAGAGCCACAATATTTGGCACACTTGGTCGAATTGGCCCATTTAGAATATTAATTTTGGTTTTGAATAAGGGCTTGGCTGCACAGCTCAGTAGTGGCTCCTTTTTTGTAGTACTCTCTCCAATAGGGGTTTTTATCTCTTGGGTGTGGGAATGTAAATAGGCGACTTTCGAGCATGTTAGGTTGTAATGAGATGATTAGAGAGGAGGATCTGCCACCACCCTGACCTGCACACAGTCCGAGTTGCGTGACGTCCGAGTTGCGCTAGATTGCGAGGGCCCGTTCAGTCCTGCTTGCAGGCCTAATTATTAGGGCCCGAGCACTAGGCGTGCGAAGGCCCTATTGTAATGCAAAGGATTATTATTATTATTATTATTATTATTCTTCTTTCTTCATGGCAAATGAAAATGGCCAATTTGGAGGCCTGAACATGCACGAAAAGTCACCAAAATTTGCACATACGTGCAGATTCGCGTAAAATTTGATAATCTTGCGTCATTTTGAAAAAATTTCAAAAAATGGCTCAGTGGCGCCCCCTTGACCCTTAAAATTTTCAAAAAGGCCTCTCCTCTCAGGTTTTCAACGTAGAGCGATGAAATTTGGGGAGTAGATACCTTATGCCTAACTGTTCAAAAAAGCCTCTTGCACCCATATTCCAAATCCGACAGGAAATCGGATATTTTGGATCAAATGTGAAATTTTTTCGGTTCACAGTTGGAGTTTACGTTTGGAGGCCTGAACATGCACGAAAACTCACCAAAATTTGCACATACATGCAACTTTGCGTAAATTTTGATAATCTACAAAAAAATTTAACAAAATCGCTCAGTGGCGCCCCCTTGAAATTTTCAAAAAGGCCTTTCCTATTAGGTTTTTTCAACGTAGAATGATGAAATTTGGTGAGTCGATACATTGCGTAAAACTGCTCCAAAAAGTCTCTTGCACCTATATTCCAAATCCAACAGGAAGTCGGAAATTTTGGATCAAATGCGAAATTTTATCGATTTACATTTGAGACCTTGTCGCTGAAGAAAATAGTTGGATCGTCTTCAAAATTGGTCAGACTATACAGGAGACATATGAGATCTTAAGTTTTCAAAATGGTGAGTTTTCATCCAAGGGTCTGGCCTGGGCGTAGTCCCAAAGTTGGCCATTTTTGGGCAAAACACCAAATTCAGAAAATGATTAAAAACTCCGTGATACAACGTTCAATCTTTTTCATTTCTAGCAAGTATATGAGATATCCCAGCCTGAACACGACTGCATTTAAATTTTACCCATTAGGCTTGGCGCCCCCTAGTGGGAACAGGAAATGGCCTTCTTTACGAGACAGGCTCCTCCTCCAAGGGAAAAAAATCTATTGACCTCAAACCTGTTTCAGGGGAGCCTCAAGACATGTGTTCAGGTGCCTAATGAAAAATATTGAGGTTTTGTAGAAGCGGAGAGGTACAAACTGGAAGTGAAAATGACCGTCAACAATTTGTCTCGCCAAAAACTTTGAACAGTCATAACTCGGCAGATATACAACATATCTGCGCCAAACTTCCCGTGTTTGTTGAGAGTCATACCCTGAAGGTTCGTGTAGGGGTCATTTGCATCAACTCTACAGTGCCAACTAGTGGCGACAGAAAGAAGTTTTAAAAAAGGCCTTTCCTATTGGGTTTTTCCAACATAGAGTGAGGAAATTTGGGGAGTTGATACCTTGTGCAAAACTGCTCCAAAAAGTCTCTTGCACCCATTTTCCAAATCCAACAGGAAATCGGGTATTTTGGATCAAATGTGAAATTTTTATCGGTTAACAGTAGGAGTTTACATTTGGAGGCTTGAACATGCACGAAAACTCACAAAAATTTCGACATACATGCGGCTTTGCATAACGTTCAATAATCTTGCAACGTTACGAAAAAATGTAACAAAATGGCTCAGTGGCGCCCCCTTGAAATTTTCAAAAAGGCCTCTCCATTTAGGTTTTTTCAACGTAGATGGATGAAATTCGGAGAGTCAATACCTTGTACAAAACTGCTCCAAAAAGTCTCTTGCATGCGTATTCCAAACCCAACAGGAAATCGGGTATTTTGGATTGAATGTGAATTTTTTATCGATTTACAGTGTGCACATTTTACACCTTGGCACCTAGGGAATTAGTTTGATCATTCTCAAAATTGGCGAGACTGTTCATGAGGCATATGAAATCTTAAGTTATCAAAATGGTGTGTTTTCATTCACGGGCCTGACCTGGGCGGGGTGCCAAAGTCGGCCATTTTTTCGCCAAAACACCGAATTCGGAAAATGACTGATAACTCCCTCATACAACGTTCAATCTATTTTAAATCTGCCATGTGTGTGAGGTATACCAGCCTGAGCACGACTGGATTGAAAATTTACCATTTGTGCCTGGCGCCTCCTAGTGGGAACAGGAAATGCCCTTTTTTACGGTGACACACTCCTCCTCCAAGGGAAAAAATTAATCGACCTCAAACCTGCATAAGGGAAGCCTTAAGACCTGTCTTCAGGTGCCTGATGAAAAATATTGAAGTTTCGTTGAAGCGGAGGGGTCCAAACAGGAAAGTGAAAATGACTGTCAATAATTTTTCTCTCCAAAAATTTTGAACAGTCATAACTCGGCAGATATACAACATATCTGCGGCAAACTTCCCGTGCTTGTTGAGAGTCATACCCTGAAGGGCCTTGTAGGGGTCATTTGCATCAAACCTACAGCGCCAACTAGTGGCAATAGAAAGTCACTCGTTTTTCCAATACATGTTCAGTTCTTTTCAGGTTGGTCATTGTAGTTTCAAGACCTATTAAAATACTTATTTACGGCCCATGTCCACGTGTCTCTGTCTGTTGCCGTGACGACCCTTTGTTCGCCATTTAAAGGAAATATTTTTTTTCAGAGACTCAGGCAGCTTATAGAGCCACAGTATTTGGCACACTTGGTCGAATTGGCCGAGTTAGAAGATTAATTTTGGGTTTTGAATAAGGGCTTGGCTGCACAGCTCAGTAGTGGCTCCTTTTTTGTAGTACTCTCTCCAATAGGGGTTTTTATCTCTTGGGTGTGGGAATGTAAATAGGCGACTTTCGAGCATGTTAGGTTCTAATGAGATAATTAGAGAGGAGGATCTGCCACCAGCCTGACCTGCACACAGTCCGAGTTGCGTGACGTCCGAGTTGCGCTAGATTGCGAGGGCCCGTTTAGTCCTGCTTGCAGGCCTAGTTATTATTATTATTATTATTTTTTCATGGCAAATGAAAATGGACAATTTGAAGGCCTGAACATGCTCAAAAACTCACCAAAATTTGCACATACATCCGGCTTCGCGAAAATTTCGACAATTTGGCAACGTTTACAAATTTTTTTTTTAAATGGCTCAGTGGCGCCCCCTTGCAATTTTCAAAATGCCCTTTGCTTTGATGTATTTCAACGGAGAGCGATGAAATTTGGCGAGTGGATACGTTGTCCAGAACCGCTTCAAAAAATATAAAGAACCCATATTCCAAACCCAACAGGAAATCGGATATTCTGGATTGAATGTTGAAAAACATAGCATTTTGGGCGAAAACCAGCATGCACGTTTCAGACCGTTGCGCCGAGCCAGTACGTTGGATCTTCCTCAAAATTGGTGTAAGTGTTCATGAGACATATGAGATACTAAGTTGTGAAAATGGTGAGTTTTCGTCCACGGGCCTGACCTGGGCGGGGTACCAAAGTCGGGTGTTTTTTTGGCAACGCGCCAATTTGAGTAAATGATTAATAACTTCCTAATACAAGGTCCAATCTTTTTTATATTTGGCATGCATGTAAGGTGTCTTAACCTGAACACGACTGCATTGAAATATTTTCCATTAGGCCTGGCGCCCCCTTGTGGGAAGAAGAAACACCCTTTTTTACGAGAAAGGCTCCTCCTCCTGGTGAAAAACATCAATTGGCCTCAAACCTGCATCAGGGGAGCATTAAGACATGTCTTTAGGTATCTGATGAAAAATATTGAGTTTTCGTTGATGTAGCAGTACCCAAACAGGAAAGGGAAAAGACCCTCGGCATTTTGTCTCAAAATGGCCAATTTCAAGGTCTGAACAAGGTCAAAAACTCACCAAAATTTGCACATACATGCGGCTTCATGTAAATTTCATGAATTTAGCAACATTGCCAAAAGATGTAATAAAATGGCTCAGTGGCGCCCCCTTCAATTTTTAAAAAAGGCCTGTCCTATTAGTTTTTTTCGACGTAGAGTGATGAAATTTGGGGAGTGGATACGTTGTGCAAAACTGCTCCAAAAAGTCTCTTGCACCCATATTCCAAACCCAACAGGAAATCAGGTATTATGGATTGAATCTTGCAGAACACGGCATTTTTTGTCAAAAACCTGCGTGCACGTTTGAGACCATACGCCGAGGCAGTAAGTTGAACGCTCCTCAAAATTGGTCAGACTGTTCATGACACATATGAGATGTTAGGTTATCAAAATGGTGACATTTCATTCACGACCCTTTCCTGGGCAGGGGAGCAAATGTGTCTTATTTTTGACAATACAATTCAGTAAATGACTACTGTATTTTTCAGACTGTAAGTCGCGTTTTTTTTCATATTTTGGTTTGGGGTGCGACTTATACTCAGCAGCGACTTATGTGTGAAATTATTAACACATTATGATAAAATTTCCCATGTTATTTTGGTGTTTTGGACTAATGGTTTTGTAAACTTGTTAGCATGCTATAGTTATCTGAATAACTCTTAATAGCTATGGCCACGTTCGCGTTCTGCCTTTGGCAATGTATGTTCAATTGTATAATTGACTTTTTTTATATTGAAATGGATGCATTTAGTTTGTGGCGCTTTTACGCCAACCTGGGAGCGCACTCGCACTTGTTTACGTGAAGAAGAGCACTCGCACACCAGAAGAAGACAGACAGCTACGTAGCTCTGAGTGAGTGAGTGAGTGAGTGAGTGAGTGAGTGAGTGAGTGAGTGAGTGAGTGAGTGAGTGAGTGAGTGAGTGAGTGAGTGAGTGAGTGAGTGAGTGAGTGAGTGAGTGAGTGGGCGAGTTAGTGAGAGGGAAAGACGGCTGCGAACCTACGTTCATTGTTTATGCTTTTAAAATATCTCTACAGAGGCAACGCCTGCGTGTATCATCTTTTCTGTTGTTGTTGTGTGTTTTCCACCCGCGAGCGGACACTTACAGCCAGTTGTGTGGTTGTTTGAATGGTGTACTAATGCTAGCGAACGCATGCTAATCTGTTACGTTATTGCTGTAATAGTACCTAATTATCATTTATTTACGTTGATGTGAACCTGTTTGCTATCGAGGACCAAATCGATTCAACAAATTATGCGGACGTCCAGCATTGTCTTTTTGGAGTTTGCTGTATATGGCCAGGACCGAGCGGTAGCGTCCTGGTGAGGACAGTATATTCGCATTTCGTTGTTTATGCACTGTACACTGTACATTTATTCAGCATGTTGTTCTCTATTGTATTTTTATATTAAATTGCCTTTCAAAATGACATATCTGTTCTATGTGTTGGATTTTATCAAGTAAATTTCCCCCAAAAATGCGACTTATACTCCGGTGCGACCTATATATGTTTTTTTTCTCTTTGTTGGGCATTTTATGGCTTGTGCGACTTATACTCAGGTGCGACTTGTAGTCCCAAAAATACGGTAATAACTTCCTGATTGAAGGTGCGATCTTTTTCATATTTGGCATGAATGTGAAGTATTTCAGCCTGCACATGACTTTATTGAAATATTACCCATTACGCCTGGCGCCCCCTAGTGGGAACAGGAAACACCCTTTTAATTAAATAGAAAGGCTCCTGCTTCTCAGGGACAAAAATCAATTGACCTCAAACCTGAATCAGCGGAGCCTTAAGACATGTGTTCAGGTGCCTGATCAACAATTTTGTTTCGTTAAAGCAGAGGGGTCCAATAGGAAAGTCATAATGACCGTGTTCAGGTGCCTAATAAACAATTTTGTTTTGTTAAAGCAGAGGAGTCCGATAGGAAAGTCATAATGACCGTCGCCATTTTCTCTCCCCACTAATTCTGAACATTCAGACATGCAATATATCTGCCTGGATATCTTTCTGTTGTCAACTGCCACCGCCCCGACCTGCCTGCCCTCCGACTTTATTCGACGTCCGAGTTGCGCCATACACGAGGGCCCGTTCAGTCCTGCTTGCAGGGCTAGTTATTATTTTTTTTTTTTCATGGCAAATGAAAATGGCCAATTTGAAGGCCTGAACATGCTCAAAAACTCACCAAAATTTGCACATACATCCGGCTTCGCGAAAATTTCGACAATTTGGCAACGTTTACAAAAAAAATAAAAAAATGGCTCAGTGGCGCCCCCTTGCAATTTTCAAAATGCCCTTTGCTTTGATGTATTTCAACGTAGGGCGATGAAATTTGGGGAGTGGATACGTTGTCCAGAACCGCTTCAAAAAGTCTAAAGCACCCATATTCCAAACCCAACAGGAAATGGGATATTCTGGATTGAATGTTGAAAAACATAGCATTTTGGGCGAAAACCAGCATGCACGTTTCAGACCGTTGCGCCGAGCCAGTACGTTGGATCTTCCTCAAAATTGGTGTAAGTGTTCATGAGACATATGAGATACTAAGTTGTGAAAATGGTGAGTTTTCGTCCACGGGCCTGACCTGGGCGGGGTACCAAAGTCGGGTGTTTTTTTGGCAACGCGCCAATTTCAGTAAATGATTAATAACTTCCTGATACAAGGTCCAATCTTTTTCATATTTGGCATGCATGTAAGGTGTCTTAACCTGAACACGACTGCATTGAAATATTTTCCATTAGGCCTGGCGCCCCCTTGTGGGAAGAGGAAACACCCTTTTTTACGAAAAAGGCTCCTCCTCCTGGTGAAAAACATCAATTGATCTCAAACCTGCATCAGGAGAGCCTTAAGACATGTCTTTAGGTATCTGATGAAAAATATTGAGTTTTCGTTGATGTTGCAGTATCCAAACAGGAAAGTGAAAAGACCCTCGGCATTTTCTCTCAAAATGGCAAATTTCAAGGTCTGAACATGCTCGAAAACTCACCAAAATGTGCACATACATGTGGCTTCATGTAGATTTCATGAATTTAGCAACATTGCCAAAAGATGTAATAAAATGGCTCAGTGGCGCCCCCTTCAATTTTTAAAAAAGGCCTGTCCTATTAGTTTTTTTCGACGTAGAGTGATGAAATTTGGGGAGTGGATACGTTGTGCAAAACTGCTCCAAAAAGTCTCTTGCACCCATATTCCAAACCCAACAGGAAATCGGGTATTATGGATTGAATCTTGCATTTTTGTCAAAAACCTGCATGCACGTTTGAGACCATTACGCCGAAGCAGTAAGTTGAATGCTTCTCAAAATTGGTCAGACATCCCAAAAACATGCATGGTAGGCTGATTGAGCACTCTAAATTGTCCGTAGGTATGAGTGTGCGCGTGAATGGTTGTATGTCTCCTTGTGCCCTGCAATTGGCTGGCAACCAGTTCAGGGTGTCCCCTGCCTACTGCCCCGAGTTAGCTGGGATAGGCTCCAGCACCTCCGCGACCCTCGTGAGGAAAAGCGGCATGGAAAATGAATGAATGAATGAATGTTCATGACACATATGAGATGTTAGGTTATCAAAATGGTGACATTTCATTCACGGCCCTTTCCTGGGCAGGGGAGCAAATGTGTCTTATTTTTGACAATACAATTCAGTAAAAGACTACTGTATTTTTCCGACTATAAGTCGTGTTTTTTTTTCTTCATATTTTGGTTTGGGGTGCGACTTATACTCAGCAGTGACTTATGTGTGAAATTATTAACACATTATGATAACATTTCCCATGTTATTTAGGTGTTTTGGACTAATGGTTTTGTAAACTTGTTAGCATGCTATAGTTATCTGAATAACTCTTAATAGCTATGGCCATTTTCATTTGCCATGAAAAAATAATAATAACGAGTGCGCTCCCAGTTGGGCGTGAAAGCGCCACAAACTAAATGCATCCATTTCAATATAAAAAAGTCAATTATACAATTGAACATACATTGCCAAAGGCAGAACGCGAACGTGGCCATAGCTATTAACAGTTATTCAGATTACTATAGCATGCTAACAGGTTTACAAAACCATTAGGCCTGGTGCCCCCTGGTGAGTGAAATTATTAACACATTATGATATAATTTCCCGTGTTATTTTGGTGTTTTGGACTGATGGTTTTGTAAACTTGTTAGCATGCTATAGTTATCTGAATAACTGTTAATAGCTATGGCCACGTTCGCGTTCTGCCTTTGGCAATGTATGTTCAATTGTATAATTGACTTTTTTATATTGAAATGGATGCATTTAGTTTGTGGCGCTTTCACGCCCACCTGGGAGCGCACTCGCACTTGTTTACGTGAATAAGCGCTCGCACACCAGAAGAAGACTGACAGCCACATAGCTCTGAGTGAGTGAGTGAGTGAGTGAGTGAGTGAGTGAGTGAGTGAGTGAGTGAGTGAGTGAGTGAGTGAGTGAGTGAGTGAGTGAGTGAGTGAGTGAGTGAGTGAGTGAGTGAGTGGGCGAGTTAGCAAGAGAGAAAGACGGCTGCGAACCTACGTTCATTGTTTATGCCTTTAAAATATCTCTACAGAGGCAACGCCTGCGTGTATCATCTTTTCTGTTGTTGTGTGTTTTCCACCCGCGAGCGGACACTTACAGCCAGTTGTGTGGTTGTTTGAATGGTGTGCTAATGCTAGCGAACGCATGCTAATCTGTTACATTATTGCTGTAATAGTACGTAATTATCATTTATTTACGGTGATGTGAACCTGTTTGCTATCGAGGACCAAATTGATTCAACAAATTATGCGGACATCCAGAATTGTCTTTTTGGAGTTCGCTGTCTATAGCCAGGACCGAGCGGTAGCGTCCTGGTGAGGACAGTATATTCGCATTTCGTTGTTTATGCACTGTACACTGTACATTTATTCAGCATGTTGTTCTCTATTGTATCTTTATATTTAATTGCCTTTCAAGATCACATATCTGTTCTATGTGTTGGATTTTATCAAGTAAATTTCACCCACAAATGCGACTTATACTCCGGTAAGACTTTTTTTTCCTTAAAGCAGAGGGGTCCAATAGGAAAGTCATAATGACCGTGTTCAGGTGCCTAATAAACACTTTTGTTTTGTTAAAGCAGAGGGGTCCGATAAGAAAGTCATCATGACCGTCGCCATTTTCTCTCCCCACTAATTCTGAACATTCAGACATGCAATATATCTGCCTGGATATCTGTCTGTTGTCGACTGCCACCGCCCCGACCTGCCTGCCCTCCGACTTTGTTTGACGTCCGAGTTGCGCCATACGCGAGGGCCCGTCAGTCCTGCTTGCAGGGCTAGTTATTAGGGCCCGAGCACTCTCAGCGTGCGAGGCCCTATTGTTCTTCGAAGGATTATTATTATTATTATTATTATTATTATTATTATTATTTTTTCATGGCAAATGAAAATGGCCAATTTGAAGGCCTGAACATGCTCAAAAACTCACCAAAATTTGCATATACATCCGGCTTCGCGAAAATTTCGAAAATTTAGCAACGTTTTTTAAAAAAATCAAAAAATGGCTCAGTGGCGCCCCCTTGAAATGTTAAAAATGCCCTTTGCTTTGATGTTTTTCAACGTAGAGCGATGAAATTTGGGGAGTGGATACGTTGTCCAGAGACGCTTCAAAAAGTCTGCAGCACCCATATTCCAAACCCAACAGGAAATCGGATATTTTGGATTGAATGTTGAAAAACATAGCATTTTGGGCGAAAACCAGCATGCACGTTTCAGACCATTGCGCCGAGCCAGTACGTTGGATCTTCCTCAAAATTGGTGTACGTCTTCATGAGACATATGAGATATTAAGTTGTGAAAATGGTGAGTTTTCGTCCACGGGCCTAACCTGGGCGGGGTACCAAAGTCGGGTGTTTTTTTGGCAACGCGCCAATTTCAGTAAATGATTAATAACTTCCTGATACAAGGTCCAATCTTTTTCATATTTGGCATGCGTGTAAGGTGTCTTAACCTGAACACGACTGCATTGAAATATTTTCCATTAGGCCTGGCGCCCCCTTGTGGGAAGAGGAAACACCCATTTTTACGAGAAAGGCTCCTCCTCCTGGTGAAAAACATCAATTGACCTCAAACCTGCATCAGGGGAGCCTTAAGACATGTCTTTAGGTATATGATGAAAAATATTGAGTTTTCGTTGATGTAGCAGTACCCAAACAGGAAAGTGAAAAGACCCTCGGCATTTTGTCACAAAATGGCCAATTTCCAGGTCTGAACATGCTCGAAAACTCACCTAAATTTGCACATACATGCGGCTTCATGTAAATTTCATGAATTTAGCAACATTGCCAAAAGATGTAATAAAATGGCTCAGTGGCGCCCCCTTCAATTTTTAAAAAAGGCCTGTCCTATTAGTTTTTTTCGACGTAGAGTGATGACATTTGGGGAGTGGATACGTTGTGCAAAACTGCTCCAAAAAGTCTCTTGCACCCATATTCCAAACCCAACAGGAAATCGGGTATTAGGGATTGAATCTTGCACAACATGGCATTTTTGTCTAAAACCAGCATGCACGTTTGACACCATTACGCCGAGGCAGTAAGTTGAATGCTCCTCAAAATTGGTCAGACTATTCATGACACATATGAGATGTTAGGTTATCAAAATGGTGACATTTCATTCACGGCCCTTTCCTGGCCAGGGGAGCAAATGTGTCTTATTTTTGACAATACAATTCAGTCAATGACTATAAGTCGCGGTTTTTTTCATATTTTGCTTTGGGGTGCGACTTATACTCAGCAGCGACTTATGTGTGAAATTATTAACACATTATGATAAAATTTCCCATTTTATTTTGGTGTTTTGGACTAATGGTTTTGTGAACTTGTTAGCATGCTATAGTTATCTGAATAACTCTTAATAGCTATGGCCACGTTCGCGTTCTGCCTTTGGCAATGTATGTTCAAATGTATAATTGACCTTTTTTATATTGAAATGGATGCATTTAGTTTGTGGCGCTTTCACGCCCACCTGGGAGCGCACTCGCACTTGTTTACGTGAAGAAGAGCGCTCGCACACCAGAAGAAGACAGACAGCTACGTAGCTCTGAGTGAGTGAGTGAGTGAGTGAGTGAGTGAGTGAGTGAGTGAGTGAGTGAGTGAGTGAGTGAGTGAGTGAGTGAGTGAGTGAGTGAGTGAGTGAGTGGGCGAGTTAGCGAGAGGGAAAGACGGCTGCGAACCTACGTTCATTGTTTATGCTTTTAAAATATCTCTACAGAGGCAACGCCTGCGTGTATCATCTTTTCTGTTGTTGTTGTGTGTTTTCCACCCGCGAGCGGACACTTACAGCCAGTTGTGTGGTTGTTTGAATGGTGTGCTAATGCTAGCGAACGCATGCTAATCTGTCACGTTATTGCTGCAATAGTACCTAATTATCATTTATTTACGTTGATGTGAACCTGTTTGCTATCGAGGACCAAATTGATTCAACAAATTATGCGGACGTCCAGCATTGTCTTTTTGGAGTTCGCTGTATATAGCCAGGACCGAGCGGTAGCGTCCTGGTGAGGACAGTATATTCGCATTTCGTTGTTTATGCACTGTACACTGTAGATTTATTCAGCATGTTGTTCTCTATTGTATTTTTATATTAAACTGCCTTTCAAGATGACATATCTGTTCTATGTGTTGGATTTTATCAAGTAAATTTCCCCCAAAATTGCGACTTATACTCCGGTAAGACTTATATATGTTTTTTTTCTCTTTGTTGGGCATTTTCTGGCTTGTGCGACTTATACTCAGGTGCGACTTGTAGTCCGAAAAATACGGTAATAACTTCCTGATTGAAGGTGCAATCTTTTTCATATTTGGCATGAATGTGAAGTATTTCAGCCTGCACATGACTTTATTGAAATATTACTCATTACGCCTGGCGCCCCCTAGTGGGAACAGGAAACACACTTTTAGTTAAAGAGAAAGGCTCCTGCTTCTCAGGGACAAAAATCAATTGACCTCAAACCTGAATCAGGGGAGCCTTAAGACATGTGTTCAGGTGCCTGATCAACAATTTTGTTTCGTTAAAGCAGAGGGGTCCAAAAGGAAAGTCATAATGACCGTGTTCAGGTGCCTAATAAACAATTTTGTTTTGTTAAAGCAGAGGGGTCCCATAGGAAAGTCATAATGACCGTCGCCATTTTCTCTCCCCACTAATTCTGAACATTCAGACATGCAATATATCTGCCTGGATATCTGTCTGTTGTCGACTGCCACCGCCCCGACCTGCCTGCCCTTCGACTTTGTTTGACGTCCGAGTTGCGCCATACGCGAGGGCCCGTTCAGTCCTGCTTGCAGGGCTAGTTATTATTATTAGGGCCCGAGCACTAGGCGTGCGAAGGCCCTATTGTAATGCAAAGGATTATTATTATTATTATTATTATTATTCTTCTTTCTTCATGGCAAATGAAAATGGCCAATTTGGAGGCCTGAACATGCACGAAAAGTCACCAAAATTTGCACATACGTGCAGATTCGCGTAAAATTTGATAATCTTGCGTCGTTTTGAAAAAATTTCAAAAAATGGCTCAGTGGCGCCCCCTTGACCCTTAAAATTTTCAAAAAGGCCTCTCCTCTCAGGTTTTCAACGTAGAGCGATGAAATTTGGGGAGTAGATACCTTATGCCTAACTGTTCAAAAAAGCCTCTTGCACCCATATTCCAAATCCGACAGGAAATCGGATATTTTGGATCAAATGTGAAATTTTTTCGGTTCACAGTTGGAGTTTACGTTTGGAGGCCTGAACATGCACGAAAACTCACCAAAATTTGCACATACATGCAACTTTGCGTAAATTTTGATAATCTACAAAAAAATTTAACAAAATCGCTCAGTGGCGCCCCCTTGAAATTTTCAAAAAGGCCTTTCCTATTAGGTTTTTTCAACGTAGAATGATGAAATTTGGTGAGTCGATACATTGCGTAAAACTGCTCCAAAAAGTCTCTTGCACCTATATTCCAAATCCAACAGGAAGTCGGAAATTTTGGATCAAATGCGAAATTTTATCGATTTACATTTGAGACCTTGTCGCTGAAGAAAATAGTTGGATCGTCTTCAAAATTGGTCAGACTATACAGGAGACATATGAGATCTTAAGTTTTCAAAATGGTGAGTTTTCATCCAAGGGTCTGGCCTGGGCGTAGTCCCAAAGTTGGCCATTTTTGGGCAAAACACCAAATTCAGAAAATGATTAAAAACTCCGTGATACAACGTTCAATCTTTTTCATTTCTAGCAAGTATATGAGATATCCCAGCCTGAACACGACTGCATTTAAATTTTACCCATTAGGCTTGGCGCCCCCTAGTGGGAACAGGAAATGGCCTTCTTTACGAGACAGGCTCCTCCTCCAAGGGAAAAAAATCTATTGACCTCAAACCTGTTTCAGGGGAGCCTCAAGACATGTGTTCAGGTGCCTAATGAAAAATATTGAGGTTTTGTAGAAGCGGAGAGGTACAAACTGGAAGTGAAAATGACCGTCAACAATTTGTCTCGCCAAAAACTTTGAACAGTCATAACTCGGCAGATATACAACATATCTGCGCCAAACTTCCCGTGTTTGTTGAGAGTCATACCCTGAAGGTTTGTGTAAGGGTCATTTGCATCAACTCTACAGTGCCAACTAGTGGCGACAGAAAGAAGTTTTAAAAAAGGCCTTTCCTATTGGGTTTTTCCAACATAGAGTGAGGAAATTTGGGGAGTTGATACCTTGTGCAAAACTGCTCCAAAAAGTCTCTTGCACCCATTTTCCAAATCCAACAGGAAATCGGGTATTTTGGATCAAATGTGAAATTTTTATCGGTTAACAGTAGGAGTTTACATTTGGAGGCTTGAACATGCACGAAAACTCACAAAAATTTCGACATACATGCGGCTTTGCATAACGTTCAATAATCTTGCAACGTTACGAAAAAATGTAACAAAATGGCTCAGTGGCGCCCCCTTGAAATTTTCAAAAAGATCTCTCCATTTAGGTTTTTTCAACGTAGATGGATGAAATTCGGAGAGTCAATACCTTGTACAAAACTGCTCCAAAAAGTCTCTTGCATGCGTATTCCAAACCCAACAGGAAATCGGGTATTTTGGATTGAATGTGAATTTTTTATCGATTTACAGTGTGCACATTTTACACCTTGGCACCTAGGGAATTAGTTTGATCATTCTCAAAATTGGCGAGACTGTTCATGAGGCATATGAAATCTTAAGTTATCAAAATGGTGTGTTTTCATTCACGGGCCTGACCTGGGCGGGGTGCCAAAGTCGGCCATTTTTTCGCCAAAACACCGAATTCGGAAAATGACTGATAACTCCCTCATACAACGTTCAATCTATTTTAAATCTGCCATGTGTGTGAGGTATACCAGCCTGAGCACGACTGGATTGAAAATTTACCATTTGTGCCTGGCGCCTCCTAGTGGGAACAGGAAATGCCCTTTTTTACGGTGACACACTCCTCCTCCAAGGGAAAAAATTAATCGACCTCAAACCTGCATAAGGGAAGCCTTAAGACCTGTCTTCAGGTGCCTGATGAAAAATATTGAAGTTTCGTTGAAGCGGAGGGGTCCAAACAGGAAAGTGAAAATGACTGTCAATAATTTTTCTCTCCAAAAATTTTGAACAGTCATAACTCGGCAGATATACAACATATCTGCGGCAAACTTCCCGTGCTTGTTGAGAGTCATACCCTGAAGGGCCTTGTAGGGGTCATTTGCATCAAACCTACAGCGCCAACTAGTGGCAATAGAAAGTCACTCGTTTTTCCAATACATGTTCAGTTCTTTTCAGGTTGGTCATTGTAGTTTCAAGACCTATTAAAATACTTATTTACGGCCCATGTCCACGTGTCTCTGTCTGTTGCCGTGACGACCCTTTGTTCGCCATTTAAAGGAAATATTTTTTTTCAGAGACTCAGGCAGCTTATAGAGCCACAGTATTTGGCACACTTGGTCGAATTGGCCGAGTTAGAAGATTAATTTTGGGTTTTGAATAAGGGCTTGGCTGCACAGCTCAGTAGTGGCTCCTTTTTTGTAGTACTCTCTCCAATAGGGGTTTTTATCTCTTGGGTGTGGGAATGTAAATAGGCGACTTTCGAGCATGTTAGGTTCTAATGAGATAATTAGAGAGGAGGATCTGCCACCAGCCTGACCTGCACACAGTCCGAGTTGCGTGACGTCCGAGTTGCGCTAGATTGCGAGGGCCCGTTCAGTCCTGCTTGCAGGCCTAGTTATTATTATTATTTTTTCATGGCAAATGAAAATGGCCAATTTGAAGGCCTGAACATGCTCAAAAACTCACCAAAATTTGCATATACATCCGGCTTCGCGAAAATTTCGAAAATTTAGCAACGTTTTTTAAAAAAATCAAAAAATGGCTCAGTGGCGCCCCCTTGAAATTTTAAAAATGCCCTTTGCTTTGATGTTTTTCAACGTAGAACGATGAAATTTGGGGAGTGGATACGTTGTCCAGAGACGCTTCAAAAAGTCTGCAGCACCCATATTCCAAACCCAACAGGAAATCGGATATTTTGGATTGAATGTTGAAAAACATAGCATTTTGGGCGAAAACCAGCATGCACGTTTCAGACCATTGCGCCGAGCCAGTACGTTGGATCTTCCTCAAAATTGGTGTACGTCTTCATGAGACATATGAGATATTAAGTTGTGAAAATGGTGAGTTTTCGTCCACGGGCCTAACCTGGGCGGGGTACCAAAGTCGGGTGTTTTTTTGGCAACGCGCCAATTTCAGTAAATGATTAATAACTTCCTGATACAAGGTCCAATCTTTTTCATATTTGGCATGCGTGTAAGGTGTCTTAACCTGAACACGACTGCATTGAAATATTTTCCATTAGGCCTGGCGCCCCCTTGTGGGAAGAGGAAACACCCATTTTTACGAGAAAGGCTCCTCCTCCTGGTGAAAAACATCAATTGACCTCAAACCTGCATCAGGGGAGCCTTAAGACATGTCTTTAGGTATATGATGAAAAATATTGAGTTTTCGTTGATGTAGCAGTACCCAAACAGGAAAGTGAAAAGACCCTCGGCATTTTGTCACAAAATGGCCAATTTCGAGGTCTGAACATGCTCGAAAACTCACCTAAATTTGCACATACATGCGGCTTCATGTAAATTTCATGAATTTAGCAACATTGCCAAAAGATGTAATAAAATGGCTCAGTGGCGCCCCCTTCAATTTTTAAAAAAGGCCTGTCCTATTAGTTTTTTTCGACGTAGAGTGATGAAATTTGGGGAGTGGATACGTTGTGCAAAACTGCTCCAAAAAGTCTCTTGCACCCATATTCCAAACCCAACAGGAAATCGGGTATTAGGGATTGAATCTTGCACAACATGGCATTTTTGTCTAAAACCAGCATGCACGTTTGACACCATTACGCCGAGGCAGTAAGTTGAATGCTCCTCAAAATTGGTCAGACTATTCATGACACATATGAGATGTTAGGTTATCAAAATGGTGACATTTCATTCACGGCCCTTTCCTGGCCAGGGGAGCAAATGTGTCTTATTTTTGACAATACAATTCAGTCAATGACTATAAGTCGCGGTTTTTTTCATATTTTGCTTTGGGGTGCGACTTATACTCAGCAGCGACTTATGTGTGAAATTATTAACACATTATGATAAAATTTCCCATTTTATTTTGGTGTTTTGGACTAATGGTTTTGTGAACTTGTTAGCATGCTATAGTTATCTGAATAACTCTTAATAGCTATGGCCACGTTCGCGTTCTGCCTTTGGCAATGTATGTTCAAATGTATAATTGACTTTTTTTATATTGAAATGGATGCATTTAGTTTGTGGCGCTTTCACGCCCACCTGGGAGCGCACTCGCACTTGTTTACGTGAAGAAGAGCGCTCGCACACCAGAAGAAGACAGACAGCTACGTAGCTCTGAGTGAGTGAGTGAGTGAGTGAGTGAGTGAGTGAGTGAGTGAGTGAGTGAGTGAGTGAGTGAGTGAGTGAGTGAGTGAGTGAGTGAGTGGGCGAGTTAGCGAGAGGGAAAGACGGCTGCGAACCTACGTTCATTGTTTATGCTTTTAAAATATCTCTACAGAGGCAACGCCTGCGTGTATCATCTTTTCTGTTGTTGTTGTGTGTTTTCCACCCGCGAGCGGACACTTACAGCCAGTTGTGTGGTTGTTTGAATGGTGTGCTAATGCTAGCGAACGCATGCTAATCTGTCACGTTATTGCTGCAATAGTACCTAATTATCATTTATTTACGTTGATGTGAACCTGTTTGCTATCGAGGACCAAATTGATTCAACAAATTATGCGGACGTCCAGCATTGTCTTTTTGGAGTTCGCTGTATATAGCCAGGACCGAGCGGTAGCGTCCTGGTGAGGACAGTATATTCGCATTTCGTTGTTTATGCACTGTACACTGTACATTTATTCAGCATGTTGTTCTCTATTGTATTTTTATATTAAACTGCCTTTCAAGATGACATATCTGTTCTATGTGTTGGATTTTATCAAGTAAATTTCCCCCAAAATTGCGACTTATACTCCGGTAAGACTTATATATGTTTTTTTTCTCTTTGTTGGGCATTTTCTGGCTTGTGCGACTTATACTCAGGTGCGACTTGTAGTCCGAAAAATACGGTAATAACTTCCTGATTGAAGGTGCAATCTTTTTCATATTTGGCATGAATGTGAAGTATTTCAGCCTGCACATGACTTTATTGAAATATTACTCATTACGCCTGGCGCCCCCTAGTGGGAACAGGAAACACACTTTTAGTTAAAGAGAAAGGCTCCTGCTTCTCAGGGACAAAAATCAATTGACCTCAAACCTGAATCAGGGGAGCCTTAAGACATGTGTTCAGGTGCCTGATCAACAATTTTGTTTCGTTAAAGCAGAGGGGTCCAAAAGGAAAGTCATAATGACCGTGTTCAGGTGCCTAATAAACAATTTTGTTTTGTTAAAGCAGAGGGGTCCCATAGGAAAGTCATAATGACCGTCGCCATTTTCTCTCCCCACTAATTCTGAACATTCAGACATGCAATATATCTGCCTGGATATCTGTCTGTTGTCGACTGCCACTGCCCCGACCTGCCTGCCCTTCGACTTTGTTTGACGTCCGAGTTGCGCCATACGCGAGGGCCCGTTCAGTCCTGCTTGCAGGGCTAGTTATTATTATTATTCTTCTTTTTTCAGGGCAAATGAAAATGGCCAATTTGGAGGCCTGAACATGCACGAAAAGTCACCAAAATTTGCACAAACGTGCGGCTTTGCGTAAATTTCGATAATCTTGTGTCGTTTTGAAAAAATGTCAAAAAATGGCTCAGTGGCGCCCCCTTGACCCTTAAAATTTTCAAAAAGGCCTCTCCTCTCAGGTTTTCAACGTAGAGCAATGAAATTTGGGGAGTAGATACCTTATGCCTAACTGTTCAAAAAAGCCTCTTGCACCCATATTCCAAATCCAACAGGAAATCGGATATTTTGGATCAAATGTGAAATTTTTATCGGTTCACAGTTTGAGTTTACATTTGGAGGCCTGAACATGCACGAAAACTCACCAAAATTTGCACATACATGCAACTTTGCGTAAATTTTGATAATCTACAAAAAAATTTAACAAAATGGCTCAGTGGCGCCCCCTTGAAATTTTCAAAAAGGCCTTTCCTATTAGGTTTTTTCAACGTAGAACGATGAAATTTGGCAAGTCGATACATTGTGCAAAACTGCTCCAAAAAGTCTCTTGCACCCATATTCCAAACCCAACAGGAAGCCGGAAATTTTGGATCAAATGTGAAATTTTATCGATTTACATTTGAGACCTTGTCGCTGAAGAAAATAGTTGGATAGTCTTCAAAATTGGTCAGACTATTCAGGAGACATATGAGATCTTAAGTTTTCAAAATGGGGAGTTTTCACTCAAGGGTCTGACCTGGGCGTGGTCCCAAAGTCGGCCATTTTTGGGCAAAATACCAAATTCAGAAAATGATTAAAAACTCCGTGATACAACGTTCAATCTTTTTCATTTCTAGCATGTATATGAGATATCCCAGCCTGAACACGACTGCATTGAAATATTACCCATTAGGCCTGGCGCCCCCTAGTGGGAACAGGAAATGGCCTTCTTTACGAGACAGGCTCCTCCTCCAAGGGAAAAAAATCTATTGACCTCAAACCTGTTTCAGGGGAGCCTCAAGACATGTGTTCAGGTCCCTGATGAAAAATATTGAGGTTTCGTTGAAGCGGAGAGGTCCAAACTGGAAGTGAAAATGACCGTCAACAATTTGTCTCGCCAAAAATTTTGAACAGTCATAACTCGGCAGATATGCAACATATCTGCGCCAAACTTTCCGTGTTTGTTGAGAGTCATACCCTGAAGGTTCTTGTAGGGGTCATTTGCATCAACTCTACAGTGCCAACTAGTGGCGACAGAAAGAAGTTTTAAAAAAGGCCTTTCCTATTGGGTTTTTTCAACATAGAGCAAGGAAATTTGGGGAGTAGATACCTTATGCAAAACTGCTCCAAAAAGTCTCTTGCACCCATATTCCAAATCCAACAGGAAATCGGGTATTTTGGATCGAATGTGAAATTTTCATGGGTTCACAGTAAGAGTTTACATTTGGAGGCTTGAATATGCATAAAAACTCACCAAAATTTGCACATACATGCGGCTTTGGATAACGTTCGATAATCTTGCAACGTTACGAAACAATTTAAGAAAATGGCTCAGTGGCGCCCCCTTGAAATTTTCAAAAAGGCCTCTCCATTTAGGTTTTTCTAACATAGAGTGATGAAATTTGGAGAGTCAAAACTTTGTGCAAAACTGCTCCAAAAAGTCTCTTGCACACACATTCCAAATCCTACAGGAAATCGGGTATTTTGGATTGAATGTGAACTTTTTATCGATTTACAGTGTGCACATTTTACACCTTGGCACCTAGGGAATTAGTTTGATCATTCTCAAAATTGGCGAGACTGTTCATGAGGCATATGAAATCTTAAGTTATAAAAATGGTGTGTTTTCATTCACGGGCCTGACCTGGGCGGGGCGCCAAATTCTTCCATTTTTTCGCCAAAACACCAAATTCGGAAAATGACTGATAACACCCTCATACAATGTTAAATCTATTTTAAATCTGGCATGTGTGTGAGGTATACCAGCCTGAGCAGGACTGGATTGAAAATTTACCATTTGTGCCTGGCGCCTCCTAGTGGAAACAGGAAATGCCCTTTTTTACGGGACACACTCCTCCTCTAAAGGGAAAAAACCAATCTACCTCAAACCTGCATAAGGGAAGCCTTAAGACCTGTCTTCAGGTGCCTGATGAAAAATATTGAAGTTTCGTTGAAGCGGAGGGGTCCAAACAGGAAAGTGAAAATGACTGTCAACAATTTTTCTCTCCAAAAACTTTGAACAATCATAACTCGGCAGATATAGAACATATCTGCGCCAAACTTCCCGTGCTTGTTGAGAGTCATACCCTGAAGGAACTTGTAGGGGTCATTTGCATCAACCCTACAGCGCCAACTAGTGGCGATAGGAAGTCACTCGTTTTTCCAAAACATGTCCAGTTCTTTTCATGTTGGTCATTGTAGTTTCAAGACCTATTAAAATACTTTTTTACGGCCCATGTCCACGTGTCTCTGTCTGTTGCCATGACGACCCTTTGTTCGCCATTTAAAGGAAATATTTTTTTTCAGAGACTCAGGCAGCTTATAGAGCCACAATATTTGGCACACTTGGTCGAATTGGCCAAGTTAGAAGATTAATTTTGGTTTTGAATAAGGGCTTGGCTGCACAGCTCAGTAGTGGCTCCTTTTTTGTAGTACTCTCTCCAATAGGGGTTTTTATCTCTTGGGTGTGGGAATGTAATTAGGCGACTTTCGAGCATGTTAGGTTCTAATGAGATGATTAGAGAGGAGGATCTGCCACCACCCTGACCTGCACACAGTCCGAGTTGCGTGACGTCCGAGTTGCGCTAGATTGCGAGGGCCCGTTCAGTCCTGCTTGCAGGCCTAGTTTTGATTGTTATTTACATCTGTAGCACTGCAATGCATGCTAGGAGGCATGTTGGACGACAACAGTGTCGACAGCAGGTGGCAGCAGAGGTTGACTGTCTCCCCAAGGAAAGAGTGATGGCCAGCTTTTGAAGCTTTTTAGCCAATTGGTTCAAAGCTTCATCTTGGTTCATTTGGTCTTATGGCAGTCGTATGATGCCGCTGTCAAATAAAGTGTTACCAGTTAATAACTTTTAGTGTAAATATCCCATAATACAGTGAGGACAGCTGCGGCTAATAGTCCAGTGCAGCTTATCTATAGAAAAAAAATGCAGTTTTCGTGCCATATTTGAAGGGTTGGCCTTATACTCAGATGCGCCTCATAGTGAAAAAATAACGGTAACTGCTTAGAATGTCTGATATTTTTTAAACAATGGTTGAACATCAACATCTTTTTGAACTGTTATTATTATACTGTACTATAACCTATAACGTGACCATATTAGGCCCCCCAGAGATACACAAAATTAATTGAATTCTGACTTTGAAAAATCAACAGAAATGAAACATCACCCGTCAAAAGAGCATGAGTGCCCTCTAGTAAAGAAACAACATTTCCTACCATGAAATTAAAATGATCATATTTCCGGTTTTCCGTGGTCTATTGGTGCCAAATAAAAACTTGGAGAGCTCGTTTGTGGTCATGTATTCAACGTATTGTTACGTCTTGTTGGTATAATGGAGTCAGGTGACTAATATTGAAACTTGTAGAGCCACTGTTAGCATCTCTGGCAAAAATAAAGTAAAAATAAATACTTTATTTAGGAAAAATGTAACGACTCTACTCCAGCATAGCCCAGAGTAGCAGAGTAAGAGCAGGGGTGAAAGTGGCTAGAATTTCTTGCAGGAACTCCCCGACGTGAAGGTTGTCACGGAGCCAGAAATTTTATTTTTTTATTTTATTTTGTGGGGGGGGGCAAACCTCCTAAAACTACTGAAATGCAAAAAACAACAACTTTTGGCACAGTTATTTCTATAACACATACAAAAACTGATTTTCATTCAAAATTGTATTTTTTCCAATGATTTTCAAAATAAAAGTTAACAAAAACAGCAATAACTCCAACCTCCATCTCCTAATTTTTATTTTCCCTCATTTCCTCACAGACTAAATGCCAAATCTAAATTTTAACAGCTTAAGAACACATGATGTATATTAAAATGGAAGTTAAGGTCAACTTTTAGATATAAGTAACATACATTCAGAAAAATACAATTGACTTATATTATGCAGAGTGAAATGGAATATATTTGGAAGATGGCCAAACATTGACTTTTTAAAATCATAATGAAATGAATAAGTAGCTTAACATAAATGAACAAATATAAGTCCAAAGTGCACATTGACAGCTTAGATTTTCTGAACCTCCCCATCAGAGCACATAAAACTAAATATGATAAATAAGCCTCCTCAACTCTTTCCTTGCTCTTAAAGATTTGATCCATTTTCTGCTGCATCGCCCTTTTTTTGTCGCATCAATTCAAAAAACTTGTTGTTGCTTTTCCAGAAAACATGCGCTAGCTAGCTGACTAACTCTGCTGAACACATGTCAGTTTGTCAGCCAATTGAACGGATAAATGAGTCCAGGCGTTTTGCTTTGCTGTGCGCATTCTCACAGCACTTTATTATGCTTGTTATTAACTCTTGTGCATGTAAATCTGATATTGGTAGATTGTTTTCGTCTGGAGATGAAATGCATTTGTGGCAGCTCAGCATTTAAAAAATTTTTTTTTTGACATAACGTTTTGACAGTTGCCGTCATATTTTTGGAATCAAAGCACCGTGTACTGGAACAGCATTCCTGCCCTGAATCTTATACCGGAACTGCGTTCCTGACCGTTCTGGCCCGCTTTCACCCCTGAGTAAGAGTAGTGTTTCTTCTTGACAAATCTTCTCAAGTAAAAAGTATGGCGTGGTAAAACTACTCTTAAAAGTAAGTAAATGTAATCCGGTTTTAGCTATGTGTAGAGCATTCATTTAGCCACATTTGGGCTAGCTTTATCATATTTAGGTCGGTAGGAGCTGTCCCATTACCTAATATCCAGTTTTAGCTATGTGTAGAGCATGGAAAAATATACAACCATGTAATCGCATTCTAATAAAAAAATCACGATGCTGGACTTACCACTCACTCTCCCGTTCGAGAAGTGTCGAGCTGTCAATTGGCGTCATGACGCCATCTGCTGTGTAAAGTAAATCGCCGTCATCTGATGCCTCAGGTTCAAACATGTAGGGATTAATTGTAGTTCATCTTTCCTGGGAGCCTTTGCCATCGGTAGCATCACGCAAGAGCGATCCTGAATGGTTACCTTTGATGGAAATATTACTGACATCGTTGTTGCTGCTATGTTAGCTGTGGGTAGTCTTCTGTTGCCTACGTCACACTTCCGGGTTTGCGAAGGGACCATTAACGGAGTGCAAAAAAAATAAAAAAAATGCAAATTATCCTTACAATTACGTGTTGATAATGTCATGGTTGTTTTGACGAACTTGTCCCAAGTTTATATTCATAAAATTACACCAAAATCCGGAAAGGTCTTCAGTTGCCCTTTAAAACCCACCTCTGATAGCAATAGACATTCAATTCATTTGGACAGAGAGGTTTGTCTTGTATTCAAATTTAATAGAGTTGTGCTCAAAACCTCACAATCAGAAACCATTAACACACAAGACAAAACCATGAAAATAAAGTTTAAATCCATGACAAGGTTCATTTTTTTTTTTTTTTTAAATACATTTGTCAGTCGAAAACAGTGTCTGCAACTAAAAAGCTCTCTAATAAAATACTGTGCTGCAAAAAGTACATGTTCTCTGCGTGGAGTTGAGGAATTGAGACAATACCAAGACAATCAAACTAACAAACTGGTGATATCAAAGGCGGGAGAACCGGGGCCACCAATGCCAATCGGAGCGATTCCGACAGGAGAGGTGTCGTTTGTCTCCAGTCTGCAAATTGAGAAACAGTCGAACACATTTCTGGAACAAACGTAGGGCAGTGGCCTGCTGCAATTGGCGACTTCCCAACCTGTTAAAAACACACAAAAATGGTAAATTTTAACATGTTTTGTCAAGGTTAGCTTGCACACCCAGTCCAAATGAACAATGTTATTTTTTACCAGTTGCCCGAGTTAATACACAGCCGTCCACGGTTGCGTTACTTATTTGGGTGTTGGCAAATGTTGTGTCCGACTCGTCAGTCCAAACTGAGTTCTGGAACATGAGCAAAACGTTAGCATTAAAGATGTGCCGATCGATCGGGTCGGATCACGTCATTTTCAGAGTATGGGAATCGGCAAAAAAATATCGGACATGCCTTTTTTTAATATAAATATTTTATATTGTTTTCTAATTGTATTTAACGTTACAGACAAAATGTCTTACACTAACCAATAGATAGCGCTAAAAGGCAGCGTATAATGAGTAGAGAGTTTTGACAGCCTTTGGAGCCATTTTTTATATGTTTAAAGCCTTACAATACCTCTCTCACAATTAAAAATAACGTGGGAGGCAACGTGGGGAAGAATGGTAGTAGCTGATCATTTTCTTAACACCCAACTCAGAGAAGATATATCAATTGGTGCCCCTATGCACAGTCATGGTTGCACTTCCCATCATGCATTTGGGCAGAAGTTAAATGGCTGCAGTATCATTTACTGAAAGCTCAACAAATACACTAAATGGCGATATTTAGTCACAATATACAAGGTCACATTTATCCTTTAAGAATTACAACTCTTTCTATCCGTGGATCCCTCTCACAGAAAGAATGTTAATAATGTAAATGCCATCTTGAGGATTTATTGTCATAATAAACAAATACAGTACTTATGTACTGTATGTTAAATGTATATATTCGTTCGAGTTTTATTCATTTTTTTCTTAACGCATTGCCAAAATGTATATGATTGGGAAAAATTATTGGGAATGATTGGAATGGAATCGGGAGATTAAAAAAAAGCAATCGGATCGGGAAATATCGGGATCGGCAGATACTCAAACTAAAACGATCGGGATCGGATCGGGAGCAAAAAAAAAATGATCGGAACAACCCTAGTTAGCATTCTGTTTTATTAGAAAAGAGCAGAGGCACATTATATTTACTTGAGTACCATAATTTTTGCACTATAAGGCGCACCTGACGATAAGCCGCCACCCACCAAATTTGACACGAAAAAGGCATTTGTTCATAGATAAGCCGCACTGGAATGTAAGCCGCAGCTGTCCTCACCGCATTATGCGATTTTTCCACCAAAAGATATAAACCGGTAACACTTTATTTGACAGCGGCACAGGCGGTTTTTGCTATGGGCAATGTGGGCGACCGCCCAGGGCGCAATCTATTTGGGGGCGCACAAGCGCCCTCGAGAAAAAAAAAAAAAAAAATCCGCTAGTTTCTAGGCTAGTACCGCTCAGTTCCACGTCAAGTTAGTAGAGGGGCTCTAGGGCGCCCCTTACTACAATGTCAACTACTGCTGAGAGTCGTGTGTGTCAGAGGATAAGGCAGTAGGAGACGGGAGGGGGATCAGCTTCTCACAACTGCAGAATGAGTGAGAAGGATGAGTTTCAATCACTCTCAGAGGATAAGCAAGGAGGGAGAGGATGCCGGCCCCATACCCTGTACAGCTTTTCACAGGACACCTCATTATTCATATGACTACTTAAAGAAATTGTGATTTTTTCCAAGAAAGTCCATTAATGGGTCTATCATATTCATCGTTCAATACTCTATAAGAAAAATATAACATATATGCATCTAAAATAATCCTAAACGATATTATTAGCAATTTTAATACTCCTTTTAGCAAGGTTACTTGGGTATGCGGTATGCCGCTGCGTACGTTCCCATAGCGACCAGTCCTGTTATTGTCCTACGTCAAAAGCGCTGCATATTCTGAGAACGAGAATAGGCGTAAGCGTAAGGTGCGCATTTTGAGCAGAGGACGGCCACTCCACCTGTTAGGATTAATCTGTGCGTCCATGAACGAATGTAAGTATTTCCTCTTCTACTACTTCTACTTCTACTGCACAAATATGTATGTGTGTCACGTGACTCAGAGTGAGTGGGCGGCGATCGGGCCATTTTTTAATTGGCAAAATGAAAAGTTATCCGTCTGGAAATAAAAAAAGAAAGAAAAAAAAGCAGAAGAGGAGAAAAGGAAGCAAGACAGCGGTGAGTGTACTATGTTACTGTAGTTTTATGTCCTAATGTAGTCGAAGCACTGCAGACTAGTAGTAGTAAACCAATTAACTGCCTTAACTTCTTGTAACTACCTTGTTAGCGTTTGCTAACAGCATTGCAGCATGCTAGCGTTTCTTCATACATAAAGATGTTACCTAGAACATTAAATCAGTGTTTAGAATCACCATACACACTGATCAGCCAGACTGATAAGATGTTACATGATTCACTTCTGTGCCAGAATGTTATCCTTATTAAGTAAAAGCAATATAACTTACCAGCTAGTCAGTAGAATACGGTACGTGTAAAGGTATGTGTACTAAGCACAATAATAATAATAATAATCTGAAGTACATTTTGTTTATTAAGGCAAATGTGTGTAAATAATTAAGGATAGTGTGAAGTGAATAAATAATGCAATGGGGGGGGGGGGGGGGGGGGGCACTTTGAGTGTCCAAAAAAGTTCTCTATGAGAGCGAGGCTTTATTAGACTTTTATTAAATATGCTATTGCTACAAGTCCAACTGTCCCCCTTACTTGCACATGCTCAAAGGGCCCCATGTTGCCTGTTGCCTAGGGCCCCCGGGGACCCTTGCTACGCCTCTGGGCGGGGATAGACTATTTTAATAAAATAATGTAAAAAAACGTAACACATTCTTGTGTTTGATGTCGGGGGGGGGGGGGGGGGTAGTTTGGATGTCGGTGGGGGGGGCGCTGATGGGGTGGTTCGCCCAGGGCGCGAAAGTAGTCTGTCATAAGACCAAATGAACCACCATCATTGCTTCAAAAAGCTTCCTTTGGCCATCACTGCTCCCTTGGGGGAGACAGTCAACCTCTGCTGTCAACAATGTTGTCGTCCAACAGGGCTGTCAAAATTATCGCGTTAACGGGCAGTAATTATTTTTTCAAATTAATCACGTTAAAATATTTGACGCCATTAACGCACATGCCCCGCTCAAACAGATTAAAATGACAGCACAGCCCGCTTGTTACTTGTGTTTTTTGGAGTTTTGTCACCCTCTGCTGGCGCTTAGGTGCAACTGATTTTATTGGCTTCAGCACCCACGAGCATTGTGTAATTATGGACATCAACAATGGCGGGCTACTAGTTAATTTTTGGATTGAAAATTTTACAAATTTTATTAAAACGAAAACATTAAGAGGGGTTTTAATATAAAATTTCTATAACTTGTACTAACATTTATCTTTTAAGAACTACAAGTCTTTTTATCCATGGATCGCTTTAACAGAATGTTAATAATGTTAATGCCATCTTGTTGATTTATTGTTATAATAAACAAATACAGTGCTTATGTACAGTATGTTGAATATATATATCCGTCTTATCTTTCCATTCCAACAATAATTTACGGAAAAATATGGCATATTTTATAGATGGTTTGAATTGCGATTAATTACGATTAATTAATTTTTAAGCTGTAATTAACTCGATTGAAAAATTTAATCAATTAAAAATTTTAATTGTTTGACAGCCCAAGTAAATAATCAAATTTCGTGTTCAGTGCTAATTATTTCTTCAGTTACTGTTCCAGTTCTTTCATTCATTGCTAGTTATGGTATTTGGTAACACTTTATTTGACAGTAGCGTCATAAGACTGTCATAAACCCAATGAACCGCTATGAAGCTTTGAACCAATTGGCTGTGAAGCTTCATCGCGTTAAGAAGCTTTATTTGGCCATCACTGCTCCCTTGGGAGAGACAGTCAACCTCTGCTGCCACCTGCTGTCAACACTATCATCGTCCAACATGCCTCCTAGCATGAATTGCAGCGCTACAGATGTAAATAACAATCAAAATTCATGTTCTGTGCTAATTATTTCTTCAGTTACTGTTCCAGTTGTTTCATTGATTGCTAATTATGGTATTTGGTAACACCTGATTTGACAGTAGTGTCATGAGACTGTCAGAAGACCAAATGAACCACCATGAAGCTTTGAACCAATTGGCTGCAAAGCTTCATTGCTTCAAAAAGCTTCATTTGGCCATCACTGCTCCCTTGGGGGAGACAGTCAACCTCTGCTGTCAACACTGTTGTTGTCCAACATGCCTCCTAGCATGCATTGCAGCGCTATAGATGTAAATAACAATCAAAATTCGTGTTCGGTGCTAATTATTTCTTCAGTTACTGTTCCAGTTGTTTCATTGATTGCTAGTTATGGTATTTGGTAACACCAAATTAACCACAACGAAGCTTTGAACCAATTGCCTGTGAAGCTTCATTGGTTCAAGAAGCTACATTTGGCCATCACTGCTCCCTTGGGGGAGACAGTCAACCTCTACTGCCACCTCCTGTCAACACTGTTGTCATCCAACATGCCTCCTAGCATGCATATTAGCGCTACATAGTAAATAACAATCAAACTTCATGTTCTGTGCTAATTATTTCTTTAGCCACTGTTCCAGTTGTTTCATTAATTGCTAGTTATGATATTTGGTAACATTTTTTTTTTTTGACATTAGTGCCATAAGACTGTCATAAGACCATCATAATTATGAAATGATACCGCCATGAGCATTAATGAATGCTTATAACAGATGTCATTGTGTGTCATCCAGCAAATGATCTCACTTTTGAATAGATGGTAAAAGATCCGAGCTTTGGACATCTGTCGTAAGCATTCATTAATGCCTACGATAGTGTCATATCATATTTATGACAGTCTTATAGCAGTCTTATGACACTGCTGTCAAATAAATTGTTCACTATTAACCTAAATAAATCAACAAATAAGCCGCACTGGACTACAAACCGCAAGATTCAAAATGAGGGGAAGAAAAGTAGCGACTTATAGTCTGAAAATTACGGTAACTTATTGAGTAAAATGTACTTCAAAACAGTAGTTTTTAACCTTGCTAAAGCTACCGAACTCTTCAGAATTAAACAATACATAAAGTGATTTTGTTCAAATTCAAAACTGATATAGCTTAGCTAGCAAGCTAATATCTAAGCGAACCCTCATTCAAATTTGTTCCTTTGAAAGTTTTTTTGTGTGTTTTTTTTTTTTAAATGAATAGGTTAAAATTTGATGTTTCATGTTTTTATCTTGACAGGTATACAAATGCCTGAAGCCATTTCATCAGACGTGGCCGTATCTTTGAAATTTTTGCTCAATTTTGGAGGAAAAATTCTAAAACTGTATTGTTCAACATTAAGTCTGCATCACATATCATTTTCATGGCATAAAATGTGACGCAAATATTTTTGACACTTTTAACACAAATCAATAAGGGAAGAGTATCGTTTCTCATATTTACTGTTTGACTCTTTGTATTACTCTAACACACCCAAAATAAAATAAGTAGCATTTATATCATAGTTTAAGAAAAACAAGCTGAATGTATTTTATAGTATGAACAGTTGGACTCCAAATGATTATAATTTGCAGCGCGAAGACAACGGGCAGATAAGGGCAGAACAGATACAGTACGCCTTCTGACCACGGAAGCCCAACGAGTGCGTCATGCGGCTGACTGAGCAAGATTGATGCTGACAAGCAGGTGATCGGCAAGACATCTACGAGCCCACGTCTGTACCACCAAATCCGCAATAAGCTCTTCTGGACAGTCCAAAACAAATGGTGGGACGTCTTGTCTTGCCACAAGGAACATCGGATACGGAGACCGAGAAGTGAACACTCTGCACCACGTTGCGCTGAGGATGGCAAAATCCTTAACGCTCGTTGCCCTGACAACAGCAACTCCCGAATTCTCCTGTCCAATCCAGAAACAGACAATAATCCTAAACAACGCCCAAACACACCCTACTTCCGGACCAACGCCCACCTCACCAGAGCCTTTAAATGACTGATTGTTTAACTCATCGTTGTCATTTTTCTCGGGAATCTTTTGTTGACTTGTGATATGGTACCCTGGATCCAGTTTGCCTCTTCGCCTAGGTCTCTCTGTGATGTACGATTGCTGCCGACTTGGAATAAATTGTCATCTTGTGTTTCGAAGCCTTTTTCTAGCTTTTGAAATGGAGTCAGTACAAGGGGTTAAGACTAAGGTTAATGTACGGAGTTTGGCCTTTTGGTCGAGTTGTCCTGGTTCCGCCCGCACGGGTCGTTGGAATTGCGCTAGCGCCGTTCTGGCTGTTCGGCTGGCGTGATTCCGGCTAAAAGGTCAGATTCCTTCAATGCCAGCGCTATCCACTTTGCCCGTAGGTCTGTTGTACTTCCTCATACCCATTGGGAGGCAACGTTCCACAGACCAAACCTGTTTCTCCTCTTTTCAGATATCGGAATAGGAGGTGAACATCTATTTGAGTAATGTTATTGAAGTACAGTACTATTATTCGAGCCAAATTTTTGGCTACTCTACCCGACTCTGGAAAAGAGTGTAAAGTTTGTAAATAGCGCGGCCATACAGTATGTCCGGATTTGAAAATGCACTTGAACGCAACATGCTCCAATGTGATTGCGAGTGCTTGCTGCATTGAGAGCAAATACAGGTACGCAACGCATTTATATCGGAAAGCGTTGTTACCTTAACATTTGATATGGTGTCAACCTGCAGTCATTTTCCATTGTGGCATTATTGTTGTGTTTTAAACATTATCTCTTGGATTCACCTGTTACAATTCTAAAGTTCTACTGAGAACATTATCAATTTTTCACCGTGTTATTTATGGACAGTCCAATCCAGGCTTGGTTTACATCAGGGGCCTCGACAATGAGCGCGTTGACCACTCCGCGTTCCAGTTCCCGCCGAATGGACACCAAATTCGAATTGAAACTCTTGCATTTGTTCTAATTGGACAAACAACATAACATTTAAACCATAAATTAATTTTAAAGTCTTTACAAGCTGCATTACTTCCTCATGAAAACCTAACTCACACTCCCATAAAATGATGTGCATAATGTAGTACTGTTCAGAATACTTCCAACCTTTTAATGTGTTAATTATTTCAAGCTTAATTTGAAACTATGCCATTATTTTTTCATCAGTTTTTAAAATAAAATAAAATAGGATGAAAAAAATAAACATAAAACATAAAAATAAACAAAATTAAAAAATAAAGTACTGTAAAATTAAATTAAATACAACATTATACAATACAATACAATAGTCATTTTTGCATTGTCACTGTTGCTCCTATTATCGTGGATTCTTGTTTGTCAACCTGTTTATTTATTTCATCACCAACACTCTACCTCCTTCACAATTGTGTACCGTCGAATGTTTTTAATTGCGTACTTTAAAAAAAAAATTTTTTTTTAAAGATAATTCTATTGTATGTTTTTTATTAATGACGTTCATTGTGTGATGCACTAGAAGGGAGTTGCTACTTTTAATCCCATTGTACTATGTATCATGACAAATAAAGTCTATTCTGTTTATTATCATTGTACAAGTACAACGAGATTTGGCCTCCATTTGTCCTTTACCTCTTTGAGTAGAATTTTAATGTGTTCACATTTTTATCTGCTGTCAAACTACCTGCGTTTTAGACATGAAGTATTGGTGCCATTGCCAATGCCATGTGATCTGATCTTTGTCAAAATCACACTGATGATAAAACAGTGTCTACTTTAACTAAAACTACCCAAACATTTACAGGTTTTCATATTTTAATGAGGATAGTATGCAAACAATGACAGAAGGGGGAAATAATTAAGTGAACCATCACATTTAATATTTTGTGTGGGTGGTTTTCGTTAAAGCAGACACTGTTTTTACATCTGTGTGATTTTGACAAAGATCAGATCACATTTCATGGTGATTTTAGGCAAAAATGTGAGAAATTCCAAAAGGTACAGATACTTTTTCATACCACTGTATTTTAATACAGGTGATATGGCAGTTATTTTTGACTGATTGCCATTGTTAGCTAGTTTGCGGAGGCTTTAACTATTAGCATTGTGATAAAACCATAGGCAGAGTTTGACTTTTGTGGGAGGCGGGGAAATACATGTTGATGACCCCGAAACGCAGTGTCAGCAATAAAATTAACTTACAACAAAACAAAACAAAACCAAAAAAAACTGAATTTTTAGTTTCCTATGTTTTGGAAGGAAGTAGCAAGAATGTTTTTTCTTTCTCTAAATTAGACGAGAATAGGGGTGGGAATAAATAAATTTTCTTCTTCCCATTCCTTTCCAGGCATGTTGTTGATGTTGCTTAATTTGTTTTGCTGCTGTTTTCTTTGTTATGAGTTGTATATATTTGCTGCCTCGACAAGGAGAGTCATGCCTGAAATAAACGAATGACTATGACAGTTATCAGGCCGGCCGACTCTACCAACAGTGGGGCAAATAAGTATTTAGTTAACCACCAATTGTGCAAGTTCTCCCACTTGAAAAGATTAGAGAGGCCTGTAATTGTCAACATGGGTAAACCTCAACCATGAGAGACCACGAGAGACAGAATGTGGGGGAAAAAAAAACAAAAAAATCACATTGTTTGATTTTTAAAGAATTTATTTCCAAATTGGAGTGGGAAATAAGTATTTGGTCACCTACAAACAAGCAAGATTTCTGGCTGTCAAAGAGGTCTAACTTCTTCTAACGAGGCTCCACTTGTTATCTGTATTAATGGCACCTGTTTTAACTCATTATTGGTATAAGATGAATTAGCGGCATGGAAAATGAATGAATGAAAGACACCTGTCCATAATCTCAGTCAGTCACACTCCAAACTCCACTATGGTCAAGATCAAAGAGCTGTCAAAGGACACCAGAGACAAAATTGTAGACCTGCGCCAGGCTGGAAAGACTGAATATGCAATAGGTAAAATGCTTGGTGTAAAGAAATCAACTGCAATTATTAGAAAATGGAAGACATACAAGACCACTGATAAGCTCGCTTGATCTGGGGCTCCATGCAAGATCTCACACCGTGGCGTCAAAATGATAACAAGAACGGTGAGCAAAAATCCCAGAACCACACGGGGGGACCTACAGAGAGCTGGGACCACAGTAACAAAGGCTACTATCAGTAACACAATGTGCCACCAGGGACTCAAATCCTGCACTGCCAGACGTGTCCCCCTGTTGAAGAAAGTACACGTCCAGGCCTGTCTGCAGTTCGCTAGAGAGCATTTGTATGATCCAGAAGTGGACTGGGAGAATGTGTTATGATCAGATGAAACCAATATAGAACTTATTGGTAGAAACACAGGTTCTCGTGTTTGGAGGAGAAAGACTACTGAATTGCATCCGAAGAACGCCATACCCACTGTGAAGCATTGGGGTGGAAGCATCATGCTTTGGGGCTGTTTTTCTGCAATTATGTCCTCACGTCACACATGAGACCAATTTTCACATTTGGAGTACATTAAATAGGCACTTTTTTGCTTCCATTCTTTTTTTTTAAAACTCTTGCTGTGCTTCTTATTGAATAATGGGTATTTTGGACAATTATTTTATTGTTTTGAATGTACTTAAAAATGAATGAAAGCGGTTGGCTGTGGAAGTTTTTTTTTTTTTTTTTCTACACAAATGTGCAGGTGTGGACGCAATTATTTCCCCCCGACGTATTAGGGCAGAATCCTCGTTTAAAAAAATAAAATAAAATAAATTTAAAAAACTTGCTACGTGTGGACATGGCCTTAGAAAATGAAAGACATACAAGACCACTGATAATCTCCCTCGATCTGGGGCTTCATGCAAGATCTCACCCCATGGCATCAAAATGATAACAAAAACAGGGAGCAAAAATCCCAGAACCACACGGGGGGACCTAGTGAAGGACCTACAGAGAGCTGGGACCACAGTAACAAAGGCTACTATCAGTAAAACAATGCGTCGCCGGGGACTCAAATCCTGCACTGCCAGACGTGTCCCCCTGCTGAAGCCAGGACAAGTCCAGGCCCGTCTGCGGTTCGCTAGAGAGCATTTGCATGATCAAGAAGAGGACTGGGAGAATGTGTTATGGCCAGATGAAACCAAAATAGAACTTTTCGGTAGAAACACAGGTTCCTCTGTTTGGAGGAGAAAGAATACTGAATTGCCTCCGAAGAACACCATACCCACTGTGAAGCATGGGGGTGGAAACATCATGCTTTGGGGCGTTTTTCTGCAAAGGGACCAGGACGACTGATCTGTGTAAAGGAAAGAATGAATGGGGCCATGTATCGAGAGATTTTGAGTGAAATTCTCCTTCCATCAACAAGGGCTTTGAAGATGAGACGTGGCTGGGTTTTTCAGCATGACAATGATCCCAAACACACAGCCAGGGCAACAAAGGAGTGGCTTCGTAAGAAGCATTTCAAGGTCCTGGAGTGGCCTAGCCAGTCTCCAGATCTCAACCCCATAGAAAATCTGTGGAGGGAGTTGAAAGTCCGTGTTGCCCAAAGACAGCCCCAAAACATCACTGCTCTAGAGGAGATCTGCATGGAGGAATGGGCCAAAATACCAACAACAGTGTGTGAAAAGCTTGTGAAGAGTTACAGAAAACGTTTGGCCTCCGTTATTGCCAACAAAGGGGACATAACAAAGTATTGAGATGAACTTTTGGTATTGACCAAATACTTATTTCCCAACATGATTTGCAAATAGATTCTTCAAAAATCAAACAATGTGATTTTCTGTGTTTTTTCTCCACATTCTGTCTCTCATGGTTGAGGTTTACCCATGTTGACAATTCCAGGCCTCTCTAATATTTTCAAATGGGAGCACTTGCACAATTAGTGGTTGACTAAATACTTATTTGCCCCACTGTAGATACTGGGTACATTGACGCCCGACTCACTTGAGCTTATTAAATCATTTGATTTAATCTGAAGAGTCCTCTAAAATAGACTCATTGGATTTGATAAGAGTATAATATTGTTTTAGTAGTACAGTACTGTAAGGTCCCAGTTCACTCATGCATTGACATTGACATCAAATCTATTTGAACTGGGATGGCTACATTGAGCGATCATGTTTCGTGTAGCGCTGTCAATGGCAGCCAATGAGTTAAGTACTTCGAACAGTGCATTGTAGCATCTCGCGTTACAAAAACTGTTCTGATTTCATCCATACCTGAGCTTGAGCAAAGGACAGAGCTTGATTTTGTAAGGTGAAACAGCGATTTTTCACCTGAATCCAACCAGGAGGGCACAGCTGATCTGTAACCATAAAAAAAAAAAAAAAATCATGATAATAAATCGCCCTCTAATCATCTAAGGAGTGCCGCAAGGTAATGTTATTAGCCGACTTCTAGTCCTGATTTAAAGACGTCTGTTTAGATTTTTTTTTTTTTTAATTCAGCCCTAAAAGCCAGTTTAATGTAGGAACGTGAAATTTGGTGAACTTGCCAAACATGAGTAGATCCACAAAAATGCCTCAAAAAGCCATGCTTGAAAAGACAATGTAAGTCTGACTTGTAACTGCTCGAGGGTCATGTTTAAATACTTGTGATAGAAAAACCTATTGTGATGATAATTATTCAAGTAAGCATGATTAAGTCATAGGTACGTACGTGCGAATGATGGTCCACTCTGAGCACACTATAATAAGGAAAAACATCAGATCAGATGTAGCACCTGTTGTTGTTAAAGTTTAAATTATTTGGACTTACCGCTCCACTGAACAGTTGGCTGATTCCACAAATGAAGAGCGACAAGCCGAGCGCAAACGCCATCTGAGGAGTGACATACAAAAGACGGCAGTCTGATTTACAATTACAATAAGCATCTTAGCTGGGAGATAAAAAAAGTGGTGCCATTACCTTTGGAGTGGATGTAATGAATAGAATGAGGAAAAAGACTCATTTTAAATGTTGGCCTCGATGTCACGTGTCTCGCGAGGGCGAGTTCCTTCACGGAAACTCAAAAGTCATCCAAGAAATGTCGCAATAGTTGATAATTTGACAACAATGTTTTAATGAACATATGGAAAATAAACCGTTAAACCACACTTCCATGCGCTGGATGGGGATTGGGTGCAAAGGTGGTGGGTGGAAATCCCACAAATAATTGCTGCCAATCCTCCTACTTCAAATGAATTGTACCTGGAATCCCTAAATCATTATTCATCATCTATCATATATTGATTTTGGCTTATTCTACAAATGAGGAGAACCAAGCTGAGAGCAATTGCCATCTGTACGGTTCACACAGTAGGTGCGGTTTACAATCAAACAAGCAAGTGAAACTTTGCGGTGGTGAGGCGGATGTGATCTCCTTTTAGGAAAGCTATAATGTCACCGGACCTGTTCTGCTATGAGGAAAACAAAGTCAATGCCCAAAAAAGCATCTTCCTTGTCAACAACGTTTTAGTGGTAATTGTGGCTCTAAAAAATATAAAGTAAAAGGTTCCCTTTTAAAATTATTATTAGTTTACGTACTACTACTCAGCCACTGCAAAGGCAGTGTTCTATTTCACCTACAGTGTGTGTTGGAGTTTTTGTATTGGAAATAAAAGCGCTCGTGTGTTACCGTATTTGCCCGAATATAAGACGACCCCCTCTTTTTCAAAACTCAAGTTTGAAAAATGTCTTTTTGAACACCAAATTAATTTTTATACAGAAAATAATTACAGTACATCTGAAACAAAAGATTATAACAATATAATTTAGAGAAAAAGCGTGTTATTTTGCCTCATTCAAATCTTAATATCTGAACATTTAAATATGTAAACTAAAGTGCAATCACATTCATAAATGAATAGCTGCTGGTTTTTTAAATGTAAATAAACCAATCTATTGTGATAAAACAACAAAATTGCAATAACTGCATTAACTATCAAAGTGAAGTCTAACTGTAACTGTAGTCTTGAAACATTGCAATAAAATCATTCAAACTGTTTAAACTAGTAGCTGAGATCTGTCATGACAGAACATCGCTTCAATTATATCTGGCGCCATCTAGCGTCGTGAATGGGGAGCGTAGCTAAGATATGTCACGACAGAACATTGCTTCAATGTTATCTGGCGTCATCTAGCGTCGTGAATGAATATAATGTCTAGACCGCGCATATATGACGACCGCTTCTTTTTCAATCTTATTTCCATGCAAAAAAACACCGTCTTATATTCGGGCCAATACGGTATAATGTGAATCCCAGGCAGCTCGATGGCGCAATGACACACAAATACATTTGAAAACAAAAGGTCCAGTAAACCTCGGTTTAACACCCACTTTTAACAACACTCAATTACCGCAATTTCTGGACTATAAAGCGCACCTAATTATAAGCAGCACCGGCCAAATTTCACAGAATTTTAGAAATAAATCCACATTGTGACGGAGCGGTTCCGTCACTGATGGCATGCGCACGCACGCATGCACACACGTACGCACATACACAATAGGCAGCAGCTGCGCTCACGCACATGGCGCTCGTTTTGTATTACTCATGCCGTTGTTTGGACAATCGAGACACTTTTCTCTTCCTAATATTCTCTCACAAGGGTGCACAGTCGTCGCTCTACACATTGTTAAATAAATCCATTTCACATACAATCAAACAATCCATTCACTCTGATCATTTATCACTTACCGGCAAGGAGGAAGTGAGGAGAGCCAAACAGGTGTGACGGTTTCGGGACCCTTAAATGGGAAAAGTTCCTGCGTAATTTGGGAGCGGGTGGGCTTGAGGGGAGGAGCTATTAGCATAAAAAGAGGCATTTTCTGCAGGTAGAGGAAAACGTGAGGTGGGTTTGTCCATGCCAGAGCAAAAAGGTAGTTTTGTCTGGGTGTAATCCCACTTTTGCTTCTTGTGTTTGTATGTTTGGATGTTGCTGTGGAAATCTACTCATATTTTTTGTAAATAGTATTATCTTCCTTTTTTAGTGATTTTGACTTTTTGCTGTAAAAAGTTATATATTTTTTCTTTTTTGTATATAATCCAATGGTGCCCTTTGTTTTTGCTGGGGTTCGAACCTATTAAAAAGTCACAACACCTGTATTCTCCTGTAGCCAGAAGAACCCCGCGACACACATATACAGTGGGGCAAATAAGTATTTAGTCAACCACCAATTGTGCAAGTTCTCCTACTTGAAAAGATTAGAGAGGCCTGTAATTGTCAACATGGTAAACCTCAACCATGAGAGACAGAATGTGGGGGGGGGGGGGGGGGGGGGGGACTGAAAATCAAACATTGTTTGATTTTTAAAGAATTTATTTCCAAATTAGAGTGGAAAATAAGTATTTTGTCACCTACACACAAGCAAGATTTCTGGCTGTCAAAGAGGTCTTACTTCTTCTAACGAGGTCTAACGAGGCTTCACTCGTTACATGTATTAATGGTACCTGTTTTAACTCATTATCGGTATAAAAGACACCTGTCCACAACCTCAGTCAGTCACACTCCAAACTCCACTATGGCCAAGACAAAAGAGCTGTCGAAGGACACCAGAGACAACAAAATTGTAGACCTGCACCAGGCTGGGAAGACTGAATCTGCAATAGGTAAAACGCTTGGTGTAAAGAAATCAATTGTGGGAGCAATTATTAGAAAACAGAAGACGTACAAGACTATTGATAATCTCCCTCGAGCTGGGGCTCCATGGAAGATCTCACCCTGTGGCGTCAAAATGATAACAAGAACGGTGAGCGAAAATCCCAGAACCACACGGGGGGACCTAGTGAATGACCTACAGAGAGCTGGGACCACAGTAACAAAGGCTACTATCAGTAACACAATGCGCCGTAAGGGACTCAAATCCTGCACTGCCAGACGCGTCCCCCTGCTGAAGAAAGTACATGTCCAGGCCCGTCTGCGGTTCGCTAGAGAGCATTTGGATGATCTAGAAGAGGACTGGGAGAATGCATTATGGTCAGATGAAACCAAAATAGAACTTTTTGGTAGAAACACAGGTTCTCGTGTTTGGAGGAGAAAGAATACTGAATTCCCTCTGAAGAACACCATACCCACTGTGAAGCATGGAGGTGGAAACATCATGCTTTGGGGCTGTTTTTCTGCAAAGGGACCAGGACGACTGATCTGTGTAAAGGAAAGAATTAATGGGGCCATGTATCGAGAGATTTTGAGTGAAAATCTCCTTCCATCAGCAAGGGCATTGAAGATGAGACGGGGCTGGGTCTTTCAGCATGACAATGATCCCAAACACACAGCCAGGGCAACAAAGGAGTGGCTTCGTAAGAAGCACTTCAAGGTCCTGGAGTGGCCTAGCCAGTTTCCCGATCTCAACCCCATAGAAAATCTGTGGAGAGAGTTGAAAGTCCGTGTTGCCCAACGACAGCCCCAAAAGATCAATGCTCTAGAGGAGATCTGCATGGAGGAATGGGCCAAAATACCAGCAACATTGTGTGAAAAGCTTGTGAAGAGTGAGGGCCCAAGTACACCGCATGCGTGATTGTTGCGTTTCCGGTCCGACTCTGATAAAAAATAGCGCCGGAGCCAATCCGTTCCCATTATATCCTATTGTTCAACGTATACCGGCCGCGTCAGTGCTCCGGCTTGACTGCGAACCACCTCCGGCGTGTCACATGCCCGCCGGATGGTATAGGCTATTTTCTATTTTTGCCGGACACGCATCCGACAAAATGGGCGGAGCTGGGCCTGGACGTAACAGCCCAGGTGCCTAATCACGGTTTAAACACGAGCGAAGATGATTGATGAGCGCTTCATCATGCAGGTGGAAACCCACAAAATCATTTATGATGCAGCAGATCCTTTCTATAAGGACAATATAAAAAAGGAAGCTGCAAGGTGTCCTATTATGTGTGTTTTTCTGTCCTGATCTCATCATGATGCAGTCATGTCTGTCTCTTAATTCCAGATTAACTAAAATATCAATATGCAAAGAAAATATGTGCTCTCTCTCTGCTTCTCTGATGAGTATAGACTCCGTGTGTTTTTCGTTGTTTTAAATGGCACATTATCGCGCGCGATCACGCGAGAGCTCACGGGGGGGACGAGGTTGGCGGACTGCAGCCGTGCAGCAGCCGGTATGATTTGTCTGTTTTTGACGGACTGCGTGGCACGCAGGCAACACTGAACCGGACCGGAACCGCAACGATCACGCATGCAGTGTACTTGGGCCTTTACTGATGGGGGAAAATATTACATTATGCTTTTGTGATGTATGATTGCTTCTGTGACATAGATTGTAACAACTTCTATCGTTTTTCACCTTGTTCCCATAGTTAGGAGACGCGCTTGAGAATCTCACGAGATAACTTATTTTGCACCATAGTAATGTTTTACTACACGCCTGGGTCCCAAAGAGATAACTTGTTTTGCTCCCATAATGTTTACCATTTGTTGGCATCTGTTGCAGCACAGCTCATTTGTCCCATGTGAAAAGCCCTTTTTCAAGGGGGCTGAACCAAAAGTAGCTTAAATGTTTGTGATTGGACGGGGCCGCACCACTCGGGGGCGGAAGTTGGCCTCTCCGCCTCCGAGGGGTGCGTCCTTACAAAACCGGACATTTCCGGGTGACCCATGAGGTCCGCCAGCGGGTCACGTACGGATCGCCTGGCTTTGTCCCTTTGCCGCTTTATTGGAGTGTTGCTGGCTTCCCACTCACTTGTCACGGTAAACGATTTTCATTGCTAAAGGGACATTTTATTTTGCTGTAACGGTAACACAGGAATTCTGGGGTTGACAAGCTCAAGTCTAGCGTCATCGTTGACATTTGTTGATACTTGTTTGCTTGCTCTTGTGGGATTGTAATCAATAAATCTCATTTATTCTGCATTTTCTAATCAATAAATATTGTCTATTGAGAAAAAGTGTGCCTGTTACTGATTCACCGCGAACCTGGAAATTTCGGAAAACAGTTACAGAAACCGTTTGGCCTCCATTATTGCCAGCAAAGGGTACATAACAAAGTATTGAGATGAAGTTTTGGCATTGACCAAATACTTATTTTCCACCATGATTTGCAAATAAATTCTTTAAAAATCAAACAATGTGATTTTCTGTTTTTTTTTTCCACATTCTGTCTCTCATGGTTGAGGTTTACCCATGTTGACAAATACAGACCTGTCTACTATTTTCAAGTGGGAGAACTTGCACAATCAGTGGTTGACTAAATACTTATTTGCCCCACTGTATATGCCATACCTGACTATAAGCCGCGGGTGTCCATATCTTAACATTGGGTATTCACATAAATGTTACACATAAAATTTTGATTGATCAAAATTATATTTATCAGCTAGATAAACACGCATCAACATTACTAACCCTTGTTGTCTGAATTCTTAAAAATTAACGTAACTTTAAAAAACAGTTGACTAATTTGCAAAATTACATAATCCATAATGATATACAATCCACCTAACTGCTAGCGCTGGCTTTTATATAGCGGCTCTGTTGTAGCATTCTGTGGCAATAAAGTCCTCCGAGTGCTATTTGAAAATGGCTAATCAATGTCAGCATAGCGTCCTCTTGTTGTAGTGTCAGGGAAGTTCACTTTTGAACACCCAGACAAGTATCAATATAGGAGAAAAAATCAGACTCAGCCAAGGATTGCCTGATTTTTTGTTTGCCAGATTTTTCGCAACGTTACAAAATCAGCAAAATGTATGCATAGCTGCATGTATGTGCAAATTTTGGTGAGTTTCCAAGCATTTTCAGGTCTCCAAATTGGCCATTTGCATTCGCCATGAAAAAAAAAAAATCTTTTGCCTTCCAATAGAGCTCTCACGCGTAATTATGTTCAATTTGACAACAATTCTGTGTGTTGCGTCACAGCTGAGACATCATTAGCTATGCTATTTTAAAGTCACGGTACTCTTACTTGGGTAATATTTTCACCTCTGTTAAAATGTTAGCTATATGTAGGCTTGCCACCCGTCCCTTGAAATACGGACTCGTTCCGTAATTGGGAATTAAAAGTTGTATTGAACCAATACGGAACACAGTTTATTCCGTATTTCACAATTGTCCCATGGGGCGAGCCCGCGCGACCCGTGGCTCCGGCGGCGCGCCCAGCCCATCCACGTCTGGCACAGACAAACACACACCTGTGCTCATGAGTGAACACTGAGCCAACAATAATGAACAAAAACGGCAGGAGATATTAAAGACAGCAAGATAGTTATCTGCCTGCCCGCCGCTGTCTGCCCTGCACTGCGCTCCACTTCCGGGTTCGTTGCCTAGTTACATCGCTCGCTCTGCTCAGTGCACCGCCCTGCGCGTTTTCAAAACTAAGATGTCTTTGTCAACAGGAGAAGCTCAGGACACCCCACCTCATCCTCAAAAGAGGAAACGTCTCCAAAAAATAGACTGGAGTGGGAAGACTCGGGTAACCCGTGGCTTGATAGAGTCACTGATGATGATTATAAAGCGAACTGCAAGGCAGGCAGGAAAGTTTTTGCACTGTCTCACGGAGGTGTAAAACAGCATGCTGCAGGGGACCTCCACAAACGGAATATAAGATCCCAGAAGAGCCTTTGTCATAATTCTTTGTACCTGAAACATCCCCTGAGCTTGATCTGGTATGTTATTATGCTCTTGTATCTGGATAACATATAGGCTATATTTATATTTACCTTCATACATCTTGCATTGATGGGAGCATAGCTAGGCTATTTCAGTTGTTACTATGGTTGATTATTTTCAGGAATGTTTTTTTTTTTTTTTTTTTTTTTGGAAACATGCATTTCTTATCAATCAATATTGAATGAATTTATGTACTCATAAAGAACATCTAATTTTGTTATGCTAACTAATGATCCTCATTTGGAATTATTCCTAATAGATTAACAGCAAATAAACACTGAATAAATAGTCCTACTGCGAATATATACTGTCTATTGATTGATAGTGATACCAAAATTAAAGCAATAATTTGACATCATCCCACTCCTACCCTCTAAATTACTGCAGCTGAGGTGACACAGGTATACCACACAGTAAAACGTAGCCAGCCAGAGCTACAATAGTGCTGACTGTGGACACAGGCTCAATCAGAAGATTTTTATGTGATTCCAAAATGGTGAAGAAAAGGACTTTGGGGAGAACAAAGCAAGAGGCACTGCTGAAACAAGTCCTGGGTCCAAAGGCAGTGGGTGGGGTGCTCAAGATCTTAACATCATCCATCCCATTCTCCATACAGACTGATGCCTCGAATAAATTGAGCAGGAAGATGTTTCCCCTTGCTGTCCAGTACTTCAGTCAAGAGTCTGGGGTCAATAAAATGCTGGACTTCATAGAGAATGCAGACGAGTCAGCTGCTGGAAGTTAGCTTTCCTGGAACATTCCCTTAAGAAATTTGGCTTGTCAATGGGTCACGTGACCAGATTCAGTGCCGACAACACAAATGTTAATTACGATATTCTTAACTTCGTTTTCACTAACCTGCAGAAAAAAGAAAAACAAAAAACAGTCTGCTGCAAGGAAACTGCCATGCCCACATAGTGCACAATACAGTTTTCTCATCTAAAAATAGATACATTTCTATGCATTTTAGGAGTTTTGTGTATGCCCCTTTTTTTTTGCCCATAGGGCTTTGGGCGCGTGGGGGGCGTCCCTTATTTCTATTTCTGAAAGGTGGCAACCCTAGCTATATGTGCGTGCCTTAAAGTCATTTTACCAGTCAGTCTGCTTAAATGATAATTCAAATTTATTCAGATGTATTGACTTCATCAATTATTTAAAAATATAAGTAATACAGATCTACTTAGTGGTTTTGGTTGAACGACAAATGTTGAAGTATGGCAACAGCTCTCTTAATTAGCCATCACTTGATCTTCTTCTTTGCATATTAACGCACACTGGAACACATCTCGGGCACAAATGTAGGGCAGTGGCGAGTCGCAATCCACAATTTTCCACACAATATCTGTGAAAAAACACACGTAATGTACATTATTAAAAACTGCTTACCTTCATTTCAGTGTAAGTCCACTGCCGCCATCTAGCGTTGTACCATAGAACTATCTCAAAACCGCCATAAAAAACAAACATTTTCCCTTCAGTGACCCCGGGCCGCCGTGCTTTCATGACCGCCTCAGGGATCACCGTGGCCGGCCACAATTCTGTGGACGGTCCGCTGAAATTAAACGGCGCCAACAAAAACAAAAACCGGAGCAAAGCTGTTTCCCATGTCAAATTTAGGGGAACCGTGGTGTCAAATTATACTTCAAAAATTGATTAAAAAATACATTAAAAGTTTTTTTTTTTTTTTTTTTAATAATAATTGAAGCATGAGGCCTTTGTTCAAGACGAATGAATAGAACTTTTACCGGATGTATCAATCGCCACACAGCCTCCTGGCATTAGGTCAATCAACTCGATTTTAGCAAAGTCTGTGTCGGAGCCATCAGTCCACATTACAGAGCCCTGGAAGACAAGCATTTACTCATTTAATCAGAACACATTTGAAAGTTAGGTGTGATAGTGCTACTCATAGAACTTTGCATATTGGGCGGTATTTTTTGTTTGTATGCAACCTCAAATACGGAGAGTCCAATCCAGACGTCGCTTAGATCGATAGCATTTTTTGCGAGCTCATTGACCACAGCAAGTTCCATATCATTCTGGATGGACACCAGGTCCCCACCGAGAATTTCACAGCTCTCCTATTTTGGACACATAACAAAACACTGTGAATTCTTTGATTAAGTATTACTGGTGCACGATATTTATTGGTCCCATAATTATCCAATAATAAGAAATATGATGTAATCCCGATAAATCCAATAACATTATTAATAGGACCGATATTATGGACTGTGCTGGCTTTTCAGTTTACACACTAGCATGGCAACTCAGTTAACTATTTGCGGGGCATTGCTGCCAACTGCTGGTCAGAGTAATTCGCTGCATTTATTTTTTGTTACAGTAGTTTGGTTCATTCACTTACTCATTGCGGTGCCTAGCGGTAGCATTGACAATCGTGAATGCTTTCTGTTACGTTTCCGCCTCGGAAATATTTGTAAGTATTTTATGTTTACTATAACATATGCATGTGGCGGAAAACACTCAGGTGACTTGAAGTTCCGCTCTGAGAATTTAGCCAACTTTCAAAATTGTCCGATATGCATGTGTGATACATCATTGGAAAGCTTAAAATCTCAATTTTCTGGGGGAAGAAAAAAATTGGACGGGAGGGAATTAAAAAAAAAATAAATTTTTAAACAGCTAAACCCTATCTGGAGGTGAGAGCACGCGAGAGCAGAATTACAGACGCCATGATTTTAACGAGATATTATCGCATAATTACCTTGTTTCGATCCAAAAACTCCATGTAGCATGTATCATCGAGTGTCAAGACACAGATGTGAATGGCCGCAGCCGGATATTTTTGGGATTTTATGGGTGAAACATGGTAATACAACAAGGTGCGCGATGCAGAAATCACAGACATCAAGGAGTAGTCGAGATTTTCTTTTTCATAAATTTACCCTTTTAAACTTTTTGGTTCAAATGTTCTTTGTTTGAATCGATTATTTATCATCTAACATATCGGAGAAAATGCGACAGTAACAAAAAAAATACAATCCAGCGATAGTTATGAGGTAGATATCCGTGACTTTTTTTTACAGACGCCATTTTTTTCATTGTGACATAATTTGTTTAAAAGTTTAAAATATGTGAGTGAATTTAAGTCTTTTTTTTTTTTTTTTTTAATGAAATATGAGACATCAATTAATGATTCCAAGCTAAAAACGACAGACATTTTGAATAATAAATATGATTAATTGCCTTCGTTTTATGAGAGGGTTGAAACAAAAGCGGTTGCACGATGTCTGTAAACTGGTGTTTTCAGGGTAAAACGGACAAATTAAATATAGATCGGGGGCTTAATGGCCCATGAATCTGCTATGGCAGCATGTAGACATATTGATCTATCAAACACTACAGTTGTTTTGGCTTAAAATACAGCAGTTTCTTTTAAAGAGGAGTGCAAGAGCAGAAACTGCTTTTTCAGTCTTGTCTGTGTTTTCCGCCATGTGCAAAATATTTTTACTTCTGTGGTAAAGGGTCATATGTACAGAACTTCATAAGTTGTTGTGTTATAGAAGCCGGCCAATGCTTTAGTAGCTCAAGCTAGTGTGCTATGCTATACATATAATAGTTGTGTATTTAAGTGTATTGTGCAGTTTGTTGTATATTGAGTATTGAATATGTGTATTTTTCTGTTGTACTTTCACAATATTAAGACGAGTGTCTTCCCATAGAAGCAAGAAAAGACCAAGCCTTGTGGTTTATGGAAGTGCATTCATTCTTAGCTGGCTGTCGGGCAGTGCAGAAGTGAAACGCACCGTTTTGTTCATGTCATTATGAAAAATCTGGTGAGATCAAAGGCAAATCTATGTTGAATCCACCACGTTTTTTGTTTTTGTTTTTTTGTTTTAAACTTCCAGGTGTTCATGACCTCAGGTTATACATTTTTAAAATTATATATTTTATATTTATTATCGGTTATCGATATCGACTTTGAGGAGCAGGAAGTTATCGATATCGGTATCGGTTTCCAAAAATGGATATCGTGCACCCCTATTAAGAATTTACAGTGGAGCAAATAAGTATTTAGTCAACCACCAATTGTGCAAGTTCTCCTACTTGAAAAGATTAGAGAGGCCTGTAATTGTCAACATGGGTAAACCTCAACCATGACAGACAGAATGTAGGGGAAAAAAAAGAAAATCTAATTGTTTGATTTTTTTAAAGAATTTATTTCCATATTAGAATGGAAAATAAGTATTTGGTCACTTACAAACAAGCAAGATTTCTGGCTGTCAAAGAGGTCTAACTTCTTCTAACGAGGTCTAACGAGGCTCCACTCGTTACCTGTATTAATGGCACCTGCTTTAACTCATTATCGGTATAAAAGACACCTGTCCACAAGCTCAGTCAATCACACTCCAAACTCCACTATGGCCAAGACCAAAGAGCTGTCAAAGGACACCAGAGACAAAATTGTAGACCTGCACCAGGCTGGGAATATCAAATAGGCACTTTTTTGCTTCCACTCTTGCTGTGCTTCTTATTGAATAATGGGTATTTTGGACATTTATTTTATTGTTTTGAATCTACTTAAAAATGAATGAAAGGGGTTGGCTGCGGAAGTTTTTTTTTCTACACAAACGTGCAGGTGTGGACGCAATTATTTCCCCCCGACGTATAAGGGCAGAATCCTCGTTAAAAGAAAAAAAAAAAGGGAAAAAAAAAACTGCTACGTGTGGACATGGCCTTAGAAAATGGAAGACATACAAGACCACTGATAATCTCCCTCGATCTGGGGCTCCATGCAAGATCTCACCCCATGGCATCAAAATGATAACAAGACCAGGGAGCAAAAATCCCAGAACCACACGGGGGGACCTAGTGAAGGACCTACAGAGAGCTGGGACCACAGTAACAAAGGCTACTATCAGTAAAACAATGTGTCGCCATGGACTCAAATCCTATACTAAATACTGAATTGCACCATACCCACTGTGAAGCATGGGGGTGGGAACATCATGCTTTGGGGCTGTTTTTCTGCAAAGGGACCAGGACGACTGATCTGTGTAAAGGAAAGAATGAATGGGGCCATGTATCGAGAGATTTTGAGTGAAAATCTCCTTCCATCAGCAAGGGCATTGAAGATGAGACGTGGCTTGGTCTTTCAGCATGACAATGATCCCAAACACACAGCCAGGGCAACAAAGGAGTGGCTTCGTAAGAAGCATTTCAAGGTCCTGGAGTGGCCTAGCCAGTCTCCAGATCTCAACCCCATAGAAAATCTGTGGAGGGAGTTGAAAGTCCGTAATGCCCAACGACAGCCCCAAAACATCACTGCTCTAGAGGAGATCTGCATGGAGGAATGGGCCAAAATACCAGCAACAGTGTGTGAAAAGGTTGTGAAGAGTTACAGAAAACGTTCGGCCTCCGTTATTGCCAACAAAGGGTACATAACAAAGTATTGAGATGAACTTTTAGTATTGACCAAATACTTAGTTTCCACCATGATTTCCAAATAAATTCTGTAAAAATCAAACAATGTGATTTTCTGGCTTTTTTTCCCACATTCTGTCTCTCATGGTTGAGGTTTACCCATGTTGACAATTACAGGCCTCTCTAATATTTTCAAGTGGGAGAACTTGCACAATTAGAGGTTGACTAAATACTTATTTGCCCCGCTGTATATATATATATATTTCTGTATATACATATACTTCACAGTAAATATATAGGCATACAGAAACGCACCCCTGCACACCCCCATATACGCATGAATAGATATACAGTACATAAATTAATAGCCCACACTAAGGAATTACTGCCTTTCATCAGTTTTTTTCTCCACGGCATGATAGAGCTGTTTCCTTAACAAATGCCTTATAAAATGACAAGAGAATGCAATATTAGTTTAGCATTGTACTGTAGCACAATTCTTCCGTACCTGTGCTATATCAAAAGGCGATGTTTTCTCAATAAAGATGTAACAGCGATTGTTCAACTGAGTCCAGCCTTCAGGGCATCGATCACCTGCAACAAAACAAGTTTTGTTTTTGTCCCCAATCAAATCTTTCTTTTAAAAGAAAGCACAAATCTCCTTAGAAGGTAACAAATCCTTCACGGCGACCAGAAAAGTTACCCCTTCAACAGTTTAATGTTCTCTTCTGCATTTTTTAACAGCTTTTTCTTGATTCCACTCATACCCCACTGAAAGTTTCCCAACCTATAACCAAAGGTGTGCCACAAGGCTCCGCCTTTAGCCCCCATTTCTTCTCAATTGAAAGATATTTATTTTGACTAAGAAATCCAAAAAAGAATCAGTTTGACAAAGCAATGCTAAAAGGTTTAATTAAATACCGTACAGTAGACACACAGGTGAAACTACATTGCAAAACACTTTCAAGTTTCTGTCATTGCTTGAGGTGTGGCCATGCTATAGGAGAAATGTATGCTAATTACAACTCTAGGAGTTATTCACAGTTACGTACTTTGTGCTGTTGATCCGAGCTGTAATGATAAGGAAAATATTGTTCAAATCGGACACAGCAACTGGTGTTACATTTTAAATATTGTTCTCTTGGGAGTTCTGCTGACTTTATTCAAGTATAATTATCATCCTCAGTCACAAAAAAAAAAAATCACATTGATTTTGACTCACCGCCATGGGGAATGGTTGGTTGAGTCCATAAATGAAGAGACAAACCAACAAACTGAGTGCTAACGCCATCTATGGAGTGAAACGCAGTTTTGTTCAAGGTCAAGATGAGTTTATCCGGACAAAAGTAGTTCCATTACCTTTACAGTGGAGATGCTCAATGCAGAGAAAAAAAAAAAAAAAGGGGGGGGGGGCTGTTTTGCATGTTGTCAAGTCATGTGACTCAACAGACAAGTTTGTGGTTGACGATTTGACAAAAATGTCAGGAAGTAAATACAGCTTTGCAAAATAAGAGCTCAAACAGCAAAACCAGATTTGTTTTTTTTTCTTCAAAGTGTTAGTTATCTGTTTTAGCAAATATACTATCTTTTGATTTATTAGCAGAGGTGGGTTGAGTAGCCAAAGATTATACTCAAGTAACAGTAGCGTTACTTACAGATCATATTACTTAAGGTAAAAGAGTCATCCAAGAATTTACTCAAGTACAATTAAAATAAGTATTCGTTGAAAAGAATACTCGAGTAATAAGTAACATCGTGAGTAACTGCTTAGAATATGATTTTGTTTTGTTTTAAATAATTGTATTGATTTTTTTCTCAGCACACTGTCATCTATATGAACTGTTATTATTTTACTGTACCATAGACTTTATAATTCAGGGGTCCCCAACCACGTACCGGTCCGCGGCGCATTTGGTACCGGGTCGCAAAAGAAATAATAATTTATTAACGACTGCATAATGGCCAAATTAACTTTGGCCTGTGCCCCTTAACAAACCAGTATCCCTGTCTACTCTAGATATAATATTACAGGATGGAATGTCGTCATAGAAATCCATTGATTGGACTGCTAGCAGTACATCTTGTTTTGTATATCTGTGGGCGCTTGCACTCGATAATAATGTCTGACGTTGGGCGGGCGCATCACATTTAATCCCGGGAATACAAACGTCTTTGGACAGATTTTTTACGGGGAAAAGGGCACCTGATGAGCCAGAAGATGAGCCTACAACCTTGAAGAAAAGAAAATATACGCTACTTCCCAATCACTAAAGACCCAAGAACTATGAAGGAGTAGTTTGTGACCCGTTTGTGAATAAACCGAGTGATTAGAGCATGTCTCTGCAACAGGATGATCAATTTGTAGACATCACAAATGGCGGCGACTTTAAATGTACATTTGAGACAACAACTCTACCGGGATTCTGAATTAAAGTCAACCCGGAATATCCTGACATCGCTAGGAGAGCATTGAAAACCGTGCTACAATTTCCAACATCGTATCTTTGTGAAGTGGGCTTCTCTCACTCTCCCATCTCGGGACCATCTCGTCTCAACGAAACAAGCTCAGGCCTCCCACTGATTCAGAGGGTGAGTTATTTTTCCCCTGCACTTAACACAATGGGGCTAACAACAAATGTTATTTTTAGAGATGTCCCGATCGATCGGGTCCGATCACGTCATTTTCAAAGTATCGGAATCGGCAAAAAAATATCGGCCATGCCTTTTTTAAATATACTGTATATATATATATATTTTAATTAAATCATTTTCTAATTGTATTTAACGTTACAAACATAATATATTACACTCCTTCCAGAGTCTTTAGTTTAGGCTTACGGTAGGGTTATCAAATTAATCCCGATAACGGCGGTAATTAATTTAAAAAAAAAATGTATCACGTTAAAACATTTAACACAATTCATGCATGCGCTGCACGACCCACCCACACATTGTCGCACTCAATCTGTAATGGCGCCGTTACACCTATATAGAGAGATAAATTGCAGTGTATGAGTAGAGTGAACTTTGGCAGCCTTTGGAGCCTTCTTTTAATTGGGTAAAGCCTTACAATCCTTCTCCCTACAATTAGAAATATCATGGGAAGCAATGTGGGGAAGCAAGGTAGCAAATTATCTTTTTCTTAACACCTTATATTATTTCCGCAGAGAAGATATATCAATTGGTAGCACTACGCACAGTCATGGTTCCACTTCCCATCATGCATTTGGGCATGGTGTCAGGGAATGCGCGGGCAGGCAGGTTGTATGGACCCAAATGCAGGGAAACAAAAAATGCAGCGAGGCAGGTGGCAGTGAACTAAAAAAAAAACTTTTAATGATAACTAACAAAATCACAAAGTACAAACAAAAGGGCTAGGGCTCAAAAGGCAATGTTCAAACCAAACCTTACTTAAGTAGAGGGACTGGTACACGAGGGCGTGGAACGGACTCGGCTTTGGCAAAGACGGACATAGACAATGACGCAACAAGGAGTGACAAGAAACTGGGTCATTATATACACAGACAAGGGGTAACGAAACGAGGAACAGCTGGGTAACACAGGTGGATGCAGATTGCAGGATACACTGGGAAAACACACACAGGTGAGAGCAATGGGTAATCACAGGGACAAGTCACACTAGGAGAAACCAACACAAAACCTAACACATGGCTACAGTATCATTTATTGAAAGCTCAACAAATACACTAGATGGCAATATTTAGTCACAATATACAAAGTCACAAGTCTTTCTATCCGTGGATCCCTCTCACAGAAAGAATGTTAATAATGTAAATGCCATCTTGAGGATTTATTGTCATAATAAACAAATACAGTACTTATGTACTGTATGTTGAATGTATATATTCGTCCGAGTTTTATTCATTTTCTTTTTAATGCATTGCCAAAATGTATATGATCGGGAAAAATTATCGGGAATGATTGGAATTGAATCGGGAGCAACAACAAAAAAGCAATCGGATTGGGAAATACCGGGATCGGTAGATACTCAAACTAAAACCATCGGATCGGGAGCAAAAAAACATGATCGGAACAACCCTACTTTAGACTTTTGCTTTTGCTATGCTTAGCCAAATCCACTCGAGGACCAAAGAGACAAGTTGGATATATGTAATTTTTTTTCAGACCTAAGCTTTCACTCTGGTAAAATATTGTATATAGCAGTTGTAAAGAAATAAAACAACAAAAATGATTGAAATGAACCAAAAAAATATATTTTTATCATGGTTAAAAGCTTTTTCCAACAGATAGTGTGACTAGCACTTTAGACTTTTGCTATGCTTAGCCAAAACTACCCGAGGACCGAAGAGACAAGTTGGATACTGTATATATCATTGTTTTTTCAAACCTAAGCTTTCAAAAGCGACAACAACTACTGAGCAAGAACCAAAGATTGTTTTATTTTTTTCCCCACAAGAAAATTATAATTTCAGTCAAATTTTGATCACTCGACAGTGCATAAGAAGGGTAAAACGGAAGCAAAACAATTCCAAAAGTGGTTCAAAATACTGTATAATCATGGTAATGTCGTCCCGAAAAACTAATGGTTGACATTGTCACCTAAATAAGGCCCAATTAAGATAAAAATGTTACTCATCTTTTAAGATTAACTCATTCACTCCCAGCCATTTTCACCGGAGCAAGGCCCTTTGCTCCCGGCCGTTTTACTGGATTTTGACTGATTTTGCAAGGCCCACAGAAAATTCTGTTCTATTGCTATAAAAACATGAAACCCACCAAAAGAAAGATTAGACTCTCTTCTTTCAGCAGAAAAAAAAGTTAGTTCATATTTTTTTTTACATTTTTTAGAAATCAGCATTAGAAAATAGCTTAGTTTGAGCTATTTTCTAATTTCTGATGAAAAAACATAGAAATTGAGCTTTTTGTAAAAGCATACATTTCAAACATAACTTTAACACAGCTGTTTTTCACTTTTGTGACACCCCAAACATTTGAATAATGTTTTCCTTCTACAAAATAATATAAACAACAAGACAAATAGAGCTTTTGATCGCAAAGTAACAAATTATTTACACATAACTAAGCTATTGAACTATTTGCGCACATAACAACGGGGAAGGCTCTCGGCTGCTTGCGGTTGAATGAGGTGGCTCCCAGTAATCTGATGAGTCCGGATCAAGATCGGTCTCGCTTTTTTCATCATCCTCATCATCTTCATCGTTGGTTTCAACCTCGGGCTCAAGAGTAAAGCAACGTGAGCTCCGCAAAACGCGTGTGGAACCTGACGCTGTTGTGGCCGTCACGGTCTGTCTCATCAAGATAGATTTTTTTGAATCCTTCTTTGATGATGGTTTCGTTTTCTTTTCAAAACACTCCTTCAGTGTCGTTTGCCTTTTTTTCCCCGATCGTTCTCCACATTTTTCTCAAATTCTCACGCATATTCACAACATCCCTCCAACTTCCGTTTCCTGACTATTTTTCTTCACTTCCTTTCTTGGCCCGAGATGAGTTCTTACAAAAGTGGCCAGTTTTATTGCTTTAAAATGAGTTTTGAGCATTGTGCATTGCGGTTTAGGTGCAACAGAACCTAGAGAGGCCTCTTGTTAAAAAAAAAACAAAAAAAACATAAAAGATGTATAAATACATTTTTGGGACACTGAAACAATTAAAAATAGATGGTATCTCGACATTTTTGGAAGCAAATGAGTTAAAGTACGTGTGATGCTTCAAGTGTTGTTCTGGTGTGAATTTGCCGATTTTTGTGTCATATTTTTGCCTAATATGGTGATTTTCTACGTTAAAGTACAGTCATAGACTTCATAATGATTGACGGGTCAGATTCCACCTTCACTGCGCAACGCCTTTAAGTTGGGGGCCGCCCTAGAGTCCGCTTCAGTTATTCGCTGTCGTTCGCAGAGTTAACACATGCAGTGATCCAACGCCTGATTTAGGATAGGAAAAAGTACGAAAGCTGTACCGCATACAAAGAGGAAGGATTGTCTCCGGGGTGATTTGTTTGAGGATTCAAGGTAATTATTATATTTTTCGTACCATGTATGCATTTTTTTTTTTTTTTTTTTTTTGCTTTTAACCAAGAATCGAGACTCTTTTACATCCATATCTATAAAGAATTCAGGGATTTAAGCATTTATTCACAAGAATTTTCAACAGAAAAAGCTCTTTGTTTACATATGGCGGCTGCTAATTTCCTTACAGACTAGCCTCATAGTTCCCAATACTTACGTAAAATAAATGCTGCCTGTACGTGTTTTTTTTTGTTTTTTTTTTTGCTTTTAACCAAAAACCGAGACTGTTTTACGTCCATATCTAAAAAGAATTCAGGGATTTAAGCATTTATCCACCAGAATTTTCAACAGAAAAAGCTCTTTGTTTACATATGGTGGCTAATACTCTCTTAACAGACTAGGCTCATAGTTCGCAATATTTACGTAAAATAAATGCTACCTGCGCGTTTTTTTTGTGTTGCTTTTAACCAAGAACCGAGACTGTTTTACGTCCATATCTATAAACAATTCAGGGATTTAAGCATTTATTCATCAGAATCTCCAACGCAAAAAGTTCTTTGTTGTACTAAGGGGGCCGCCACAGTGACCTAGCTAGCAGCACATTCGACATATTTACGTAAAATAAATACTTACTGCCCGGTTATTTTTTATTTATTTATTTATTGCTTTTAACCAAGAATCGGGACTGTTTTACATCGATATCTAAAAAGAATTAAAGGATTTAAGCATTTATTCATAAGAATTTTCAACGCATAAAGCTCTTTATTGTAGTAAGGGGGGCACAACAGTTACTTAACTACCAGCACATTCGACATATTTACGTAAAATAAATACTAACTGCCCGTTTTTTTTTGTTTGTTTGTTTTTTTGTTTTTAACCAAGAATCGAGACTGTTTTACATCCATATCTATAAAGAATTCAGGGATTTATGCATTTATTCACAAGAATTTTCTGTATAAGAACCGGTTCTGTATAAGAACCGGTTCTCAATTCCCATCCCTATCGGGGTCTATTACTAAATGAAGCTCGGCACCTTCTGATAAGGCATTAGCAAAGAATGACGAAGTGTCATGTCAATAGGTAATGAAGTCTATGACTGCGACTAATCAGTTCGTCCAAAACACCCGGACTAGGTAGGACAAAAAAATTTAAAACATTTAAAAATTTTTTTATTCAAACTCAATGTGGATCGTGACATTGAAGTTTCGTGTCACGATGTATCGTCAAACGATATTTTTTTCCTGAAACTGTCAGCAACAATCAGTTAAATGAGGTTTTTTTAAAGTGATCCTCTTAACATAAATACATGTAGGCTCTAATAAACCACAATTGTTCTCTCGTACTAAAATGTGTTGTTAGAAACACATAAAATGTTAAATCAATGGCAATATTTTATAATATTTAGTCCATATTTTGACCGTTAGTTGGCGCCATGGTTTGCGGGCTAGCAGTGATGACGTCATTGATATCTTTCGTGTTCAACAATTGCTTATTGCTGCCTAAACTCGCGAAGTAAAATGCCACGATGTGCTGCTTTTGGATGCAATTTCCAGACAAATGGAAACAAGAGGAGTGAAGTGAGTGGTCAAGGTGGAATTATTATTTTTAGTGAATAAATGTGCATAAGTGGAAGCTTCTCCCCGTTTTTGGTCCCTGTATGCACGTATCCTACCCACCACGCGTTACAACTAGCGCCCAAATTTTTTTCCTGGATCCTCAGTCAAGTAAGGGATCCGTCTATTTTCTGGATCCAACAGTTTCACCACGTCTGCAATAGTGGTTTCGGATCTGTCCATTTTTTTGATTCGTCGGTCCCACAGCGGCTTTTCGGATCAGTCTATTTAGTGGAATCGACGGCCTAATCGTGGCTGCGACATTACCATGGTATCGGTCTAATTCCTGGATCTTCGAGTGAGTAAAAAACGCGGATTTGGATTACTATTGATATCTTTTTTGTTGACTATTCTTCGTGGGAGTTTTCCCCAAATCATACTAAATAATTAAAGCACTATGGCACGCTACAGTGACGACAGTGACTCTGACGTGGACCTTATAACTATGTTGGGAGTTCGTCAGGGAATGCGTGTTTGCGTACTGCTGAGCTCCCGAGTGAAGAGTGGTCAAGGTGGAAATATTATTTTTTGTGAATAAATGTGTATAAGTGGAAGCTTCTCCCCTTTTTGGTACTTTTATACACGTATCCTAGGTACCACGCGTTACAATGTACAAGACATGGATTACACAAGGTGTGCTCTTTGGCCTGTACTGTATGTAAAGCACACGACAGCTCTGGATGCTAACAATCTACATAATTATATTGGGATAAGTTTGAAAACGCAATATGCTTACCTTGAATATCTGCTAATAAAACCGGACAGCATACACTCTCGCTCCCAACCGGAGTTCCCAACAGGACTCTCTCGCATCACCAGTTTTGCCCAACTTTTGTCTTATCAGGTATTTGCTGTACGCATTTTCCCCTGAAGCTCGTCTTGTGAACGACCGACAGTGCTGTCCTGCTCTATGGAGGTAGATTTGTGTCTTTATTATTCAATCAAAAAAAAGTTGCTTCAATCAAAGAAAAAGTTGCTTCAATCAAAATATATATTTTCAATTGAAGAAAATGTCACTTCAATCAAAAAAATGTGTTTGAATGCAAAAATAAATTTGAAAGTCCCAAAAATATATTTGAAAACTATTTTTCTTTGAAAACATTTTTTTTTAAAAATTTAAGTCAAGTTTTTTTTGATTGAAACACCATTTTTGATTGAAGTCATGTAATTTTGCGTTGGGACCACATTTTGGCTAGGACATTTGTGTCTTTATTATTCAATCAAAAATTAAGTTGCTTCAAACAAAAAATATATATTTTCAAGAGAAAAATCACTTCAATCAAAAATTTTAAAAATATTCCATCGTAGAAAAAAAGGTTTGAATGTGAAAAAATATTTGAGACTCAGAAATTCGCATTTGAACACTTTATTTTTCATTCAAACTTTTCTTTGATTGAAGCAATCCTTTTTGTGTTTGAACCATATAAGGGGTAGGACATTTGTGTCAAAATCATTCAATCGCAATAAAAGTTGCTTTAATCAAAAAATTATTTTTAATCAAAGAAAAAAATCATTTGCAAAAATATTTATTTTTTGAAAAAAATTGTTTTTATTTGAAATATATATATTTTTTTATTGAAGTGTCACTTTTTTTGAAAAGCAAAGCTTTAAACTCTTTTTCTTTCAAAGTGGAAAAAGTTTTGAACACACTTTTTTTTTTTGAAGTGGAAAAAGTTTTGAAGGCACTTTTTTTCGATTGAATCATTTTGACACATTTTGACCTGTCGGGGCACACTGGTCGGACCCCGATATCACCCCCCAGGCGCGGAGGCCGGCTGTCGAGTGGACGGCCCGCGAGTGTCGGGCCACTCGCCGACCACTCCCGTACCGGTGCCCTATATTCGGCTTAGAGTCCATCAGACTCCGATGGCTGGATGGAGCCCTGGCGGCCATTATGCTTGCTTCATACTCTTATGTCATTGGCGTAGCCACCTGCCTCTCAAACACACCGGAACTAGCGTTGAAGTTGAATCTTTGTGTCAAAATGATTCAATCGAAAAAAAAGTGCCTTCAAAACTTTTTCCACTTCAAAAAAAAAGTGTGTTCAAAACTTTTTTCACTTTGTAAAAAAAGAGTTTAAAACTTTTTGCTTTTCAAAAAAAGTGACACTTCAATAAAAAAAAAATATATTTCAAATTAAAAAAAATATTTTCAAAAAATATATATTTTTGCAAATGATTTTGACACAAATGTCCTACCCCTTATATGGTTCAAACACAAAAAGGATTGCTTCAATCAAAGAAAAGAGTTTGAATGAAAAATAAAGTTTTCAAATGCGAATTTCTGAGTCTCAAATATTTTTTCACATTCAAACCATTTTTTCTACGATTGAATATTTTTAAAATTTTTGATTGAAGTGATTTTTCTTTTGAAAATATATATTTTTTGTTTGAAGCAACTTAATTTTTGATTGAATAATAAAGACACAAATGTCCTAGCCAAAATGTGGTCCCAATGCAAAATTACATGACTTCAATCAAAAATGGTGTTTCAATAAAAAAAAAACTTGACTTGAATCAAAAAAAAATTTTCAATCAAAGAAAAATAGTTTTCAAATATATTTTTGGGACTTTCAAATTTATTCTTGCATTCAAACACATTTTTTTGATTGAAGTGACGTTTTCTTCGATTGAAAATATATATTTTGATTGAAGCAACTATTTTTTTGATTGAATAATAAAGACACAAATCTACCTCCATACTGCTCTTCACTTTTCAGATCTGGTTCAAATTGGAAGGGTAGAATTGACGACATCTTAGGAAAGCTAACGAGTAACACGCTGGAATTTCGGCAACCGGACCAGTGATGTCACGCACTGCGACGTAACAAGAATGGCGACCTATCACTTAAAATAATTTTACAAACTTTATTAAAACAAAAACATTAAGAGGGGTTTTAATATCAAATTATTATAACTCATACTAACATTTATCTTTTAAGAATTACTTGTCTTAAAAACAGAGGATCCCTTTAAACAGCCTTCGACTATTACTAAATGAAGCTCGGCTCCCTCTGGTTAGGCATCGCGCAAAGAATGACGAAGTATCACGTCAATAAATAATAAAGTCTATGACTGAGACCAATCAGTTTGTCCAAAACACCCACCAGACAAGGACAAAAATTTTAAAAACATTTTAAAATTTTTTTATTCAAACTCAATGTGGATCATGACATTTTCACGATATATCATCAAACGATATTTTTTCCTGAAACTGTCAGCAACAATCAGTTAAATGATTGCCCTATAAAGGGTTTAAAAAAAAAAAAAAAGGCAATAGTGGAGGAATCATATGGAATAAACACAAAATAATGTATTAATATCCAGAATAATAATATGGATATGACTCAAAATCACATATTAATACACACGAAAACAAAGGCTGGGCACAAACATAGCGAAGACGCGCGTTGCAATCAATAACCTGCCACCCTACACCTGGAAGAAAGAAAACAGAAAAAGTTCAAAAACCGAATGATATCAAATTGACCTAAATGTCGTTTCGTCTTTATCACCTGGCAAAATGGCTACACAGCCTTCGATGGTGGTATTTGTAATGAATTGTGATGCAAATGTGACATCCGAGCCATCGGTCCATGACAAGTTTCCCTAGAAGAAGAACGTAGGATGATAAATTAGTCAGAAAAGAGGAGATGTTGCAGGGTTTTGTGTCAGTGTCTCACCGCAGCACCGACTCTGAGTCCAGTCCAGGTACCGTTGAATCCGGGAGACGGGTGGAGTGCAACAGTAAGGGCGCGTTGCACTTCATCCTGGATGGATACTAGGTGCGAATTGTATCCCTTACAGTAATTCTACTTGGACAAAAAGATCAGTCATATTGGTTGCTCGATTGACAAATAAGAAGCACTGTGAATTTGAAAGATTGACAAAAAAAAAAAAAAACAACTGCATTATGACATTAAAACCACATTACCCTTAAATAAATATGAGAATTTGAGATAATTAGCATTTTTATTTACAGTGGTATGAAAATGTATCTGAACCTTTCTCACATTTCTTCATAAAATCACCATAAAATGTGATCTGATCTTTGTCAAAATCACACAGATGAAAAAAAATGTCTGCTTCAACTAAAACCACCCAAACATGTGTACTAGAGATGTCCAGATCGATCGGGATGCCGATCGATCGGGTCCGATCACGTCATTTTCAAAGTATCGGAATCAGCAAAAAAAATATCGGACATGCCTTTTTATTTAATATGTATATATATATATATATATATATATATATATATATATATATATATATATATATATATATATATTAGGGCTGTCAAACGATTAAAATATTTAATCGAGTTAATTACAGCTTAAAAATTAATCGTAATTTTTCACAATTAATCGCAATTCAAACCATCTATAAATATGCCATATTTTTCTGTTAATTATTGTTGGAATGGAAAGATGAGACACAAGATGGATATATACATTCAAAATACAGTACATAGAAAGACTTGTAGTTCTTAAAAGAAAAATGTTAGTACAAGTTATAGAAATGTTATATTAAAACTAGGGCTGTCAAAATTATCGCGTTAACGGGCGTTAATAAATTTTTTAAATTAATCACGTTAAAATATTTGACGCAATTAACGCACTAGGCCCGCTCAGACAGATTTAAATGTCAGTACAGTGAAAGGCCAACTTGTTAATTGTGTTTTATGGAGTTTTTCCGCCCTCTGCTGGCGCTTGGGTGTGACTTGCATATGTTATGTGGCGTAATGTCGCCCTCTGCTGGCGATTCAGTGTAGATGATTATTTGGGTTTCGGCGCGCTTTTCTGACGTGATAAAATGTCGACGCGAACTCACACTAATAGACAGTGCTATTCAGACCAGCTAACGTCCGCATCCAGTATTCAGTGGCAGTTCTCATAGCCCCATCACACTGTTTGTGTCTAATACATGCACCGCTTGTGAGTTATATTCCTCCTTTGTTTATATTCATGAGCATTAGATAGTTATTGATGATGTGTATTTGAATTTGTTCACATATATGGTGAAATGCAGTTACATTGTTAGATGCTTGTGAGCTAATTGGCTAGTGCTACTGCTCAAATGGACACGTGTGTGGACATTTTATGTTATTTTGTGATTTATGCAAGTTATTGACACATTGCCTTGTTATTTTCAGTTTTACAAAAATACAAGAAACGTGCTCCTGTCAAAAAGAGATGACTTCAGTAAAGCCCATGCAACTTTGCCACACCGTCTGATTTCTTTTTGGAACTTATGTTCGCTGTCTGTCAATTTGTGTACTCACACACATTGAGGAGAGAATAGGGCTACTAGTATATTTTTTGATCGAAAATTTTACAAATTTTATTAAAACGAAAACATTAAGAGGCGTTTTAATATAACATTTCTATAACTTGTACTAATATTCGTCTTTTAAGAACTACAAGTCTTTCTATCCATGGATCACTTTAACAGAATGTTAATAATGTTAATGCCATCTTGTTGATTTATTGTTATAATAAACAAATACAGTCCTTATGTACCGTATGTTGAATGTATATATCCATCTTGTCTTATCTTTCCATTCCAACAATAATTTACAGAAAAATATGGCATATTTTATAGATGGTTTGAATTGCGATTAATTGCGATTAATTACGATTAATTAATTTTTAAGCTGTAATTAACTCGATTAAAAATTTTAATCGTTTGACAGCCCTAATTAAAACCCCTCTTAATGTTTTCGTTTTAATAAAATTTGTAAAATTTTCAATCAAAAAATAAAGTAGTAGCCCGCCATTGTTGATGTCAATAATTACTTACACAATGCTCATGGGTGCTGAAGCCCATAAAATCAGTCGCACCCAAGCGCCAGCAGAGGGCGGCAAAACTCCATAAAACACAACAAGTGAGCGTTTCACTGTACTGTCATTTAAATCTGTCTGAGCGGGTCATCTGCGTTAATTGCGTCAAATATTTTAACGTGATTAATTTAAAAAATTAACACCCGTTAACGCGATAATTTTGACAGCCCAAATATATGTGTTTGTATGCTAGGTGTATACTACTAACCTAGTGACACCCCTGACTAATGCTCTAATCACGAGCTACAGTATAACAGTTAGTTATTGTAAAGTGTTACCGTATTCTTTACAGTATTCTTTTAACGAATAATTTTCTACATAATGAGTCAAACCTTTGGCTACTCAACCCACCTCTGGTTTGATTTAGTCATTAGGTTGAATGATTTTCAAAGCACTACATTTTTGAAAGATTCACCAAAAAAAAAAAAACAAAAAAAAAACATTTTGACATTAAAACCAACTAACGCTTTAAGTAATTTATAACATGTAATTAAAAAAAAAAAAAAAAAAAACACATTAAAAAATGATTTGAGGTAATTCGAATGCATTTGCATTCATTAAACAAAAACAACTTTTTGGAATTCTCTCCTACCTCTGCTTCCTCAAAAGTATCATAGGAGCTGAAGTCACTGTAGCACCGATCGTTCAACAAATCCCATCCTTTTACGCATCGATCGTCTGGAACAAATGACCACGTTTTAGTGCCACCGAAGTCATATGCAAACACATTTTGTCAGTAAAAACATAAAAAACTTAGAAAAATAGAGGATGACCATTTAAAAAAAAAAAAAAAAAAAGGATGAAGCAATTTAAAACTCCAAGAATCAATGAGTGACTCAAAGATACCTACTTCTCGGATCAACTCTACTCTGAAATTGCTGTGATAAAGAACATTTCGTCAACAGCATAATTCACATAGGACGCAGCGACATAAACATTTATTTTGACTTACGGCATTAGTGAACAGTTTGCTGAATGCATAAATGAAGAGCAGCGAGATAAAAGCAGACGCCATCCGCCAACACGTCGAGATTCCACTTCCACGGTGGAATTGTCGAGTGTCGCGGACAAAGATGAGCATTCTTTTTATACGTTGGCCGTCATGTCGAGTGACTCACTGGGGAACTTTACAAGTCGGTCAGTACCAAATTTGATCAACATGTTGTAAAACGTGTTCGGAGGTAAACAGAGCTTGAGGAATGATACAGCAAGTCAATCTGCCAAATTTTTATACGGATAATATTTTCCACAGGTGGGTAGAGTAGCCAAAAAAATGTACTCAAGTAAGATTAGCGTTAGTTCAAAATACTATTACTCAAGTAAAAGTCGTGACGCAAAAAATTACTCAAGTGCAAGTCATAGACTTCATAATATATTGACATGACACGGGGCGAAGGGCTGATCCGTAGGGGGCCTATTGTCAAAAACTTTAAATTCAAATATTTTCAAAACCAAAGCTGCTACCGACCTAAAACCAAAACAGGCACCTACCTTAGCCAAATGCTAAGACAATCACCTATATTTTCAGGATCAACAGCAATATTTAATATATTTTATCATATATGTTTTTGACCAAAATATCTGCTTATTTGTTTTTATCTATTTACTGCAAGTTTTCAACAGCTAATAAATCACTTTAACTTCAGAAAATGAGTACTTGAAAACATGCAGAATCAATTGTAAATAATATGTAAATAGACAATTAATAAATTCTATATACAATCACAACTTATTATAGAATAGAATAGCCCTCTATAATCATTATACATTACATACTGTTAGCAAATGAGGCTAGCTAGCGGCCGCCTGACGTAAACAGAGCTTTTCTGGCGAAAATTCTCGTGAATAAATGCTTAAATCCCCCAATTCTTCATAGGTATGGACGCAAAACAGTTTCGATTCTTGGTTAAAAGCAGAGAAACCGTGCAGTTAACGTTTATTTTACGTAAATATGTTGAAGTACAATGCTACTCTGTTAGCGAATGAGGCTAGCAGCCACCTGACGGAAACAGAGCTTTTCTGGTGAAAATTCTTGTGAATAAATGCTTGAATCCCTGAATTCTTCATTAGATATGGACGTAAAACAGTCTCGATTCTTGGTTAAAAGCAAAGAACCCGTGCAGTTAGCGTTTATTTTACGTAAATATGTCGAAGTACAATGCTACATTGTTAATGGATGAGGCTAGCGGCCGTCTGATGTAAACAGAGCTTTTCTGGTTTAAATTATTGTGAATAATAAATGCTCAAATCCCCAAATTCTTCAGAGATATGGACGTAAAACAGTCTCTATTCTTGGTTTAAAGCAAAAAAAAAAAAAACGTTCATTTAACGTTTATTTTACGTAAATATGTTGAAGTACAATGCTAGTCTGTTAGTGAATGTAGCTAGCGGCCGCCTAATATAAACAGAGCTTTTACGGTGAAAATTCTTGTGAATAAATGCTCAAATCCTTGAATTCTTCAGAGATATGGACGTAAAACAGTCTTGTTTCTTGCTTGAAAGCTAAGAAACTGTACAGTTAGCGTTTATTTCACGTAAATATGTCGACGTACAATGCTACTCTGTTAATGAATGAGGCTAGCGGCCGTCTGACGTAAACAGAGCTTCCCTGGTGAAAATTCTTGTGAATAAATGTTTAAATCCCCGAATTTTTCATAGATATGGACGTAAAACAGTCTCGATTCTTGGTTAAAAGCAAAAAAAAACGTGCATTTAATGTTTATTTTACATATATTGTCGAAGTACAATGCTACTCTGTTAGCAAATGAGGCTAGCGGCCGCCTGGCGCAATCAGAGCTTTTCTGGCAAAAATTCTTATGAATGAAACTTAAATCCTTGAATTCTTCATAGATATGGACGTAAAACAGTCTCAATTCTTGGTCAAAAGCAAAAAAAACATGTATTTAATGATAATTTTACGTAAATAGGTCGAAGTACAATGCTATTCTGTTAGTGAAAGTGGCTAGCGGCCACCTGATGGAAACAGAGCTTTTCTAGCGAAAATGTTTGTGAATAAATGCTTAAATCCCTGAATTCTTCATAGATATGGACGTAAAACAGTCTCGATTCTTGGTTAAAAGCAAAAAAAACCGTGCAGTTAGCATTTCTTTTACCTATATTGTCAAAGTACAATGCTACTCTGTTAGCGAATGAGGCTAGCGGCCGCCTGGCGTTAACAGAGCTTTTCTGGTGAACGTTCTTGTGAATAAATGTTTAAATCCCCAAATTTGTCATAGATATGGACGTAAAACAGTTTCGATTCTTGGTTAAAAGCCAAGAAACCGTGCAGTTAGCGTTTATTTTACGTAAATATGTTGAAGTACAATGCTACTCTGTTAGTGAAGGAGGCTAGCGGCTGCCTGACGTAAACAGGGCTTTTCTGGTGAAAATTCTTGTGAATAAATGTTTAAAGACCCGAATTTTTCATCGATATGGACTTAAAACAGTTTCGATTCTTGGTTAAAAGCCAAGAAACCGTGCAGTTAGCGTTTATTTTACGTAAATATGTTGAAGTACAATGCTACTCTACTAGTGAATGAGGATAGTGGCCGCCTGACGTAAACAGAGCTTTTCTGGTGAAAATTCTTGTGAATAAATGTTTAAATCCCTGAATTCTTCATAGGTATGGACTGTAAAACGGTCTCGATTCTTGGTTAAAGGCACAGAAACCGAGCAGTTAGCGTTTATTTTATGTAAAAATGTTGAAGTACAATGCTACTCTGTTAGCGAATGAGGTTAGCGGCCGCCTGGTGTAAACAGAGCTATTCTGGTGAAAATTGTTGTGAATGAATGCTTAAATCCCCAAATTCTTCATAGATATGGACGTAAAACAGTCTCGATTCTTGGTTAAAAGCAAAAAAACGTGCATTTAATGTTTATTTTACGTATATTGTCGAAGTACAATACTACTCTGTTAGCGAATGAGGCTAGCGGCTGCCTGGCGTAATCAGAGCTTTTCTGGCAAAAATTCTTATAAATCAATGCTTAAATCCTTGAATTCTTCATAGATATGGACGTAAAACAGTCTCAATTCTTGGTCAAAAGCAAAAAAACATGTATATAACGTTAATTTTACGTAAATATGTCGAAGTACAATGCTACTCTGTTAGTGAAAGTGGTAGCGGCCACCTGACGTAAACAGAGCTTTTCTGGCGAAAGTTCTTGTGAATAAATGTTTAAATCCCCGAGTTTTTCATAGATATGTATATAAAACGGTCTCGATTCTTGGTTAAAGGCGCAGAAACCGAGCAATTAGCTTTTATTTTATGTAAATATGTTGAAGTACAATGCTACCCTGTTAGGGACTGAGGCTGGGGCCGCCTGGCGTAAACAGAGCTTTTCTGGTGAAAATTCTTGTGAATGAATGCTTAAATCCCAAAATTCTTCATAGATATGGACTGTAAAACAGTCTCGATTCTTGGTTAAAAGTAAAAAAAAAAAAAGTGCAGTTAGCGTTTATTTTACGTATGTTGTCGAAGTACAACGCTACTCTGTTAGCGAATGAGGCTAGCGGCTGTTGCACACAAAATACTCTAAATAGTTTCTCCTAAATGTGTATTTTAGCTATAAATTGTTATAATTAGAATGACTCATGTCCAAGAGGCACCCGACTACCACCGTTGAGTAGGTTTTATTCATTTTTAATTAACGAAAACAGACAGTCTGAGTTGCCCCAGCTTTTATTTTGTTACTTCCGGTCTTCAGTCACGTGAATTTGCATGTTAAGCTAAATATTTAGTTCAAACCGTTTCCAGATTTAATGTTTAGGCTATAGGATATAAATTTATGATTAAAATTAAATATTTATGTCAGGAATTCGGGGCAGGCAGGTTGTGTTGACCCAAATGCAGGGAAAAGTAGGCAGACCGGCAGTGCAAAAATGATTTAATTAAGGCTAACAAAAAACAAGGTATCAACCAATATTGTGGGGATCCAAAAAACACAGAAACAAACAAAACTCAGGTCACTAACATGAGGGTTGATATAAAAAAAAAATCCGTTGAGGAACACAAGGACTTGGACGGAGAAAACTTGAGAACACTGACGAGCGCATGGGCATTGACATAGACTTTGACGTTGACAATGATGCAACAAGGAGTGAAAAGAAACTGGGTGCTTATATACAAACATGCAGACAAGGGGTAACGAGACAACAAGGAACAGCTGGGCAATACAGGAGGACTCACTAGGAGCAGGGACAACAGGTGAAATCAATGGGTAATCACAGGGACTAGTCACACTAGGAAAAAAACCAACACAAAACTTAACAATTTAGTTCTGGATTTAAACAGTCAGGTCTCAAACTTCTTATTAAAAACTAAATATTTAATTTGCTAAATTGCGTTGTAAATGTGCAAAAAAAGTGACTAAAGATTTCAAACCATTTTAAACACTGTGTGGCACTAAATGTGAGAAAATGATATCATAAGTTTTAGCATGTACTGCTTTACAAACGGCGCCCCATTTGGCCGGGGGGCTGAATTCTTTCACTGTTGACAGCATGACATATTCATAATAGCGCCTAAATTCTTGCAGTCTACTGGATCCAGCCATTATCTTTGAGGAGTGCAGTTAAAAGAAAAAAAAAATCTTGAAGCACTGCAACTACACAGAACTATCCAATAATAATGAATTAAATAATATATAATAGCAAAAAAATAATAATAAATTGAATTTTTTTTTTTACATGAACGTGATCGCCATTTTAATGAATTAATAACACATTTAATTACAAATGTTTGCACTTAAATCCATGGCACTTCTAGTCCTCTATACCACGTAACTTTGAAATTATTAATTGCATATTTAATGGTGTATTCATTTAAATAACCTTGGCAGTGTTAGGCAAAGCAAATTTTTAAAAGCACAAATTTAACACAAGGTAAAAATGAAATGAAAATCAGCAAGACAATTTTAGTCCCCTGCGATTGGCTGGCAACCAGTTCAGGGTGTGCCCTGCCTACTGCCCGTAATCCACAGCTGACTGAATACGAAAAATATTTTTATAAGAACAGCCTGGCTAATGATAGATTATAATTTAGCTTTAGCAGTACAGTGGGGCAAATAAGTATTTAGTCAACCACCAATTGTGCAAGTTCTCCCTCTTGAAAAGATTAGAGAGGCCTGTAATTGTCATCATGGGTAAACCTCAACTATGAGAGACAGAATGTGAAAAAAAACCAACAAAAAACAGAAAATCACATTGTTTGATTTTTAAAGAATTTATTTCCAAATTACAGTGGAAAATAAGTATTTGGTCACCTACAAACAAGCAAGATATCTGGCTGTCAAAAAGATCTAACTTCTTCTAACGAGGTCTAACGAGGCTCCACTCGTTACCTGTATTAATGGCACCTGTTTTAACTCATTATCGGTATAAAAGACACTTGTCCACAAACTCAGTCAGTCACACTCCAAACTACACTATGGCCAAGACCAAAGAGCTGTCGAAGGACACCAGAGACAAAATTGTAGACCTGCACCAGGCTGGGAAGACTGAATCTGCAATAGGTAAAACGCTTGGTGTAAAGAAATCAACTGTGGGAGCAATTATTAGAAAATGGAAGACATACAAGACCACTGATAATCTCCCTCGATCTGGGGCTCCATGCAAGATCTCACCCCGTGGCGTCAAAATGATAACAAGAACCGTGGGCAAAAAATCCCAGAACCACACGGGGGGGACTTAGTGTATGACCTACAGAGAGCTGGGACCACAGTAACAAAGGCTACTATCAGTAACACAATGCGCCGCCAGGGACTCAAATCCTGCACTGCCAGACGTGTCCTCCTGCTGAAGAAAGTACACGTTCAGGCCCGTATGTGGTTCGCTAGAGAGCATTTGGATGATCTAGAAGAGGACTGGGAGAATGTGTTATGGTCAGATAAAACCAAAATCGAACTTTTTGAAAAAACGCAGGTTCTCGTGTTTGGAGGAGAAAGAATACTGGATTGCATCCGAAGAACACCATACCCACTGTGAAGCATGGGGGTGAAAACATCATGCTTTGGGGCTGTTTTCTGCAAAGGGACCCGGACGACTGATCTGTGTAAAGGAAAGAATGAATGGGGCCATGTATCGAGAGATTTTGAGTGAAAATCTCCTTCAATCAGCAAGGGCATTGAAGATGAGACGTGGCTGGGTCTTTAAGCATGACAATGATCCCAAACACATTGCCAGGGCAACAATGGAGTGGCTTCGTAAGAAGCATTTCAAGGTCCTGGAGTGGCCTAGCCAGTCTCCAGATCTCAACCCCATAGAAAATCTGTGGAGGGAGTTGAAAGTCCGCGTTGCCCAACGACAGTCCCAAAACATCATTGCTCTAGAGGAGATCTGCATGGAGGAATGGGCCAAAATAACAGCGACAGTGTTTGAAAAGCTTGTGAAGAGTTACAGAAAACGTTTGGCCTCCGTTATTGCCAACAAAGGGTGCATAACAAAGTATTGAGATGAACTTTTGGTATTGAACAAATACTTATTTTCCACCATGATTTGCAAATAAATTCTTTAAAAATCAAACAATGTGATTTTCTGTTTTTTTTTTTCCACATTCTTTCTCTCATGGTTGAGGTTTACTCATGTTGACAATTACAGGCCTCTCTAATATTTTCAAAGGGGAGAACTTGCACAATTAGTGGTTGACTAAATACTTATTTGCCCCACTGTATGTCATATAAACTCTATGTAAATAACCACTAGCTTGCAGGTGCGCTAAGAATGCGTGCTTATCTTTTGAAAAAAGCTTTTTTTTTTTTTTAATCACAACAAACCTCTGTCTTTCTTCACGTTTATGCTCTTTTTTTTTTTCCATCTCTCTAAAATGCGACCCGGAGGGCTTTTGTCTTTTCATGACGTTGACTTGTCACCGTAACATCGCTCAATTGCGGAGGCTAAAAATAGCACTTTCAGGTCTGGCTGGTCTGCTAGGTGGTGAGTGAGACGAGGGTATGTGGGGAAATTACCGCATCACAGGAAACAGTGAAACAGTCACAACCACACTAGAAAAATGATTTCATTATTATTTAAAGACTTATTACGATATGTTTTGTTGTTTTGTTTTATTGTTTTATATAATTTTTTAAAATACTGCTATCATTAAATATTATTTGAACATTTTTCTTGACGCCCTTTTGGACGCTGCCCCTTGGCACTTACCTAGCTTGCCTTATGGACCGCATGGGTCTTGTTGGAAACTCCTCGAATGCAGCATCAGTCTTCTGAGTTAATTGACGGCTGGCAACATGGCAAAATGTGCATTCAGAGGCTGTGGAAACAGACAGAAGAAATGGGCAAAGAAAAGTTTCCACAAATTCCCACAAAGAACGAGGAACAATATAAACTGGTCACATACAGTGCCTTGCAAAAGTATTCGGCCCCCTTGAACCTTGCAACCTTTCGCCACATTTCAGGCTTCAAACATAAAGATATAAAATTTTAATTTTTTGTCAAGAATCAACAACAAGTGGGACACAACCGTGAAGTGGAACAAAATTTATTGGATAATTTAAACTTTTTTAACAAATAAAAAACTGAAAAGTGGGGCGTGCAATATTATTCGGCCCCCTTGCGTTAATACTTTGTAGCGCCACCTTTTGCTCCAATTACAGCTGCAAGTCGCTTGGGGTATGTTTCTATCAGTTTTGCACATCGAGAGACTGACATTCTTGCCCATTCTTCCTTGCAAAACAGCTCGAGCTCAGTGAGGTTGGATGGAGAGTATTTGTGAACAGCAGTCTTCAACTCTTTCCACAGATTCTCGATTGGATTCAGGTCTGGACTTTGACTTGGTGTCAGGACTGGACTCAAGGCAGGACTCAAATGCAGAGTTTTCTTGTTTAACAAAAATTTATTTTACAATAAGGCTCAACAAAAGGTCACTCCACTGTGGGAGGCAAAAATCTTATCATAAACACAAAGTAACAAATTAACTCAGAAATGCTTACAAAATATTCGCAATCAAAAGGCAGGTTTTTCAACAAAAATTCACTTCACAAGGAAGGCAAAAATACTATCAAAAACAAAGCAGCAAACAAACTCAAAAGCCTTACTAAATTCTTCAGGACTAGGTTTACGTGGTGGCTTTGGCTGTGGATGATAGCAGGCTGGAATGACACGTCAGCGGACGAAGACACTCTGGCACAAAACAAAGGGGAGAGTGACTATATATACACACAGAAGGTAATGGGGAACAGGTGGAACCTATTAGTGATTAGGGAGGACATGAGGAAGGGCAAGTGCTCTGAAACATGGAGGGAAAGACTTACAAAATAAAGCAGGAAATGACCATGACACGACCAACCTCACCACGGTGTGACACTTGGCCATTCTAACACCTGGATACGTTTATTTTTGAACCATTCCATTGTAGATTTGGCTTTATGTTTTGGATCATTGTCCTGTTGGAAGATAAATCTTCGTCCCAGTCTCAGGTCTTGTGCAGATACCAACAGGTTTTCTTCCAGAATGATCCTGTATTTGGCTGCATCCATCTTCCCGTCAATTTTAACCATCTTCCCTGTCCCTGCTGAAGAAAAGCAGGCCCAAACCATGATGCTGCCACCACCATGTTTGACAGTGGGGATGGTGTGTTCAGGGTGATGAGCTGTGTTGCTTTTACGCCAAACATATCGTTTTGCATTGTGGCCAAAAAGTTCAATTTTGGTTTCATCTGACCAGAGCACTTTCTTCCACATGTTTGGTGTGTCTCCCAGGGGGCTTGTGGCAAACTTTAAACAGACTTTTTATGGATATCTTTGAGAAATGGCTTTGTTCTTGCCACTCTTCCATAAAGGCCAGATTTGTGCAGTGTACGACTGATTGTTGTCCTATGGACAGACTCTCCCACCTCAGCTGTAGATCTCTGCAGTTCATCCAGAGTGATCATGGGACTCTTGGCTGCATCTCTGATCAGTTTTCTCCTTGTTTGAGAAGAAAGTTTGGAAGGACGGCCGGGTCTTGGTAGATTTGCAGTGGTCTGATGCTCCTTCCATTTCAATATGATGGCTTGCACAGTGCTCCTTGAGATGTTTAAAGCTTGGGAAATCTTTTTGTATCCAAATCCGGCTTTAAACTTCTCCACAACAGTATCTCGGACCTGCCTGGTGTGTTCCTTGGTTTTCATAATGCTCTCTGCACTTTAAACAGAACCCTGAGACAATCACAGAGCAGGTGCATTTATACGGAGACTTGATTACACACAGGTGGATTCTATTTATCATCATCGGTCATTTAGGACAACATTGGATCATTCAGAGATCCTCACTGAACTTCTGGAGTGAGTTTGCTGCACTGAAAGTAAAGGGGCCGAATAATATTGCACGCCCCACTTTTCAGTTTTTTATTTGTTAAAAAAGTTTAAATTATCCAATAAATGTTGTTCCACTTCACGATTGTGTCCCACTTGTTGTTGATTCTTGACAAAAAAATTCAATTTAATATCTTTATGTTTGAAGCCTGAAATGTGGCGAAAGGTTGCAAGATTCAAGGGGGCCGAATACTTTTGCAAGGCACTGTATAAAGAATTCAGGGATTTAAGCATTTATTCACAAGAATTTTCACCGCATAAGCTCTGTTTACAAAAGGCGGCCGCTAGCTACATTCTCTAACAGACTAGCATTTTCCTTTGACATATTTATGTAAAATAAATGCAAACTGCACATTTTTTCCGGCTTTTAACCAGGAATGGAGACTCTTTTACGTCCATATCTATGAAGAATTCAGGGATTTAAGCATTTATTCACGAGAACTTTCAACGGAAAAAGCTCTTTGTTTACATATGGCGGCCACGAATTTCGTTACAGACTAGCCTCATAGTTCGCAATATTTACGTAAAATAAATGCTACCTACGCGTTTTGTTTTTGTTTTTTTTTTGCTTTTAACCAAGAATCTAGACAATTTTACGTCCATATCTATAAAGAATTCAGGGATTTAAGCATTTATTCACAAGTATTTTCAATGAAAAAAGATCTTTGTCTGTGATTCCACTCGGTCAGCTTTGACAGCCACGCCAACAATGCACGCCCCCTATTAATCGGCCCCACGCCCCGAGTCCCGTCAATATCATTATGAAGTTTATGCCCCTGGGCTGCACTGATTTGCTTGATTTTCGTGTGTTGTAGTTATCTAAAACATTTTTTAAAACATGGCCCATCGATTAAAAAAAAAACTTTTTTTTCTGTCATATAATATACATACTGAACGTAAAAAAGCCTGTTTTACGCGTAGGATGACCTTTAACTGTTATTAACTGTAATTCAAGTCCTATATGGAGTTTCTCCAGTTTAATAACCGTTGATGTCCAAAATATATACCTGTGTTTTTTTTCTGGCTTCAATTAATTGTTTAAGTCGACATAACTCATGACTAATGTGTGTGTGTGTGCCCTCCTGCGGCCAGGGGATACAATTTTTGAGGGGGGTAACTACATTGGCAAGACACCAGTGGTGGCTCTGTTGTACAAATAGCATCTTTAGTAGGGCAAATTGAAACTCCGCTCACCATTCTGGCGGTGCTCTCTGGCGTTTCATGGTCCACATTTTCAGTCCTTGTTTCTTGCTCAGTAGTTGTAGTCGCTTTTGAAAGCTTAGGTTTGAAAAAAATTACATTTATCCATCTTGCTTCTTCGTTCCTTGGGTGGTTTTGGCTCAGCAAAGCAATAGCAAAAAGTCACATTATCTGTTCGAAAAATAATTTTGAACCATTATAAAAATATCTTTTTTTGGTTTACTTCATTGATTTTTGTTGTTTTATTGCTATACAACTTTCATAGACAATATTTACCAGAAGGCTAAATTTAAAAATCATATAGAGGAAAGTCAATTACATGCAATGACACGTTTCGGCCACCGGAGGGGCTACAGTTTTCTGTGGAAAATACTTCTTCAAACGCTCAAAATTAACTTTCTCTATCAATGAACATGTCAGGGCTGTCAGAATGACAACATCTGAGTGTGAGGCTGGTGATCATACACTTACCATCTCCATGTGGAGAAAAATTCTTCTATGTGATTGAGGAATGGGTTGTATGGTGGAAGGAACTCCATTTCCATTCTATTATGGGTTGCAAACCATTCCCTGATTATTATGTTGGAGTGGTGGAAACCCACATTGTCCCAAACCATCACAAATTTTGGCAGGTTAAAATAAGTAACGAAAATGTTTGGAAATAAGCACACGCATTTTGACATATTCAGAGAATATGTTTATCCATTTTGCATGTAAAAGCTTATGCAATGATGTAATGACTAGATGTTGTTGGAGGTGAGGCTATTCAATAGAGACCCATGAGCATCCATTTTGACCATCATGGCAGATGTTCGGGTATCATAATCTGGTATTTTGGATTGAATGTGAATATTTTATCGATTAATAGGGTGCACATTTGAGACCTTGGTGCCTAAAGTGTTAGTTGGATCCTCCTCAAAATTGGTGAGAATGTTCATGAGAGGTATGAGATCTTAAGTTCTCAAAACTGTGAGTTTTCAATCACGGGCCTGACCATTTCGGCCATTTTTTTGGTAAAACACCAAATTCAGAAAATGACTAATAACTCCCTCATACAAAGTTCAATCTTTTTCGTATCTGGCATGTACAGTGCCTTGCAAAAGTATTCGGCCCCCTTGAATCTTGCAACCTTTCGCCACATTTCAGGCTTCAAACATAAAGATATGAAATGTAATTTTTTTGTCAAGAATCAACAACAAGTGGGATACAATCGTGAAGTGGAACAACATTTATTGGATAATTTAAACTTTTTTAACAAATAAAAAACTGAAAAGTGGGGCGTGCAATATAATTCGGCCCCTTTACTTTCAGTGCAGCAAACTCACTCCAGAAGTTCAGTGAGGATCTCTGAATGATCCAATGTTGTCCTAAATGACCGATGATGATAAATAGAATCCACTTGTGTGTAATCAAGTCTCCGTATAAATGCACCTGCTCTGTGATAGTCTCAGGGTTCTGTTTAAAGTGCAGAGAGCATTATGAAAACCAAGGAACACACCAGGCAGGTCCGAGATACTGTTGTGGAGAAGTTTATAGCCGGATTTGGATATAAAAAGATTTCCCAAGCCTTAAACATCCCAAGGAGCAATGTGCAAGCCATCATATTGAAATGGAAGGAGCATCAGACCACTGCAAATCTACCAAGACCCGGCCGTCCTTCCAAACTTTCTTCTCAAACAAGGAGAAAACTGATCAGAGATGCAGCCAAGAGTCCCATGATCACGCTGGATGAACTGCAGAGATCTACAGCTGAGGTGGGAGGGTCTGTCCATAGGACAATAATCAGTCGTACACTGCACAAATCTGGCCTTTATGGAAGAGTGGCAAGAAGAAAGCCATTTCTCAAAGATATCCATAAAAAGTCTCGTTTAAAGTTTGCCACAAGCCACCTGGGAGACACACCAAACATGTGGAAGAAGGTGCTCTGGTCAGATGAAACCAAAATTGAACTTTTTGGCCACAATGCAAAACGATATGTTTGGCGTAAAAGCAACACAGCTCATCACCCTGAACACACCATCCCCACTGTCAAACATGGTGGTGGCAGCATCATGGTTTGGGCCTGCTTTTCTTCAGCAGGGACAGGGAAGATGGTTAAAATTGACGGGAAGATGGATGCAGCCAAATACAGGAACATTCTGGAAGAAAACCTGTTGGTATCTGCACAAGACCTGAGACTGGGACGGAGATTTATCTTCCAACAGGACAATGATCCAAAACATTAAGCCAAATCTACAATGGAATGGTTCAAAAATAAACGTATCCAGGTGTTAGAATGGCCAAGTCAAAGTCCAGACCTGAATCCAATCGAGAATCTGTGGAAAGAGCTGAAGACAGCTGTTCACAAACACTCTCCATCCAACCTCACTGAGCTCGAGCTGTTTTGCAAGGAAGAATGGGCAAGAACGTCAGTCTCTCGATGTGCAAAACTGATAGAAACATACCCCAAGCGACTTGCAGCTGTAATTGGAGCAAAAGGTGGCGCTACAAAGTATTAATGCAAGGAGGCCGAATAATATTGCACGCCCCACTTTTCAGTTTTTTATTTGTTAAAAAAGTTTAAATTATCCAATTAATTTTGTTCCACTTCACGATTGTGTCCCACTTGTTGTTGATTCTTGACAAAAAATTTATATTTTATATCTTTATGTTTGAAGCCTGAAATGTGGCGAAAGGTTGCAAGGTTCAAGGGGGCCGAATACTTTTGCAAGGCACTGTATGTGAGGTATCCCAGCCTGAACACGACTGCATTGAAATATTACCCATTAGGCCTGGTTTCCCCAAGTGGGAACAGGAAATGCCCTTTTTATGAGACAGGCTCCTCCTCCAATGGAAAAAAAACTATTGACCTCAAACCTGTTTCAGGGAAGCTTTAAGATGTGTTCAGGTGCCTGATGAAAAATATTGAGGTTTTGTTGAAGCGGAGGGGTCCAAACAGGAAAGTGAAAATGACAGTCGCCATTTCGTCTCGCCACAAATTCTGAACAGTCATAACTTGGCGGACATATAACATATCTGCGCCAAACTTCCCGTGCTTGGTGAAAGTCGTACCCTGAAGGGTCCTGTAGGGGTCAACTAGTGGCAACAGAAAGTCACTCATTGTACTCATACATGTCCAGTTCTTTTCAGGTTGGTCACTGTAGTTTCAAGACTTTTTGTAAGACTACAACTTAAAGCTAATGTCCACACGTCTCTGTCTGTTGCCGTGACGACCCTTTGCCCGCCATTAAAAGGAAGTTTTTGAATATGGGCGTGCCTCCTTTTTTGTAGGACTGTCTTCAATGGGGGCTTTTTCACCTAGGTGTGTGAATGTGTTTGTAATCCCCCAAAAAGAGGGGTGTTCCGTGAAAGTGAAGTTTTCAGGAGATGATGAGAGGGAGACGATCTGCCACCACCCTGACCTGCGTGCCGTCTGAGTTGCACCAAAGTGCGAGGGCCCATCCAATCTTGCTTGCAGGCCTAGTCAGTTTTGCTCTCATTAAGATGTAAAAAAAGTAAAAAAGTATTGCGTTGTAAAACTACTCGAAGAAGTAAATGTACTCCTCAAGTAAATGTAATAGAATAAATGTAACACGTTACTACCCACCTCTGCTAAAATACGAATGAGACTAATCAGTTCGAGTACGAATGAGACTAATCAGTTCGTCCAAAAGACCCAGACTAGGACAAAAAATGTTTTAATTTTAATTTTATTCAAACTCAATGTGAAACGTGACATATTCACGATACATCGCCAAACGATATTTTTTCCTGAAACTGTCAGCAACAATCAGTTGAATGAGTACCCTATAAAGGGTTTTTAAAGAAAGCAATAGTGGAGGAATCGTATGGAATAAACATAAAAATAATGTATTAATCTCCAGAAGAATAATATGGATATGACTCAAGATCACATATTAATGCACACGGGAACGAAGGTCGGGCACAAACAGAGTAAAGACGCGTGTTGCAATCAATAACCTGCCAACCGACATCTGTAAGAAAGAACACAAAAAAACTTCAAAAAGGGAATAATATCAAATTTACCTACATGCCGTTTCCTCTTTATCACCTTGCAAAATTGCTACACAGCCTTCGGTGGTATTTGTAATGAATCTTGACACAAATGTGACATCAGAGCCATCGGTCCATGACATGTTTCCCTAGAAGAAGAACGTAAGATGAAAAATTAGTCCGAAAAAAGGAGATGTTGCAGGGTTTTGTTTCTGTTTCTCACCGCAGCACCGACTCTGAGTCCAGTCCAGGTACCGTTGGATCTGTTAGGCAGGTGGAGTGCAGCAGTAATGGCGTGTTGCACTTCATTCTGGATGGATACTAGGTGCGTATCGTACAGTTTCATACAGTAATGCTACTTGGACAAAAATATCAGTCATATTGGTTGCTCGATTGACAAATAAGAAGCACTGTGAATTTGAAAGATTCACACACACAAAAATTGCATTATGACATTAAAACCACATTACCCTGAAATGAATATGAGAATATGAGATAATTAGCATTTTTATTTATAGTGGTGTGAAAATGTATCTGAACCTTTTGGAATTTCTCACATTTCTGCATAAAATCATCAAATGTGAGCTGATCTTTGTCAAAATCATACAGATGAAAAAACAGTGTCGGCTTTAACTAAAAGCACCCAAACATTTATAGGTTTTCCTATTTTAATGAGGATAGTATGCAAACAATGACAGAAGGGCAAAAATAAATAAGTGAACTATCATATTTAATATTTTGTGGCCCCTCTTTGGCAGTAATTAAAGATGCACCGATAGCGATACTAGTATCGGTAGGGGGCGCCGAGCCGGCCCAAAATGGTGGTATCGGTATCGGCGAGTACCAACAAAGATGGCGCCGATACCGTTTGCCGGTCCATTATTATAACATTTGACCGCAGCCTTTTTTTTTTCTCCTGGCGCTCACTACACTTTGTCTCTGTGTTGTGTGATGACACGTGAACACCAAACAGCTATCGCTATTGGCCTGCTCCAGACCAATGAGAACGGACCAATAGCCACTTCTGACCAATGACTAGGGATGGGAATTGATAGGATTTTTACGATTCCGATTCCATTATCGATATTGCTTAACGATTCGGTTCTTTATCGATTCTCTTATCGATTCTACTTTGGGGGAAAAGAACAACAAACGGTTTGATTGGCATTGAGTTTGTTTAATCAGAACTCACAACCTTACAAACTCACAACGACATCAAAAGAGGCCCAAAGCCTCAATGTTAACTGTGGCAATAAGTGGCAAATACACAAGAATGTGTAACATTTTACTGAAACATTTATCTAATAGAAATAAAAAATATTGGTATATATTGGGAGATAGGTTGTTGTTCTGCGTTTGGCAATATGTGTTAAAGCAGGGGTCCCCAAACTTTTTCCTGTGAGGGCCACATAACTTTTCCCTTCTCTGATGAGGGGCCGGGGTCAGTTTGTAACAAAAAAAGTGTGACGATTGCAGAAGTGCATAAATGTAAAAAATTATTGTTTTTCAGAAAGCCACAATCAAATAACCCTTTCTGGATTCTTCACGGAATTAAAGTAAATAAAATAAAAAATAATAAAATAATAAAAACACTATTAATTAAATAGATAATAACCAAATAACCCGCTCTGAATTCTTCAAGGAAAAAGGCCAGGAAATAAATAACACGATTGAGAAAAAAAAAAAAATCAAAATGGCCGGACCAAATGTGGCGGCGGGCCGTATTTGGGCCGCGGGCCGCAGTTTGGGCACCCGAAGACATGCCGCATCCAAGCGAGTGAGCGTGCGAAGTGAGAGAGGGAAACACTTCTACGAGCCTACGTTCTTTGTTAATGTTAATGTATAATCTTTTGTGTTGTTGTTGTTGTGTTTCCACTCGGGATCGGACACTTAAATCCAGTTGTGTAGTGGTTTGAACGATGTGCTAATGCTAGCGAACGAATGCAAACCATACTGTTATTAGCAGCTAATCATCGCTGATTTACGTTGATGCAAACCTGTTTGTTATTGGGGACGAAATTGATTTGTTTCATTTCTATTTTTAGTTTCACTCTTCAAGTGATGGTTGAATAAAGTCAGCAAATTATACCAACGTCTTCTGTATCGTCATTTCGGAGTTTAGCTATCTGTATAGCTGTCTCAGTGAGGACAGTGCAGTCTATTCCCTCCCGATGCAGTTATCTCCACCTTGCAATGACTGCAAGTCGCTTTGTTGTAATTTTTCCTCGTGAAGTGAAGACACACTTTCGAGCGTTTGAAACTACGTGCTGTCATTGTTATGTTTATGGCTGCAATGCTCGTGCTTACCATCGTAACCTTTCATTTTCACACTCTTTCCTGGTGAAGTGTAGTCCAACTTTGGAGCGAGTGGTTCTTGGCGCCATGCTAGTTTGATGCGTCTGGACAACAAGACACGTCACGACGCAATACGCGTCTTTAGGACTCGTTAAAGGGATCGTTTAGGCTTTTTTATTGTGATGTCGAGGCCTCGAAACACTCGGAACCGGTTCCGAATTGGAATCGGATTTCGATTCCCATCCCGACCAATGACATGGCCAACATGGCGACATGGCCGACATGGCGGCATGGAGGCGGTCAGGAAATATTTCAAAATAGAAATCCCGTCAATTAAAATCAATGGCTGCGTGCAAGATTTGCGGCCTGAAAGTTTCGAGATGTGGAGTTAAATCGGCCAGTTTCAATACCTCGAACCTGATAAAACATGTGAAGACGAAACGTGAACGAACACGAGTTTGAGCCTGCAAGAGCAGGACTGCTATCCAGAGGAAGGGCGCTGGACAGGTGCAACAATCTCTGGTCAGTTCACTACGTCTACTTTACTTTTATTGTCTTTTACTGAAAGAAATGCTGCAGTAATTTGGGAACTGTTTCCAAAGTAGGGTTGCCACCTTTCAGAAATAGAAATAAGGGACGCACCCCCTCCCGAAAAAACGAGGCTAATAGAGAGACGGGATGCTGTGGTCAATTATTATTACTTATAATTGTGAGCGTCCGCAAATGCGGAAACAAGGTTGGACCTCGAAGCGGATAACAAGCGGGGGATAGGTACAAGGGTTTAATGATTGCAAACAAAAAGCAACACGCGATCGCGGGATAGTAAAAATAACAAAAGGAGTCTGTGACAGCAGGTCGACGGAGCTCAATACTAAAAACTCGAAGATTAACTAAGACGATAGGCAGCGAGCCAAAAAGCCAAAATAAAAACACTCAAATACCTGCACAGGGTAGAGGTTACAAACGAGTGCAGCACACTAACAGAAAAAAACCCAATGCAGGGGCGTAACAAGCAAATGTAGCGAGTCTATAGTGCGAGATGTCAAATGGCGATCAGCAAAGCAAATATCTCGGCAGCCTTCTCTGAGCTCACCCGTGCTTAAATGCTGCGTTGATGAGCCCGCATTGGATTCAGGTGCGACGTCAGGAACGCCCCCACTAACAGCCCAGCAACAAAACACAATCTAACCAGCAGCAGAATGTGACAATAATTTCATGAAAGTTGCACTGTTTGGCCTTTGAGAGGTTTAAAAAAAGTTTACTCAGTTCATTCAGAGTATATCATTATGAACTTATTTTTACTTTCTTACTGTTGGGCTAGTATTATACTTTGTACTAGTCTTTTTCCTATTTTGCAAAGGTAAGCAACAGCCTGACAAAGCCTTGATAGCAATGATTTCACATCCAATTATGTAGCTATTTGGGAAAAAAAGAAAAAAAAGAAAAAAATATATATACATACATAATAATCGGGGTGGTATCGGTATGGTATCGGTATCGGCCGAAACTGCACAGCCAGGTATCGGTATCGGGGCAAAAAAATGGTATCGGTGCAACACTAGCAGTAATAACGTGATGCTTCCTGTAGGTGCAGATCAGTCTGGCACATCGATCAGGACTAATCTTGGCTCATTCTTTTCTACATAACTGCTGTAGTTCAGTCAGATTCCTGGAATGTCCGGCATGAATCACTATCTTTAGGTCATGCCACAGCATCTCAATGGGGTTCAAGTCTGGACTTCGACTAGGATCATTCCAGAAGTGTATTTTGTTTTTCTGAAACCAGTCTGAAGTTGATTTACTTCTGTGTTTTGGATCATTGTGTTGTTGCAGCATCCATCTTTTTTGTTTTTTTAGCTTCAACTGTCTGCCAGACAGCCTCAGGTTTTACTGCAAAACAACCTGATAAACGTTTAAATTTATTCTTCCATTAACAGGGCCCCCGCGGGTTATTAAAAGTATTAAAAAAAGCATTGAATTTAGTTTTCCATGATTAAAGGTATTAAAAGTATTAAATTAGCTGTTGTAAGTATGGAATTTTTTCACCGTGGTCTTAATTTTCAAGAAAATCTCAGTGCAACCTAAATTATATCCGTGACGTAGTTTTTTTTTTTTAATCCATAACGCAGATGACGCATATAATTTTTCCGATGCTCTGCACTAAAAATCGAAATGCAACTCGTGCGTGCCAAACCACCACAACCGGCAAAACGGAGAATCCACCCACCTCTGCATCGGGAATGCGTCCGTTTGTCGGTGGAACGAAAACCCTGCAGGCAGAAGTATTGTGGATTCTGAACACCAAAACAGACAACTATTCATATACTTCAAATGAGTCCATTGGTGATCTGTTTCGGATATTACGTCATTTTTGGTCGGCATCGGCTGTCACAATGTTGAGGGAGAGGGAGCGTTCCCGATGTCGTAACTGTCTTTTGTAACGAATTTTCAGTTGGCAGAAAAAAAAAAACGCACATTTTCTTAATGTTTAAATAGTCTACATATTTTTATGATCATTATAAATACATTTACAGAATGAAATAACGCTGGAAAAGTTTGTTAAACATACAGTTGGTCAAATCCTGTTTTTTTCCAGAGGGAGCATTCCCGACTTCGTAACTGCAGCCAATTTAAGCTCATTAAGATTTGAAGATAGAGGTAAAATCGGGCCTAAAAAATCCAGCCCGACCCGAACTGGTATTAAAGCCCGACCCGCGTTTTGTGTGATAACATTTGTGACGATGTCTGCATAAAACCCTGTCTTTTGTAACGATTTCTCAGTTAGCAGGAAAAAAACGCATTTTCTTAATGTTTTAATAGACTACATATTTTTATGATCATTATAAATTTATTTACACAACGAAATAACGCTGGAAAAGTTTGTTAAATATAAATAAACAGAGGCGGTTTCACGGACTCGCAGAGGGGAAGATTAAAAAGGGCGTACAGGCACGCTCTGGCTCTGCAATGACCATACAGCGCCTTCTTTTTTTTATCCAAATTATTTATTTTATAACAAACATTTCTTAGTTTATCATTCATACATCATTAATATATATTTATTTCAAAAAGTTAGCGAGAAAGAACCCTGGCCCGGCCCGACGTAATATTTGACATTTTAATTTTGGTCATGTTTTCAGTTTAATTTAGCTGTTTCCAGCTTGCTATGTTTATAATTGCGATGTTTGTTTACCGCTTTTCCTCTTACTGCGAAGAGGGAGGAAGTTACATCGGCCACCGCTATGATATTTAAGTCGTCAGCCATCTGCTGTGACCCGGGAATTTAACGCCTGCTTTCACGCACACTGCTTCCAATGTCAGTCGACACGGGAAATTGTTTTCACACACAACTGCTGCACGGTTAAGTCCCGCGATATTCCAGTTGTTTTGGAGTATGTGATAGGGGCTCAAGTTACATCCAGATACTTTAGGTTGCAGTTTATGGGTCATGCGAAGGCAGTGGACCTGCTTAATCATTTCGGTTTGCCTTTCGAATGAATGTGAATTTTGCCGTTTTAACTCAAGAGTTAGCCATGTTTACTGGGGTCTTGGCAGGTGCACTAGCGGCTAGCCTGTTACAGAAGATGGCTGGTCTGAGTCCTGTCCTCCTCCTTTTTTTGTCCATCATTATTGTGTGCGTGTGTGGGTTTAAAAAAAATTCTGACAGACTATATAATGTTACTTTAAATGTGTTTAAATTGTATCTTCAATATATGTGCATTCTTTTGTCAAACACACTTAGTAATTGAGGTTAAATTTGATGTTCAGTGCTTTATTTAGTTAATGTGATTCAATATGATCGAAATAATGGGTGCAAGACAAGTATTAATTTTCAGTTGAAATGGCATTAAAAAAGGTCTTAAAAGTCTTGAATTTAGATTTATAATTTCTAGGGGGGACCCTGATTAATGATTGCAAGTTGTCCAGGCCCTGAGGGAGCAAAACAGCCCCAAATCATGATGCTCCTTCCACCATGCATCACGGTGGGGATGATGTGTTGATGTTGGTGAGCTGTTCCATTTTTCCTCCACGCATAACGTTGTGTGTTACTCCCAAACAATTCAACTTTGGTTTCATCAGTCCACAAAATATTTTTAATTTTTTAAATTTGCCAAAACTTTTGTGGAGTTTCCAAGTGCCTTTTTGCAAACATTAAACGTGCAACAATGTTTTTTTTATTTTAGACAGCAGTGGCTTCCTCTGTGGTGTCCTCCCATGAACACCATTCTTGGCCATAGTTTTACATATAGTTGATGTGTGCACAGAGATATTGGACTGTGCCAGTGATTTCTGTAAGTCTTTGGCAGACACTCGAGGTTTTTTTTTTTTTTTTACCTCTCTGAGTATTCTGCGCTGAACTCTTGGCATAATCTTTGGTGGACAGCTACTCTTTGAGAGAGAAGCAACTAGGGGTGTGACAAAATATTGAAATGGTGATATATCGTGATACTTTGTATTCCAAAAGGTTATCGATATGCTCCTGCCAAGAATCGAGATATCGTTCTAAAAAGGTTTTATCATGTACAACAAACTCAGATAAAAAGCTTGAAATAATAATGAATTAGTTCAAAAGTCATAAACGGATTTTAAGGGGGGACCAGTGGGGCCAGCCCCCCCCCCCCGGTGGCCAAAAAGTGTCATTGCATATAATTGACTTTCCTATATATATGTATATAAATTGTAAAGCAATAAAACTGCAACAAAAATGAATAAAATGAACAAAAAAATATATTTTTATAATGGGTCAAAATTATTTTTCGAACAGATCATGTGACAAGCACCTCAGACGGTCATTTGCTTTGCATATAAATTTAATTCAAAAAAATATTAGGGGAGGGCAATTTTATTTTTCAAATGATTTTTTTCTTTGATTGAAAATATTTAAAATAATAAAATTAACTTTTTGAGGGATTGAATGATTGAGACACAAATGTCCTACCCTTAATATGACCCAAACACAAAAAGGATTGCTTCAATCAAAGAAAACTTTTTCAATGAAAAATTAAGTGTTCAAACACAAATTTTTCAATCTCAAATATTTGTTCGCATTCAAAAACGTTTTCTATGATTGAAATGTTTCTTTTTTTTTTATTGAAGTGATTTTTCTTTTTAAACATACATATATTTTTAAGCAACTTATTTTTTGATTGAATAATAAAGACAAAAATATCCTAGCCAAAATGTGGCCCAAACACAAATCAACATAACTTCAATCAAAAAAGTTGCTTCAATTGAAAAAAAATGACTTCAATCGAAAAAAAAAAAGAAAAATTGCTTCCACATGCATTTTTGGGGAGTTTTTTGAGTTTCAATTTTTTTGAAGCGATTTTTTTTTGGGGGGGGGGGGGGTTGACAGTAGTGCTGCAACGATTAATCGATTAACTCGAGTATTCGTTTAGAAGAAAATATTCTAATTAAATTTTGCTGCTTCGAATATTCGTTTAATTAAAGTGGCGTTCTAATGGTTTATTTTGAAAGTGTTTGCATTTCATTTTATTGATTAAGGTGGATACACTGCCCTTTGGTCTGCCTCATTTCACATGGCTGAATCCAACTGCTCCCAACGTTAAGACCAACGTTAGCAAGTTTTTGTTTGAGCTCATGTTTTTTAATGCGTTCGTAAATTAGTTTATCGATATATTTAGCCATTTTTTGTGGGAATATGTGACTGAACCTTTTGTCAAGAGCATTGTAAAAAAAAGTTAGCATTTTATAGCATTTAAGCTAGCGGACTTTTGCTATGTAAATTAGCCAGTTGTTCTTTTTTAGTACATAGATCCTCATTTATTTATTTTTTGTATACCGTTTGAGGCTCAGCTTAGGTATTTTAATTTTTCATGTTCCTTATCCGATTACTCGATTATTCGAACTAACTAGTTCATCGATTAATTGACTACTAAAATAATCGATAGCTGCTGCCCTAGTTGACAGTATGTATTTTGATTGAAGCAACTTTTTTTTGGATTGAATAATAAAGACACAAATCTACTTCCATATGGCTCTGCTCAGGGGATACAATTTTTGACGGTGGTAACTACATTGGCATGACACCGGCGGGTGTATGATATTCAATGGATGACGATCTTGGCGAAAAGTATTGCCTAAGCAGCCTGATTTAGAATTTCCCTCAAGAACGACGGGAAACAAAAAAACGCTCATTGTCTACTTATGATTATAAATATTCTTGTAAGGCAATTTTATTGCTGACACTGCGTTTCGGGGTCATCAACATGTTGTGCCCCCCCCACCCCAAAAGTCAAACTATGCAACTCTTTAGCATTCAGAAACAATAAAAGAAATGAATAGAAAACATTGTGTGGTCACAAAATGTTAATTTTATAGAGCAAGTGCAGGGAAATATGTATGAAATCACTCCATTCTGAGGATAAAAATATGAAATCATGAGAAACAAACAAAGAAATAACAATCAAAACATATCTCTAGTATTTAGTAGCACCATCTCTGGCTATTATGACTGATTGCAGTCTCTGAGGCATGGGCTTGATGAGTATTCTTCATCAATTTGGTGCCAACTCTTGCTTGCCTTGCCTTGCGGTCGACCATTTTTTTCAATTTCCACCACTGGTTATCAATAGGGTTGGGATCTGGGCTATTTTCAAGCCATGACATTGACTGGACGAGTCTTTCTCCAAGGAATGCTTTAACAGTTCTGTGGCATGATGCATTGTCATCTTGGAAAATGACAAACATATTTTCAATTGAAGGGATAAGAAAGCTGTCTAAAATGTCAATGTAAATTTGTGTATTTATTGAAGATTTAACCACAGTGCCTCTGCCTGACATGCAGCCCCATATCATCAAGGACTGAGGGAATTTTGATGTCTTTTTCAGGCAATCATCTTTGTAAATCTCGCTGGAACAGCACCAAACAAAAGTTCCAGCACCATCACCTTTTCTAGAGTCAAGAATCTGCATTGGACAAGGTGATGAAGCTGGAGCTTTTGTTTGGTGCTGTTCCAGTGAGACCTTAAATGGCCCAAAATTACCTAATTGCCTGGCATTGACTGCCACTGACAGCCATAGACGTTCAATCCGTTTGAAGTGGGAGGGTTGTCAAATGGATTGGACGTCTACTAGTGATAAACTAATTCCAATTCACACTAGAAGCTTGTTTTTCTGTTAATTAGTTGTTTGTAGAATATCCTAGAATGATTTCCTGACCAATGTATCGATAATCGTTGAATCGTCAGATCATCGTTATCGTGAGCTTTGTATTGCAAATCGTATCATATCGTGAGGTACCAAGAGGTTCCCACTCCGAGAAGCAACAGCGCCAAACTCATTCCATTTGTAGACAACTTCTCTGACTGTCGATTGATGAACATCCAGACTTTTAGAGATGTTTTTTGTATCCTTTCCCAACTTTATACAACTCAATAATCCTTGATCACAGGTCTTCAGACAGCTCTTTTGACCGGGCCCTGATGTACATCAGACAATGCTTTTCATCAAGACATTTCTTACCATGCGTGTTTTATAGTGGGCAGGGCAGCTGTAAACCACTCATCAGCGATTGGACACACACCTGACTTAAAATGTTTGGTAAAAATTGGTTTTAATTGCTCTTTAAGTCTCCATCGTCAGAGGGTTTACTTACTTATTTCCCCCCCCTTCTGTCATTGTTTCCATGCTATCCTCATTAAAATATGAAAACCTATAAATGTTTGGGTGGTTTTCGTTAAAACAGACATTGTATTTTCATCTGTGTGATTTTGACAATGATCCGATCACATTTGATGGTGATTTTATGCAGAAATTTGAGAAATTCCAAAAGGTTCAGATTCATACATACATACAGTGGTATGAAAAAGTATGTTATAATGGTGTGAAAAAGTATGTTATAATGTTTGGATATATGTTTGCATGTATGTGGGTGTGCGTGTGTGTAAATTAACCTGACCCAGATATTACTTAAATTGAAATAATTAGTAGTATTTTTCAGGGTTTGAAATTACAGCCATTTTTGTTACATATGTGCCAAAAATGCTATGTCCACTTATATCCTGTGTAACTCCTGGGGGCTAAGCCCCCATGTTCTTAAAACCTATTGACACCCCTGACTAATGATCTAATCCAGGGGTCCCCAAACTACGGCCCGCGGGCCGCACACGGCCCGCAGTCACATTTGGTCTGCCCCCCCCCCCCCCAAAAAATAGAATAAAATAAAATTATTTTTTTTAAATAGTGTTATTTATTTCCTGACTTTTTCTGTGAAGAACCCAGAGAGGGTTATTTGGTTATGATCTATTTAATTAATAATGTTATTATATTATATTATATTATATTATATTATATTATATTATATTATATTATATTATATTATATTATATTATATTATACAATTATTAATTATATTGTAAAATTTTTAATCGAGTTAATTACAGCTTAAAAATTAATCGCAATTCAAACCATCTATAAAATATGCCATATTTTTCTGTAAATTATTGTTGGAATGGAGAGATAAGACACAAGACGGATTTATACATTCAACATACGGTACATAAGTACTGAATTTGTTTATTCTAACGATAAATCAACAAGATGGCATTAACATTATTAACATTCCCTTAAAGTGATCCATGGATAGAAAGACTTGTAGTTCTTAAAAGATAAATGTTTGTACAAGTTATAGACATTTTATATTAAAACCCTTTTAAGGTTTTCGTTTTATTAAAATTTGTAAAATTTTCAATCAAAAAATAAACTAGTAGCTCGCCATTGTTGATGTCAATAATTACACCATGCTCACTCAAGGTACTAACCCATAAAATCAGTTGGACCCAAGTGCCACCTGAGGGCGCCAAACACCAAAAAACAAGTAACAAGCGGGCATTACACTGTACTGTCATTTTAATCTGTTTGAGCGGGGCATGTGCGTTAATTGAGTCAAATATTTTAACGTGATTAATTTTAAAAAATTAATTACAGCCCGTTAACGCGATCATTTTGACAGCCCGAATTATATTATATTATATTATTTTTATTTTATTTACTTTTGTTCCGTGAAGAATCCAGAAAGGGTTATTAGATTGTGGCTTTCTGAAAAACAATACGTTTTTACATTTAGGCACTCCTGCAATTGTCACACTTTTTCTGTTACAAACTGACCCCGGCCCCTCATCAGAGAAGGGAAGGGTTATGTGGCCTCGCAGGAAAAAGTTTGGGGACCCATGATCTAATCACTAGCTATATCAGTTATTGTAAAGTGTTACTGTATTCTTTACAGAATTGTTTTAATGAATAATTTTCTATTTGTACTTACTTGAGTCAAATTGTTGGCTTTTTGGTATTTAGTCATTAGCTTGAATGTTTTTCAAAATCACTACATTTTTAAGATTCACAAAAAAAAATTGACATTAAAACCAACCAACGCTTAAAGTAATTTACAGTGAGGCAAATGAGTATTTAGTCAACCACTAATTGTGCAAGTTCTTCCACTTGAAAATATTGGAGAGGCCTGTAATTGTCAACATGGGTAAGTCTCAACCATGAGAGACAGAATGTGAAACCCCCCCACCCCCTAGAAAATCACATTATTTGATTTTTAAAGAATTTATTTGCAAATCATGGTGGAAAATAAGTATTTGGTCAATACAAAAAGTTCATCTCAATACTTTGTTATGTCCCCTTTGTTGGCAATAACGGAGGCCAAACGTTTTCTGTAACTCTTCACAAGCTTTTCACACATTGTTGCTGGTATTTTGGCCCATTCCTCCATGCAGATCTCGTCTAGAGCAGTGATGTTTTGGGGCTGTCGTTGGGCAACACGGACTTTCAACTCCCTCCACAGATTTTCAATGGGGTTGAGATCTGGAGACTGGCTAGGCCACTCCAGGACCTTGAAATGCTTCTTACGAAGCCACTCCTTTGTTGCCCTGGCTGTGTGTTTGGGATCGTTGTCATGCTGAAAGACCCAGCTACGTCTCATCTTCAATGCCCTTGCTGATGGAAGGAGATTTTCACTCAAAATCTCTCTATACATGGCCCCATTCATTCTTTCCTTAACACAGATCAGTCGTCCTGGTCCCTTTGCAGAAAAACAGCCCCAAAGCATGATTTTTCCACCCCCATGCTTCACAGTGGGCATGGTGTTCTTCGGATGCAATTCAGTATTCTTTCTCCTCCAAACACGAGAACCTGTGTTTCTAGCAAAAAGTTCTATTTTGGTTTCATCTGACCATAACATATTCTCCCAGTATTGTTCTGGATCATCCAAATGCTCTCTAGCAAACCGCAGACGGGCCTGGACGTGTACATTCTTCAGCAGCGGGACACGTCTAGCAGTGCAGGATTTAAATCCCTGGCGGCGCTTTGTGTTACTGATAGTAGCCTTTGATACTGTGGTCCCAGCTCTGTAGGTCATTCACTAGGTCCCCTCGTGTGGTTCTGGGATTTTTGCTCACCGATCTTGTTATCATTTTGACGCCACGGGGTGAGATCTTGCTTGGAGCCCCAGATCAAGGGAGATTATCAGTGGTCTTGTATGTCTTCCATTTTCTAATAATTGCTCCCACAGTTTATTTCTTTACACCAAGCATTTACCTATTGCAGATTCAGTCTTCCCAGCCTGGTGCAGGTTTACAATTTTGTCTCTGATTTCCTTCGACAGCTCTTTGGTCTTGGCCATAGTGGAGTTTGGAGTGCGACTGACTGAGGTTGTGGACAGGTGTCTTTTATACTGATAATGAGTTAAAACAGGTGCCATGAACACAAGTAACGAGTGGAACCTCGTTAGACCTCGTTAGAAGAAGTTAGACCTCTTTGACAGCCAGAAATCCTGCTTGTTTGTAGGTGACCAAATACTTATTTTCCACTCTAATTTGGAAATAATTTTTTTTTAAAAATCAAACAATGTGATTTTTTTTTTTTTTTTTTCAAAATTCTGTCTCTCATGGTTGAGGTTTACCCATGTTAACAATTACAGGCCTCTCTAATCTTTCCAAGTAGCAACTTGCACAATTGGTGGTTGACTAAATACTTATTTGCCCCACTGTATAAAATGCAATTTAAAAAAAAAAAGAAAGAACACCCATAAAAATGATTTGAGGTCATTGAATTGCATTTGCTAATTTGTTTATTAAAGAAAAACAACGTTTTGGAATTCACTCCTACCTCTGCTTCATCAAACGTATCATAGAAGGTGAAGTTCCCATAACACCGATTGTTCAACAGCGCCCAGTTTTTGGGGCATCGATCGTCTGGAACAAATGACCACATTTTAGTGCCACTGAAGCCATACGCAAACACAATTTGAGCATGTTGTCAGTAAAAACATAAAACACTTTGAAAAATAGAAGATGACCATTTAAAAAAAAAGGATGAAGCAATTTAAAACTCCAAGAATGACGTGATCAATGAGTGACTCAAAGGTACCTACTTCTCGGATCAACGTGAATCGAAAAATACTGTAATAAAGAAAATGTCGTCAACAGCAGAATTCACATCGGACACAGCGACATGAACATTTAATTTGACTTACGGCATTCGCGTACAGTTTACTGAATGCATAAATGAAGAGCAGCGAGATAAAAGCAGACGCCATCCGTAGAGTGATGTTCCAACACGTCGAGATTCCAATTCCACGCTGGAGTTGTCGAGTGTCGCGGACGAAGATGAGCCTTCTTTTTATACCTTGGCCGCACTGGGGAACTTCACATGTCAGTCAGTTAAGTCAGTACCAAATTTGATTGACATGTTGTAAAACATGTTCAGAGGTAAACAGAGCTTGAGGAGTGATACAGCAAGTCACTCAGCCAAATTTTTATGCGGATAATATTTTCCACAGGTGGGTAGAGTAGCCAAAAAATGTACTCAAGTAAGAGTAGCGTTAGTTCAAAATAATATTACTCAAGTAAAAGTAGTGACCCAAAAAATTACTCAAGTGCAAGTAAGTCATAGATATTCATATTCATAATATATTGACATGACACGGGGCGCAAGGCCGATCCGTAAGGGGCCTATTTTAAAAAACTTCAAGTTCAAATATTTTCAAAACCAAAGCTACAACCGAGTCTCTCAACTATGAGTCTCCATGAGCAGCGGCATCAAAAAATTCAAAGTCGTTCCCTTATAAAATCCCGCTTAGTTCTTTTTTTATATACAGTGTATCACAAAAGTGAGTACACCCCTATCATTTCTGCAGATATTTAAGTATATCTTTTCATGTGACAACACTGACGAAATGACACTTAGTCACAATAAAAAGCAGCTTACAGTAAGGCAAATAAGTATTTAGTCAACCACTAATTGTGCAAGTTGTCCCACTTGAAAATATTCGAGAGGCCTGTAATTGTCAACATGGGCAAGCCTCAACCATGAGAGACAGAATGTGGAAAAAAAAAAACAGAAAATCACATTGTTCGATTTTTAAAGAATTTATTTGCAAATCACGGTGGAAAATAAGTATTTAGTCAATACCAAGAGTTCATCTCAATACTTCGTTATGTACCCTTTGTTGGCAATAACGGAGGCCAAACATTTTCTGTAACTCTTCACAAGCTTTTCACACACTGTTGCTGGTATTTTTGACCCATTCCTCCATGCACATCTCCTCTACAGCAGTGATGTTTTCGGGCTGTCGTTGGGCAACGCGAACTTTCAACTCCCTCCACAGATTTTCTATGGGGTTGAGATCTGGAGACTGGCCGGAATAATGTAACTAAATGCTTATCTTTATTAAATGCTTCAATGAGTGAGTCCACTTAAATCCACTCACACTGCCCACTTAGGCCATGTATACACTTAAGCAGGTCATTTGGCAAAAAAAAGAATTTTTTACACTGTTTGGCCTATCATCAACACGCACGTTTATTTATTTATTTTTTAATTTTTTTAACCTGTCCTGTGCAGCTGCTTGACACGGAGAATGAAGATCTGAGTGTCCGATTGATCTGAACAGTTTTAATGTATCACATAGGAGTATGACATACATCCGTTGTCATCATTCAACGTATCTTGTTTATTAAGAGAAAGCAGCCAACAGGAAGGGGTTATGGTGGAACAAAAGAAAAGAGGGAGAGAGAGACAGAAAAAGCACAAACAACAAGAAATACATTAATCGCCTACTCTAACTAACTATGAATATGTTGGAGCTATCGTTAGCTAGTTGTATTTCCGGTTGACACTATGTGGGGGGCCTGATAACCAGGGAAAGGAGGGGGTCTGAGAGATAATTAATTGGAAGGGGTGAAGTGTACCTAAATCATCCATGTGGTCTCGAACCCAGTACTGTGTGAATCCCTTGCGAGTGTGAGTATGTTGGCATCCTATTCTATGCCATCTCTTCGCTAATCCTGACACCGAGGTTTCCTACTTGAGTGTGTCTTATTTTACCTAGTCATGGTGAGTCCCATCTAACATGTGATAGTCCCGCAGGCAAATGGAGATGCCGCGTGAGTGCCACCCTAGGGCCCTGGCCCTTCACCAGCCCATCCGGGGGGGAGGTAGCCAGCGCTGCCCATCCCTCCTCCCGCAGCTAAGCAATGCGGCCATCGCCAGCCCCCAGTGAGGTTCCCCGGGCCACCTGCGCCCCCATCAACCGTCCTTCAGGGATGGGAAGAGGGGACGCACGACCAACCCCCGTACCCACCTCCACCTACCCACCCGGCCCATTAGCCACAGGCGCAGCCCCCCAGCCGGCGCAAAACACCACGGGACCCCCAACAGCCCACCAAACCAATGGCGAACCAGGGTCCTCCGCTGGAGCAGGCAACATCATCCAGCTGACCCACAGGCATCCAGCCAGCACAGGGGGATACCCAGGCAGAGAAGAGAGAGGAGGGCGGAAGTAGGAAAGCGCCAAGGGTCCATCGCGGGTTTACCACACGCACATTTAAACGAGGGCTCCTAAAAACTCAGTCCAAAGTGAAGATGTGCGAGTTCTGCATTTGTTGCGCAATCATGTGGACACTGATAACCGAAGATTCAACTGTGGAAACGTCACTGACCGCGACAAACTTTGTCCCTACGTCACACATGAGACCAATGCTTGCATTTGGAGTAAATAAAAAATTAAATGCAAGGATGGCGGTATTATGGACGATTATTTTTCACAAATTGTTAGGAATGTACTTGAAGGGAACTAGAAACACATGTAGTTACTAAAAGATAAATGTTAGTCCGAGTTATAATAAGTGGATATTAAAACCCCTCTTAATGTTTTTGTTTTAATAAAATTTGTAAAATTAGTTTAACTAGTAGATCACCATTGTTGTTGACGTCTCAGGGCGGTGACGAGGAAGGTGGGAAGTCGGACTTATCCCGCTCGGATAGTACCAGTTGCGACCTTAAAGCCCTCCAAAGCGAATGTAAACAGCAAAGATGGCTGATCGCGACAACTTGTTTTTGTTTTTTTGGCCATCAAAAGACGTTTTGACCTCCAGAAAACCTGCCTTCACTTAAGCTATCAAACAATTCCAGTGATATTTTTCCGGATTGGAGGTTGGAAATTCTGATTTCCCACCTTCTTAGAATACAGCATCAGTTTGCTGAGTTAACAGACGGGCAGCAACATGGCAAAATGTGCATTTAGAGGCTGTGGAAACAGACAGAAGAAATGGGCAAAGCAAAGTTTCCACAAATTCCCACAAAGAACGAGGAACAATATAAACTGGTCACATACTGCTGGCTACAACATGAAAAAATCAACAGTGGGGAAAAAAAACAAATGTGATATCACTCCGCCCTGCTCCTCTGCAGAGCTGCTGGGTTACAAATGTTGCTGTTCATACTGCAATTAATCACATGCAATGGTAAGTTTTAATAACTTTATTCTGAAAACATAGCCAACACTAATGATTGCATGGGTCATCGATGATTTTAATGTGTGCATATGTTGTTTTTTTATTGGCTTGCTAATTCAGCCCAATAGACTTGTGCTAGCTTAGCCATTCCGGGGCTCTGAAACTGACAAATAACTAACAAACGACGTGGAATTAGGTAAAATCAACTCCACCGGCGAAGATTAAGCCTGATGTCAAAAATTCTGAACTTTCCCTTTAAAGAAAAACAGCTTTGTAACAAAGAAAAATCCCCTTCAGTAAAGTTTAATAAGCTTTCCCAGAAATGACATTGCTGTAAACAAAAGGTAGTAATTATAGGTGAGCAACTGGAATTTGTATTGTCTGATGAGAACTTGTTTTGAGATAACGACGAAGTAGCAATCACAAAAGAGGACAATCTAGCCGAGTAGCATGACAACCATTAAGTGGCCAAGAATGACTTCTATAAGTTCTGGCTGGCTGAGGGGCAAATCTGATGAGTTAATGCAATCAAATCAAATGGTAAGGCCAAACCACTCGCAACCATTTTATTAGGATGCAAAGTAAAAACACATATTTTGATTTTTAAAGAATTTATTTGCAAATCATGGTGGAAAATAAGTATTTGGTCAATACCAAAAGTTCATCTCAATACTTTGTTATGTACCCTTTGTTGGCAATAACGGAGGCCAAACGTTTTCTGTAACTCTTCACAAGCTTTTCACACACTGTTGCTGGTATTTTGGCCCATTCCTCCATGCAGATCTCCTCTAGAGCAGTGATGTTTTGGGGGTGTCGTTGGGCAACACGGATTTTCATCAACTCCCTCCACAGATTTTGTATGGGGTTAAGATCTGGAGACTGGCTGGCCACTCCAGGACCTTGAAATGCTTCTTATGAAGCCACTCCTTTGTTGCCCTGGCTGTGTGTTTGGGATCGTTGTCATGCTGAAAGACCCAGCTACATCTCATCTTCAATGCCCTTGCTGATGGAAGGAGATTTCACTCAAAATCTCTCGATACATGGCCCCATTCATTCTTTTCTTTACACAGATCAGTCGTCCAGGTCCCTTTGCAGAAAAACAGCCCCAAACCATGATGTTTCCACCCCCATGCTTCACAGAGGGTATGGTGTTCTTCGGATGCAATTCAGTATTCTTTCTCCTCCAAACACGAGAACCTGTGTTTCTACCAAAAAGTTCTATTTTGGTTTCATCTGACCATAACACATTCTCCCAGTAATGTTCTGGATCATCAAAAAAAGATGAAGAAATTTAAAACTCCACGAATGACGTGATCAATGAGTGACTCAAAGGTATCTACTTCTTGGATCAACATGAATCGGAAAATACTGTAATAAAGAAAAATGTCGCCAACAGCAGAATTCACATCCAAGATACTTGAACTCTTCCACTTGAGGCAGGGTCTCATCCCCGACCCGGAGAAGGCACTCCACCCTTTCCCGACTGAGGACCATGGTCTCGGATTTGGAGGCGCTGATCTTCATCACGACCGTTTCACACTTAACTGTGAACCGCTGCAGTGAGAGTTGGAGGTCACGGCTTGATGAAGCCAACAGCTCATCCGCAAAAAGCAGGGATGCAATGCTGAAGTCACCAAACTGAACCCCCTCAACACTTCGGCTGCGCCTAGAAATTCTGTCCATAAAAATTAAGGACAGAATCGGTGACAAAGGGCAGCAGAGTCCAACCCTCACTGGGAACGAATTCGACTTACAGCCAGCAATGTGGACCAAACTCTGACACCGGTCATACAGGAACCGAACAGCCCTTACCAAGGGGCTCAGGACCCCGTACTCCTAGCCTGGCACGGCCAGACTGTTCTCCCTGTATTTTTCAAACACTGAGAGAAAGGTCTGGGAACCAGCCCATTAACGGCCTCTCGAGCAGGTACAAAATCAATCGACAAATCAGATTCGTTTATTTGCGTGACGTGTTCTTAACGAGCAACGTCACTCTTGCGCGTCGGAAGTCGTCTCCACAACAACACAGATGGTGAACAGGAGGGCCGAGAATATGTTCCAATCCACGGTAAAATCAGTTTTAAATTACCAAAAACACATCGACACGAGTCATTGACAACAGTCTGTCTCGCGCTAGCCATGTTGAATAAACTCCGCTCTCCTTGTATGTTTAGTTCCGCGCCCTGGAAATTGTATCCGCTGAATGGTGGCCAGACTCAATAGCTGGAACAGCGGTGAGTCTGGTGTACCAGGCAACCGTACTCCCGCAGCACCCACCACTGGACTCCCCGAGGCACACAGTCGAACGACTTCCCCAGATCCACAAAACACATGTAAACTGGTTGGACGAACTCCCATGCACCCTCGAGAACCCTACCGAGGGTGTAGAGCTGGTCCACTGTTCCACGGCGGGACAAAAACCACACTGCTCCTCCTGAATCCGAGATTCGTCTTCCCGACGGAACCCTCCTCTCCAGCACCTCTGAATAGATTTTACCAGGGAGGCTGAGGAATGGCTCCCTCTATAATTGGAACACACCCTCCGGTTTCCCTTCTTAAAAAGGGAACCACCATCCCGGTCTGCCAATCCAGAGGCACTGTCCATAATGTCCACGCGATGTTGTAGAGGCGTGTAAGCCACGAAACCCCCACAATTTCCAGAGCCCGTAGGAACTCCAGGCAGATCTCATAATGGCGGCGCACAGTAGAGCAGCAGAATCCAGGGTCACTTCACCACCAACGACCCCCCGGCACATGTGGACGGGCATTAAGTGCATCACGGGCTACAACATCAAGGATGCACAATGCCCATCAGACCCATCTCTGCCAGACACCCTCAACCAGTTCTATGCCTGCTTCGAGGACCCTGACAAAAAGTAACTAGTTACCAGGGAAGGTAACTATTTCCGTTACATTACAAAGAAGTTGTATGTCAAAGAATTTGAAATTTTCTGAGCAGTATTCGAGTCAGTTGAATAGAGAAGAACAGACAGGTGGTTGTGTTACAGAACCATGTAATATTTATTGCACCTCACCAGCAACAGATTTATCCTACACTTGAAGTGCAACAAAAATAAACAGATTTGAATTGCTTACCACAGATGTCGACAAAAGCTTTGCCCCATGCACGTTCTTTCCTTTAATTTCGACCAACTTGAAATAGTGTTTATATCTCCACCTCGTAAAGGACAATTTTTCCTCTGAATGCTCTGCCATCATATCCCTCTGCATCTGTTTTGCATGTGTGTGTGTGTTTGCCGCACGCGCTGTTCCGGTTTGCGTGTGAAAACACCGGCTCTGAAGTACTTGCGCTATTAGTCTCGAGAGTTTACGTCACAGAATGGGGGATTACGTGAGATTTGGCAACAACGCAGCCATATTGGAAGCAGGTCTGGCTCGCGGGGCTTTAAACTTTAACTTGCCAGTTCGATTAAGAGACAAACTCGTTACTAAGGCGAAGAACAGATATATGATCAAACTTAAGGATGTGAACAATGTTGACCCTTACGAGCAAGCCGAAGACAAATGGAGTAAAGATGTCGATGGGCTTCCACATTTATGGGAAATAGACATTCTGCTGTATTTATTGTTTGGTGTATGTTACTAAACTCATCAGCGATTCCAAACTTACAAATCGCTACAAAGCTACGAACAGTTTTGCTGCGGATGGGTGCAGGACCTGCACATTATGACCGTATCAAACGGCAACTCCATCGTTCTTGCAAAGGTAGGCTATGTGTGTTTACTATTTTCGTTGCCATGAACCTGAACGCACCCTAAGTCTTGGATGATAAATAAACAGAGCAGAGTTGACTCGCTACGGCTGGTAGTTTCTTCAATTTATTCAAAGTAAGTAATGCACCGCTTTTGACCGTGAGTAACGGTAACGGCGGAAAAAATAATTAGTTAGATTACCCCGTTACTGAAAAAATAACGCCCATATGTAACGTCGTTATTTATAACAGCGTTATTCCCAACACTGCTCCAGGGTATCAACCCCCGCAAGGCTGCAAGCCCGGATAACATCTCAGTGATATCATTGCAGTGGAGATGACAAATGTTGACTAGAAAGATGAGCCATGTCAAGTAACTGACTGGGCAACTTCTGCAACGGGGAAATCCAACAAGTCAATGGAATTATGTTACATGTTCAAGAACAATATGAAAACTCACCGCAAAATCTGCCGTTTGTTTTGGATCTCTAAGTGTCACGACAAAAGAAATGCCAATCTACGAAAGTTATATGTGAATCATATTTCAATATTTGGGTCACCAAAATTATAGTTTTCTAACAACAAAGTCCCCGTCAGTACCCCGATAGCAGGTGAATATGCGCCAGATCCGCGTCAGCTCGCCAGATTCACATAGCAATCACGCCCGCTGAACGTCAGTGCGACAGATGCGGCCGGGATCACCAATCTGACGGTCCAAATGATAAGTTAAACACTGTTCCGGGGCGGACCATTCAGTGTTAGGAATGCACTTCATTTCCTCATTGGAAAAGAGGAAAGAATGTCATAAAAAGCTTTTCTTAGCTAGAAATGACACTTTTGCTCTCCCGCGAACCACATACTGTAATGTGGGTTAATTGGTCACCTTCTGATAGCGAATGAGAAAGCATGGGAAAGAGGCAGGAGCTGCAGACGTGACACATACATAGCTTCTCAGTTGTAAATAATATCAGATTTCTTCGTTATATTTCTGTTAAGTCAAAGGAGCACATGAACAAACACTTTAGTGTCATATCTGTATGCCTTCTCAGTTGTTTTTTCTTTCCAGCATCTGATTCAGCTGGATGGGCGGGGCCGTGGCCGCACACCTGTGGCGCATTAGGAGCGCTCACTATTTAAGGATTCCTGTCACCGTCTGCGAGTGTCGGACTATTGCATATGCTTGTTCCTGCCTTGCTTACCGCTGTGTGCTCATCGTCATCCTCGGTGCCTTCCGACGTTCTTCGGTCGTGTTCTGGTTTGATCTTATTTACTTTTGTGCTCTTCTGGTTTTTGTAGTTAGGATTTTGTACTCTGTTATATTCACGCCATCTTGGGTGCTCTTTTAGTTATACTTGTTATATCCGCGTTTTCTAGCGTGCGTCCTAAGTTGTACTTGTTATATCCGCGTTTTCTAGCGTGCGTCCTAAGTTGTACTTGTTATATCCGCGTTTTCTAGCGTGCGTCCTAAGTTGTACTTGTTATATCCGCGTTTTCTAGCGTGCGTCCTAAGTTGTACTTGTTATATCCGCGTTTTCTAGCGTGCGTCCTAAGTTGTACTTGTTATATCCGCGTTTTCTAGCGTGCGTCCTCAGTTGTACTTGTTATATCCGCGTTTTCTAGCGTGCGCCCTTTGTTATACTAATTAAACACAAACATTTGTTCTATTGATCTCCTGGTCTGTGTTTTTGGATCCACATTAACGGCTTGCCGTCATAACAGAATAGTCCGACCATGGATCCCACAGACTCGGAGGGTATTCGCCACGCGCTTGCCGGTCATGGTCATATGATCAGCAAGCATGAACAATCGTTAAATGAACTAGTGAACGTGATCACCGCGCTAACCACTAGAATTGAAAATATGGCCCCACCTGCACAGTCCGGTGGCGTAGGTAACGCTGCCGCGGCGCCCGGTCACTCCGCCCCGTCTCCGGTTGTTCCACCGGCTGCTTTCCGGGAGCCAGTGTTGCCACACCCCCATCGTTACGAGGGAGAACCCGGCGCATGTCGACAATTTCTGCACCAGTGCTCCCTTGTATTTGACCAGCAGCCATATACGTTCGCGAGTGACAGGTCCCGTGTAGCGTATACCATGAGTCTCCTCGCCGGTAAAGCGGCCACTTGGGCAATGGCGGTAAGCAACGCTAATCCCGCAATCCGTCAGTCATTCGAGACTTTTAAAACAGAGTTTGTGAGAGTGTTTGATCACCCGGTTAGAGGCAAGGAGGCAGGCAGCCGCCTGCTGGATTTTTTTCAAGGCGAGCTTAGCGTGGCGGACTACTCCATCCAATTCCGCATTTTGGCCGCGGAGTGCGGTTACGATGAGGCGGCGCTGTGTGGAATTTTTCGGAGGGGGCTGTCGTCTGCGGTGAAGGACGAGTTGGCGGCCCGGGAGGATTCTTCGGGCCTGGAAGACCTTATCTCCTTGTCCGTGAAGTTGGACAATCGACTGAAGGAGCGCGAGAGGGAACGAGCCTTGGAGCAGCGGGGCCGTCGTGGGTCGTCATCGCGGTACGGTCCGGCAACGTTACGTGCAGACGGCTTCGTCGAATCACCATCAACCTCTACGCCGACGCGGAGTCCGGTCCTGGCGGGGGAGGAGCCAATGCAACTCGGCAGCGGTCGTCTTTCTACGGAGGAGCGGCGGAGACGGATGACTCTCTACGGGGTGTTAGGGTGCCCGGAGGCTGCCCTGCTGGCAAACTTTTTGTTCCGGACGCTCAGCGTGCAGGTGTGCTAAAGTGGGGGCACACCTCGAAGTTTGCCTGCCACCCGGGTGTGTCCCGCACGTTCTTCCTCATTTCCCAGAGGTTTTGGTGGCCGGGTATGCGAAAGGACGTCATGGACTACATTTCTGCGTGTTCCATCTGCGCTCGGGGCAAATCGGCCCATCAAGCTCCAGCAGGACTTCTGCGTCCGTTGCCTGTTCCATCTCGTCCTTGGTCCCATGTTGCACTCGATTTTATTACTGGCCTTCCACGCTCAAGGGGATATTCCGTCATCTTGACAGTGATTGACCGATTCTCCAAGATGGCGCACTTCGTCGCTCTCCCCAAGTTGCCTTCAGCTCTGGAGACCGCTGACCTGCTGGTAACACACGTTTTTCGAACCCATGGCATTCCGTCTGACCTAGTTTCTGACAGGGGACCCCAGTTTGTGTCTCGGGTTTGGAGAGCATTCTGCAAAGCTCTGGGGGCCACGTCAAGTATGTCTTCCGGCTACCACCCACAGTCCAACGGACAGACAGAACGGGTCAACCAGGAGCTGGAGGCTGCCCTCCGTTGCGTTTGCCAACTGCATCCGGCCTCCTGGGCCTCACACCTGCCTTGGGTGGAATATGCCCACAACACCCTCATTAGCTCAGCCACTGGGAGGTCGCCTTTTATGTCGGCATACGGGTTCCAACCACCACTGTTCCCTTCTCAGGAAGCCGAGGTCGTCGTGCCGTCCGTCCAAGTACACCTGCGGAGGGCCCATAGAGTCTGGAGGGACGCTAGGGCTGCACTAGTCCGCACTGCAGCCCGCAACCGCCTGATTGCTGACCGCCACAGAAGACCCGCTCCGGTCTATCGTTCGGGCCAGATGGTCTGGTTATCAACGCGGGATTTGAACCTTGCTGGGACTTCCAAGAAGTTGGGCCCTAGGTTCGTGGGCCCTTTTGCTGTGGACTCTGTGGTGAACCCCGTCGCGGTCAGGCTACAGCTTCCCGGTTCAATGAAGATCCACCCAGTCTTCCACGTGTCTCTGCTCAAGCCGGTCTCCACTAGCCCCCTGAACCCTCCACCAGTGCCTCCTCCTGCCCCTCGCGTGGTTGACGGTGGGCCGGTATATACGGTGCGTACTATTCTCGATTCTAGGAGGCGGGGAAGGGGGGTGCAGTACCTGGTCGACTGGGAAGGTTATGGCCCTGAGGAGCGCCAATGGGTCCCCCGCTCCTGGATCCTCGATCCATCGCTTTTGCGGGATTTCCACTCCCTTCATCCCTCGAAACCAGGTGGTCCGCCAGGGGGCGTCCGTTGAGGGGGGGGTTCTGTCATATCTGTATGCCTTCTCAGTTGTTTTTTCTTTCCAGCATCTGATTCAGCTGGATGGGCGGGGCCGTGGCCGCACACCTGTGGCGCATTAGGAGCGCTCACTATTTAAGGATTCCTGTCACCGTCTGCGAGTGTCGGACTATTGCATATGCTTGTTCCTGCCTTGCTTACCGCTGTGTGCTCATCGTCATCCTCGGTGCCTTCCGACGTTCTTCGGTCGTGTTCTGGTTTGATCTTATTTACTTTTGTGCTCTTCTGGTTTTTGTAGTTAGGATTTTGTACTCTGTTATATTCACGCCATCTTGGGTGCTCTTTTAGTTATACTTGTTATATCCGCGTTTTCTAGCGTGCGTCCTAAGTTGTACTTGTTATATCCGCGTTTTCTAGCGTGCGTCCTAAGTTGTACTTGTTATATCCGCGTTTTCTAGCGTGCGTCCTAAGTTGTACTTGTTATATCCGCGTTTTCTAGCGTGCGTCCTCAGTTGTACTTGTTATATCCGCGTTTTCTAGCGTGCGCCCTTTGTTATACTAATTAAACACAAACATTTGTTCTATTGATCTCCTGGTCTGTGTTTTTGGATCCACATTAACGGCTTGCCGTCATAACATTTAGAAAACAACAATTCACATTTTTTCAAATTTTCAGCCATCTTACTGTATAAACTAGCTTCTTAAAAAGGCTGCAACAACTAATCGATTAAATCCATTTAAATTAGTTGCCAACAAATTTAAAAATACATTTTTGCCGGCAGCTATGAGCGGTCCCGTTTCGGTCCTTGTTTGTGTGTAATGCAAGGGTTTGTGTGCGCGCACGTGCCAGTGTTTAGAACAAGAGAGAGAGAGTTCACTGCTACACTCAGGTTGGGTTGCTGAATCAATAATATTACAAAGTGTCGAGAGTTATATTGTCTTTTGTGCTGTTAGATTCAGTGTGCATCCGTCAGGGCAGTAAATGAAACCAACTGTATTGTTTGTATTCTTTGTTGATGAGACGTTACTGTTTGTACGGAACACTAAGTTAGTTAGCACTCGAGTTATTGTTAGATAGAAAAGTTGCCTCCTTTCTTTATTAAAGGTACCTCACACATAAACCCAGTTTAGTCTCCTTTCAACACCCATTCAAACTGTAAATGTCATACAAGAGAGTGTGCTTTGAAATTGGATTTTGTCTTAATCGTTACTTACAATATGCCTAAAACAACTTCAAGTGAAATTGTGCAGGTAATTGAAAAAAGGTGATATTTATCTGATTAATCATTTAATTAACTGATGATAAAAATAATCGTTCATTGCAGCCCTAATGTAATTATAGTAAACATATGTTATGGACTCACGAACAAATCAAAGAACTATCAATCACAGCAAAAGTATGTCTTGTCAGGTGATTCCTTGTGTTGAGACAACCATTAAGTACTAATTACAGATAAGGACAAACTAGTTTAGTAGCATAGGAGGATTGTGAGAAAAACAACTCACATTTAACTCAGTGGATGGCATTGACGTTTACTAGCGACCAGGGCCGGCCCAGCCTATACGCAGACTATGCAGCTGCTTAGGGCCCCTGTCCACTAGGGAGCCCCCAATCTGGCAATTTTTTAAATTTATATTCTATTTTATTTACTACAGTTTGCTTTAATTGACTTTTGTGAGTTTTGATACTTGATTATGTTAGGTCCTCTTCCCCTTCCTTCTGAGACATGCCCACCTCCAGCAGGTGTGCATGTTTTTAATGATTACAGGTCAGACGAGTGGAGCGGCCACACCTGAGGGCAATTAACATCAGCCAGCTTTAAAAGCCAAGCAGACGCTCCACCTCGTCGCCCGATCAACTTGTCTGGTTTCGCCGTCAGTTGCTTCTCGCATTCTTTATATGATATCATTGATTCCCGGCTCACGATTACTTTGCTCTCGCCCCAGGTCCTGTCTTCTGCGCGCTCCTTGTCGGATTCTACGCCTGCCTCCTTCCGAGCTTCCACGCCTGCCTCCTTCCGAGCTCCCACGCCTGTCTCCTCCCAAGCTCCCACGTCTCACGCCGGCTCACGAAGCAACCCCCATCCGCCACGTTATCTCTGGTGTCTGTAAATAAATATTACTCACCGCAACCACCGTGTGTCTGCACTTAGATCCCTCCTCGTCGCACACCCTAACAGTTTGATCGGGCCATAATGGATCTCGCAGACAAACCCACCGGCTCACCCACGTCACTCCGAGACCACCACCAAGCCATTGACTTCCTCTTCCATAAGGTAACGGACATTTCCCACTCACTCCAGGCCATACAAGCACAACTCTCCCCGCCTCCCCTTCGCCGCGCCGCCGCCTCGCCAAGCCACGTTCCCGTAACTAACCTGGTGTCATCAGCTGCAGACCGGGAGCCGCACGTTCCCGCACCGGCACCTTACGATGGAAACCTCGGTACGTGTCGGGCTTTTTTGGTCCAATGCAGCCTTGTTTTCGAACTACAGCCGTCCATGTATCAAGGGGACCGTACAAAGATTGCTTACCTCATCGGCTGCCTTCGCGGAGCGGCTTTGGAATGGGCCTCTTCAATATGGGAGCAGAGTTCTTCCGTGTGTGTGTCGTACTCCCGCTTCACGAAGGAAATGCGCAAGATCTTCGATCATCCAGTCCGTGGCAAAGAGGCAGCCAAGCGGCTAATGTCCATTCGCCAGGGGCCTCGGAGCGTCGCCGAATTCTCGGTTGAGTTCCGGACGTTGGCCGCGGAAAGCCGGTTTAATGACGCGGCTCTCCAGGAAGTGTTCACCCGCGCCTTGAACGAATCCCTCAAGGATGAATTGGCCACACGGGACGAGCCCAGTTCCTTGGAAAACCTGGTTCTTTTGGCAATAAATATTGACAATCGCTTACGCGAGCGAGAAAGGCAACGCAGAGAAGAGCTGGACGCCACACGCAAAATCTTCCCTGCCCTTCCACTACTACCGCCACTTCCTGCCCAGGCAGCTGACACTGTGCAGGCGAAGTCGCCCCCTTCTGACAAGACTGAGCCAATGCAGTTGGGCCGCACAAGGCTGTCCCTGGAGGAGCGCACACGCAGGTATAAGGCTCAGTTATGCATTTACTGCGGTGAGGGAGGGCACTTTATTCGTGGCTGTCCGGTGCGTCCGGGAAATGGCTCGCCAATAGAGGAAGGACTATTGGTGAGCCACATGTCTCACAATTCTTCACGCAGACTCCAGCTCACAGCCACCCTCTCCAGGAAGGGCCAGTCTCACACAGTCACCGCCCTAGTCGATTGTGGTTCGGACGAAAATTTTATTGATGAAGGCCTGGCAAACCAGTTGGGGCTGTGCACGCACCCACTTCCTGCCCCGTTAAGGACCACAGCACTGGACGGACAGCCCCTGTTTAACGTGAACCGACGGACTGAGGCCGTCGACGTCATCCTGTCAGGCAACCACCGAGAGGTGAGCTCCTTTTTGGTTTTTAGTAGTCCTCGAACACCGCTCGTCCTTGGTCTCCCATGGCTTAAAACTCATAACCCCTCCATAGACTGGACACACCCTAAGGTAACTGCATGGAGTGACTACTGCCATACTCACTGTCTTAAATCTGCTCTAGTGCTGTCTGGTCCGGTCCGGGAATTGGGGCCGCCCGACCTGTCTGCGGTGCCGGAGTGCTACCATGACCTTGGGCAGGTATTTAGTAAGGATCACGCGCTGTCGCTTCCTCCCCACCGTCCTTACGACTGCGCCATCAACCTTCTTCCTGGAGCGACTCTCCCCAAGGGTCGTCTTTATAACATCTCGCTTCCAGAGAGGGAGGCGATGAAGTCGTACATCACCGAGTCCTTAGCCTCGGGTATTATTCGCCCGTCCTCCTCCCCCGTTGGTGCGGGGTTCTTTTTTGTGGGTAAAAAAGATGGAGGCCTAAGACCCTGCATAGACTTCCGTGGCCTGAATGAGATCACCGTTAAAAACAAATACCCTCTTCCGCTGATGGATTCTGCGTTCACCCCCCTCCAGGGCGCTACGATTTTCACGAAGCTAGACCTACGTAGTGCCTACCACCTCGTCCGTGTTAAGGAGGGCGATGAGTGGAAGACTGCCTTCAACACACCCATCGGTCATTATGAATATTTGGTTATGCCATTTGGGCTCACAAATGCCCCTGCTGTCTTCCAGAATTTGGTTAATGATGTACTCGGTGACATGATTAATAAGTTTGTGGTGGTCTACTTGGACGATATTCTGGTGTTCTCTCCCACACCACACGAGCATGAGAACCATGTTCGTCTAGTGCTCCAGCGGCTCCTCGAGAACAGACTGTATGTAAAGGCTGAAAAATGTGAGTTTCATGTTCCAGAAACTGCCTTCCTTGGCTACATTGTGGGGCGTGGGAAGCTGCGGATGGACCCGGCAAAAGTGACTGCTGTTCTGGACTGGCCTCGCCCCTCTGACAGGAAGCAACTACAACGCTTTCTCGGTTTCGCCAACTTTTATAGGAGATTCATTCGCAATTACAGCCGGATCGCAGCACCCCTCACGGCCCTCACCTCCACCGCAAAACCGTTCCTCTGGTCCGACGTTGCAGACGCCGCTTTCAGCGAACTCAAGAGTCGTTTCACCTCAGACCCCGTGCTGGTCCACCCCGACCCGTCACTCCAGTTCATTGTGGAGGTTGATGCCTCGGAGTCGGGCGTGGGTGCGGTGCTCTCCCAACGCCAGCCCACTGATGGCAAAATCCACCCATGTGCCTTTTTCTCCCGCAGGCTCTCACCCGCTGAACGCAATTACAGTATCGGGGACAGAGAGCTCCTAGCAGTAAAATTGGCTCTGGAAGAATGGCGTCACCACCTGGAAGGCACACCACAGCCATTCCTCGTGCTCACGGACCATAAGAACCTAGAGTACCTCAAGGCGGCTAGGAGACTGAATCCACGACAGGCCAGGTGGGCTTTGTTTTTCTGCCGTTTTGACTTTGCTCTTTCTTACATCCCAGGCTCCAAAAACACAAAGCCCGACGCCCTGTCTCGTCAGTTCCAAAGCATTGAACCTAAGGAGGAACCCGCGCCGATTATTCCTCAAACCCGCTTCCTGGCCTCCGTGGAATGGGAGATCGAACGCAAAGTAAAGGATTCCCATGGTGAGCACCCAGATCCTCGAGCCGGTCCCCAGTCTAGCCTGTTTGTGCCCCAGGGTCTCCGTTCCCAGGTCTTGGAGTGGGCTCACTCATCCCGGCTGTTCTGCCACCCCGGCATCCGTAGGACATTGGCTGTACTACGCCAGCGGTTCTGGTGGCCCTCCATGCCAGAAGATACTAGATCCTATGTCCTAGCCTGTACGGTATGTGCGCGCAGCAAAACATCAACCAAGCCCAGCTCTGGACTCCTTCGCCCACTACCTGTCCCAAGCCGACCCTGGTCCCACATAGCCCTGGATTTCGTCACTGGTTTGCCCCCTTCCAAAGGAAACACTGTAATCCTCACTATAGTGGATAGATTCTCCAAAGCCGCTCATTTCATTCCCCTTCGTAAACTTCCGTCAGCCACGGAAACTACAACCCTGCTCACTAACCATGTCTTCCGTTTGCATGGCATCCCGACAGATATAGTCTCCGACAGGGGACCCCAGTTTACTTCCCAGGTCTGGAGGGCTTTCTGTGCGGCCCTGGGCGTTGGCGTGAGCCTCTCCTCCGGTTACCACCCCCAGACGAATGGACAGTGTGAGCGTACCAACCAACAGCTCGAAGCAGCCCTCCGCTGCACCACTCAAGCTCACCCCAACACCTGGAGCGATCAACTGCCCTGGATTGAATATGCGCACAACTCCCTGCCGAATGCCTCTTCAGGTATGTCACCATTCCTGTGCTCCTTGGGGTACCAGCCCCCATTATTCCCATCCCAGGAAAGTGACATCGCCGTCCCGTCTGTCCAAGACCATATCGACCGTTGCTCCGGAATCTGGGAACAGGCACGCGCAGCGCTCCTCCGTGCCTCCGGGAGATCCCGTGCCCAGTCTGACCGTCACCGTTCGCCCGCGCCGGCTTACACTGTCGGCCAAAAGGTATGGCTCTCGTCAAAGTCCTTGCCTTTGAAGACTGAGTCGGTGAAGCTTTCCCCGCGGTTCGTTGGGCCCTTCGAAATCACGAAGATAGTGAACCCCGCCGCTGTGCGTCTCCGGCTCCCGGCGCATTACAGGGTCCACCCCACGTTCCACGTCTCCCTCATCAAACCGGTGTCCTCTAGTCCTTTGGCCCCCCCTGTTCCGCCCCCTCCGCCGCCTCTGTCGGTCGACGGGGATCCGGCCTACCGGGTGGAGCGGCTTCTGGATGTCCGCCGCCGTGGCCGTGGGCTCCAGTACCTTGTTGACTGGGAGGGCTATGGCCCGGAGGAGCGGTCCTGGATCCCTGCCCGGTGGGTGCTGTCGCGGGCGCTCATCCGGGACTTCCACCGCACCCATCCGGGGCGTCTCCGTCGGGCGCCTGGTGGCGCCCGTAGGGGGGGAGGTCCTGTTAGGTCCTCTTCCCCTTCCTTCTGAGACATGCCCACCTCCAGCAGGTGTGCATGTTTTTAATGATTACAGGTCAGACGAGTGGAGCGGCCACACCTGAGGGCAATTAACATCAGCCAGCTTTAAAAGCCAAGCAGACGCTCCACCTCGTCGCCCGATCAACTTGTCTGGTTTCGCCGTCAGTTGCTTCTCGCATTCTTTATATGATATCATTGATTCCCGGCTCACGATTACTTTGCTCTCGCCCCAGGTCCTGTCTTCTGCGCGCTCCTTGTCGGATTCTACGCCTGCCTCCTTCCGAGCTTCCACGCCTGCCTCCTTCCGAGCTCCCACGCCTGTCTCCTCCCAAGCTCCCACGTCTCACGCCGGCTCACGAAGCAACCCCCATCCGCCACGTTATCTCTGGTGTCTGTAAATAAATATTACTCACCGCAACCACCGTGTGTCTGCACTTAGATCCCTCCTCGTCGCACACCCTAACAGATTATAAGTTTAAAAAAAATAAAAGTTCTTCCTTAACTTCTTTCTTTCCTCTTTTGGAAAAAGGTTTGGAGCTACCAACTGTAAGTACTGACAGTCATTTAGGGTGAGAAGTTTGAAGTATGCAGTGCAAGAAAATCTGATTAATATTCAAAATATGGACGTATGGGTTGGACTGCATGTATGGGTTTCACAGTACACTGTGACGAAATGGTGGGCCAAAAATATAGGCCCCTTCGCATTATTTTGCTTAGGGCCCCAAAATGGCCTGGGCCGGCCCTGCTAGCCACATTCTAATACAAATTCACAAAAGAGGAATGAAAAGAGCCACGTGATTGGGGTGTCTATCAACGTTAATGACAGTCAATGAATGAACTTCAGACTGGTCAACATTTTTTTTTAATTTAGGCCAATTATTACATTGCTGGCCAGATAATGAAAATTCTCCCAGAAAATGATTGCAATTACAAATGCTTCGGTAGTAATATCTTCGTTGATTTTGCTTGCAATGAAAAAACACAAAAGAGAATGGGAAAAAAATTAAATCATTATAATTTCATACAAAACTCCAAAAATGGGCTGGACAAAAGTATTTGCACCCTTTGAAAAATCATGTAATGCTTCTCAAATTTGTGTAATTAACAGCATCTGTAACTTACCTGTGACACATAACAGTTGTTGGCAGTTACTAAATCACACCTGCAACCAGTTAAAATGGATTAAAGTTGACTCAACATCTGTCTGTGCGTACCACATTGAGCATAAAGAAAAGAAAGAAAACCAAAGAACTGTGAGAGGACTTGAGAAGCAAAAATGTGAGGAAGCATGGGCAATCTCAAGGCTACAAGTCCATCTTCAAAGACCTGAATGTTCCTGTGTCTACCGTGCGCAGTGTCATCAATAAGTGTAAAGGCACTGTGGCTAACCTCCCTAGATGTGGACGGAAAAGAAAACTTGACGAGAGATATCAGCGAAAGATTAAAGAACCTCGACTAACATCCATACAAGTTCAAGCTGTCCTGCAGTCTGAGTGTACAAAAATGTCAACCCGTACTATCCGACGGCGTCTGAATGAAAAGGGACTCTATGGTAGGATACCCAGTAACATAGGCGGAGTTTGACTTTTGGGGCACAACATGTCTGTTCGAAAAATAATTTTGATCCATTTTAAAAATATATTTTTTGTTCATTTCATTCATTTTTGTTGCAGTTTTATTGCTTTACAACTTTCATATATATAGGAAAGTCAATTTCATGCAATGACACTTTTCGGCCACCAGGGGGAGGCCTGGCCCTTTTGCCCCCCCCCTTTCCTTAAAATCCACTGATGGCCAGGAAGACCCGACTTCTGACCCAGAGACAGGAAAAAGCCTGGCTGGAGTTAGCCAAAACTTACCTGAGAAAGCGAAAAACGTTTTGGAAGAAAGTTCTCTGGTCAGATGAGACAAAAGGAGAGCTTTTTGGGAAAAGGCATGAACATAGAGTTTACAGAGGGGAAAAAACGAGGCCTTCAAAGAAAAGAACACGGCCCCTCAGTCAAACATGCCGGAGGTTCCCTGATGTTTTGGGGTTGCTTTGCAACCTCTGGCACTGGACTGCTTGACCATGTGCATAGCATTATGAAGTCTGAAGACTACCAACAAGTTTTGGAGCATAACGTCGGGCCCAGTGTGAAAAAGCTGGGTCTCCCTCAGAGGTCATGGGTCTTCCAGAAGGACAATGACCCAAAACACACTTCAAAAATGACAAAAAAAATGTTTGAGAGAAAGCACTGAAGACCTCTAAAGTGGCACGAAATGAGTCCAGACCCGAATCCCATAGAACACCTGTGGAGATATCTGAAAATGGCAGTTTGGAGAAGGCACCCTTCAAATCTCAGAGACATGGAGCAGTTGGCCAAAGTAGAATAGTCTAAAATTTCAGCAGATCACTGAAAGAAACTCATTGATGGATACTGGAAGCGGTTGTTTGCAGTTATTTCATCTAAAGGTTGTGCTACGAAGTATTAGGCTGAGGGTGCCAATACTTTTGTCCGGCCCAAGGCTGGGGGTGGGCGTGGGGTTGGTGGTGCGTCCCCTCTTCCCCATCCCTGAAGGCCGGTTGATGGGATCCAGGTGACGATGGCTCCTTTGCTGGGCTGCGGGAGGCCCCAACCCGGCCTGCCCTCCCTCCCCGGGCTGGCTGGGTGGGGCCGTGGCCCTGGGTTGGCGCCCACGCGGCGATTCCGCTCGTCTGCTTGGCTGTCGCGTGTTTGGTTGGGCTCGCGTGCGGCTGGTTGTGATTGGGCGCGCTCGGGTGGGGAGTCCTAGTGCCGGGATTGGCAGAGGGGAAGCGTAGGGTCAGTTGCCAAACGGCTTACACTCACAAGGAATTCACACGATCACTGGGTTCTGGATCACAGTGCTGATTTGTGTACACTCTACCCCTCCCAATCACTTAGCTTATAGTCTCCCCCACAGCCCCCTCCACTTCTTTCCCCGGTCAACAGCCCCCCCCACATGGTGTCAACCGGAAATACATTTAGCTGACGATAGCACCAACATATTATTAGTTAGTGTGGACGTTCAATGTGTTTCTTGTTGTTGCTTTTCTTTCTTTTCTTGTGTTTTTTTTTCTGTTCGCTACTTTGTCATAATAAATGAGGTATGTTGAATGATCACAATGGGAGTATGTCATACTCTCAATGTGAAACATTAAAACGGTTCAGACCAACTGGACACTTCCATGCTCCGTGTCAAACAGCTGAACAGCACAGGTAAAAAACAAAAACAAAATAAAAAACAAACTTTTGTCCGGCCCATTTTTGGAGTTTTGTGTCAAATGATAATGATTTTTTTTTTTTTCATTCTCTTTTGTGTTTTTTCATTGCAAACAAGATAAATGAAGATATTACTACCAAAGCATTTGTAATTGCAATTATTTTCTGGGAGAAACTGAAAGGTTATCTGACAGAATTGCTGGAGTGCCAATAGTTTTGCCCAGTGCTGTATATTCACATGACCTTATGTGTTGTGACCTGTAGCAACGTTACGTGGCAATGCTGATATTGCTCTACTTTAATACTATGTAACAGCCATAATTGAAAAAAATATATATTTAAAAATCTGGCTCAGACGAGAGATGCGTATGCCAAGAGCAGGGCCTAGGGCGTCATCTAGTGGAGAGGGCGCCAAACTGCTTTTGTCAAAAAAAAAAAAAACCGGGGAAAAAAGTTTTTATGATGCCTTGCTCGCGCCTTTTCTAACAGTAAATATGCTACGTATAAAAAAAATATACGAATACTATTTCCAAAATGACTTCTGGTATGAATCCATGACAATGAGTCAGACATGACTTGTTGCTCTGAAACTCTTGTTTCATCTAGCGCAATTAAAAAAAAATGTTTCACTTCTGTTGCTGCCATTACAGCTTTTAAGACTTTTAACATGACAGAGGTCCAAGTCCTTAGGTCTTGTTTAAAAGGGTATGTAGTGCCCTGGGAAAATTTTAATATTCCATCATTTATCCATAAACGCATGCCTTTTGTATTCATATCATGCCACTTCGTGTAATTACACACAAGAAAATGAGAGAAATTTGGCTCGATTGTCAAGCTAAAACGACCGGCGCCCGAGATCTGGCAGATTGTGTGTGTGACGTCACGACAAGTGAAGAGAGTGCCACCGGCTACTAGGGGGGCAGCGCCTGTTTGCATCAATATAATTCCTTCTAGTGAGGGGAGAATTAGGGGTGTTTTGAGCTGTTTATGCTGATGCATTGTGTTCGTCCTGCACATATTCCAGGTTCCCTCATGAAGAAACACCCCTCGTTGTCAATAAAAGAGAATTCAGAATTGACAGTGAGGGGTGTTTCTTCAACAAGAAAAAGGCTCGGTGCTTTAATACTGAATGGCGGCGATGATGGCAGACAATTTCGTTTCTAGTTTCAGCGACGAATCCGACGAATAAGGACGTAATGAATGTTCCTCTAATGGTGACGAGGAGAGTTACGACGCTTTAATCGGTGTTTTAGGTTACCAATTTGAGCCCAAACGAACGCCAATGCAGCGTAATGAAACGGTCATTGAGGGGAGCAATGACACTGATGAAACATCGGCAGCAGATCATGCGGGAAACACCAATGATTTGTTTTGCATTTCTTTTTGTGAAGCTGATACACCGTGACTGCAAAATAAAGGAATGCATAGAATAATTATCATTTATTGCGCTATCATAGCTTTTCGCTCTGCCAACAGACACAAATATGAATGGGATCAGAGGATTTGTTCTATATATTTTACGAACGATAATTTATACATGTGTCCAGTCCTGTATCCAATGCGTGACCGTTTTTTTATTATAAAAAAGTACTCACTCTGGCCATTTCGAGCTTGGCTGCTCCCCTCCTTTGCTTAGCTTTAGCATCCTTTACCAGTCATCGTCCTCTTTCTTGATATCTCAGGACATTTAGGTGACTGCACCTGTATGGTCGGCACCGCATCTCCTTTGAGCAGCAATCTTTTAGCAAAACCCGATTTCTCTTGTCCATAGTTCGAGAAGCTTTCAGGTGGAAAATGCGCACCACAGAAAAGCGTGCCGGAGGCTGTGTCTAGAAAATTAGCCCTCTTTGCACGGACGAACTTTACCCATTGTCTGTGTAGTCCAGCTTTTTTTTTTCTCGCGTTCATGGATACTATATTCCGATAAATAACTATTTGTACACCACATAGCACAGCAGTTTTGAACCATTTTTGTGATGTTTTGGTCAAACAAACCCCAACGCTACTCTCTCGTCGTTAAAAAACAATGGCACCTGGCTCCGCCTCTACTGTCAATCACTTGTCGTGACGTCTCTGCCCCATTCGGCTGTTTCCGGAACACTTTCGGAAATGTTCGTCATTTTCGATCTATTTTCGATAATTGCTCATTAATGTGATTGATTTTTTGGTTAACTTTATCAATATTTGTTATCTTGGCACATAACGGTTCTATTGATGTCTCACACCCCCTTTGCCGCTACATACTCTTTAAGAAAGTGACAAAACGAGGTTGAGGAAAAACAGGCATTTCTCGCTCATCTCCGCCTCGCCTCGTACTACCAGCTACTACTAATCCAGCCCAAGCGTCTCTTAAACGGATCATGCATAGTGTCTTGTTATAAGCGTTTTGTTGACAAAGGTATCGAACACACGACGTGCTTACAACTTTGTTTCTTTATTAACACATGGAGCTAACAGTAGCTGGGGCTTTCGGCAGTAAGTGGCGTCTAATGGCGTGACGAAATGTAGTTTTTTCACACAAGCGAACGGATTACAAAGCACCACTTCAGTGTTGTCCAGAGACTACATTTCCCATGGTTCACTGCGTGACTTGAGCCGCTCTCTTATTGGCTGCGAGGTTGACTCAATGCCAACACGCTCACTGTCACCTGTCAGCGGCTCTCGCAAAACATAAACTAGAAGGGTATCAAGCGATCCGTGAAAGAAACGCCGCTAAAAATGCAATGCAATGCTTGAAGCATGAAGGTGGAAATATATCATACAAATACAAATAAATGTGCACAAACTCACCGGCGGTGTAAACCTGCCGCTGTCAACGCTCTGGGAGGTCGCATTTCACAGCATTCTGCCCCGGTCCTCCTCGCCAGCTTTTTGCTCGCCATTCACGCTCGTTTGCATTTGATCGCTAGTCTGATACACTCCCGCTTTTTCGGTGAGGTCTTTTGTGTTTATGCGTTATTGGATCGTTTTTGTTCACCACTGTAAATAAGAGCACTGAAGCAATAGGTGTAAGTCGCCATTTCTGTTCAACCCGTTTTCTCCTGTTTTGTTTAGCGTAAGAAGCTAGGTTAGTGGCAGTCTTTTCTTTGTTCTTTTTCATGATCAGGGTTTAGTTAGCGGGTGGGGTTCAAGTGTAGATTCCTTTTGTTTGTTGTTTTGGCCTGGGCTTACCCTGAAGCCGCGCTTCATCTACATTTTGTACATACATATTCATTGCAAGTTTGATTGTTGTGTAAATTTTGTGCCACTTGTGAAATTGTGTGGCTCGTTTTATGTTACGCCCTTCACGAGCCGTCCTTGGGACGTAACACTAGCGAACGCAACAACAACTATGATCGGGGATTGCCATGAGTTAACTTTCGGCTAACGTCGCTAGCTTATACTGTTCATTCCACAACAGTTGGCAGCTCTGCTTTGACAAAGTCATCAGTCATCTATCCAAAAATCACACTTACTTTTTGGCAAATACTTGATCATAAGCAGACCGGTGAAGAAGCAGGCATCTTCGAAGAGTTTGCAGCAGAGAAGACTACTCGATGATGCCGTGAAATTCATTCGCTTCGTGCGAACGAAAGATGTCCATTTACGTGCCCTGCTATCCTTTGGCCACTCATACAACTTTTCGTTTGAGTGAGAACAAAACATCGCCACACACCGCCGTGGCATCGTACCGAGAAGCAATGCAACAAACAATACTGTTCTATGGCGGACTTCCCTCGCACTTCCCGGTGTGATGTAATTTCCGAAAATTTCCGAAGATTGCCGAAGAAAAGCATTTTCGTTGTCAAGGGCATTGCTATGGGTTAAATAAAGAATCTGGAAGGGTTGCGTTAAAAAAAATAATGAAAATATGCTTATAATTGTTCAGCCATTGATATTATTCAAAAACATGGTTGGCCAACCTTAGTTCACATTTCCCCTTTAACAGAGAATCCGCACCGTGCCATCACACATCAAGCAGATGAATATGTAACTTTTTCTACGCAGTGACAAAAACAGCTGACTGTGGCCCCAGTAGGTAGGCTACATATGGAACAATGAAATTAACAGTTCACCTGCTGTGGCCTGAACGCAGTCTCACACCTTCCTCTTGATGCGCATGGACTTGAATTGCGTGCCCGCTAGTGCAGTCCCTCTTTTTTCACCTCTTTTATCAACACCATCGTCATTTTGGGGCTTTTTGAAGAAACTTCGAACACTCAGTTGCCTTGACATTTTTTCCGAGTAAGGCCAACGACGTCATGCATCAAGAAGAAATAGCTAATTAATATGCTCACTCGCCACCCTGTGGTCTGGGGTGTGAATTGCAACCTGTCAAAATGACAGATGGACTTCAGTTTTTTCCGTCACCGTTTTAAAAAACCGGTCAACGACGGAAAATATTCGGTTAACGCGACCCCTGGTCCCCACCGTCCCTATGCAAACCTACGCCCTTGGTATAATATCACATGAAATGCGCTCCTTTAAAAGTGCCTGGTTAAAAATGTTCACTTCTTTTTCTTTCAAATTAATAAAATATATATTCGTATGTTCAGGATGTGTTCAAGTGGTGAGACACATTTGCCACGCACTTTTACACAAGCACATTATAACTCTTTTGACAATCTCATAGCGTGAATCGTGTGAAACGTAGGGCACCTTGAACAGTCTGTGCACCTACAGGGATAATTCACTGAATAATAATCACTGAAATAAAATAAGATCACTAAAACAGAGAAATTGCTTTAAAGGGTTCATTTTGATGTTGAAATACAACGCTTTGTAATGCAAATGAACTGGAAATTGTGGTTTTCAAGCCAGCCTCCAGTGGATATCTCCGGTACTGCAGGCAAGACTATCGTTCATCTCTGTCTAGAGTGCAAATTAAAGCACACTCGAACACATCTCGGCTACATAAATAGGTCTCTTGATTCAAGCAGTCACCAATCTCCCAAGGACCGCCTTAAATAAAACACAAAATTGATGAATGTAAACATCTATGTGGCGCCGTTTGTAAAGCAGCACATGCTGAAAATTAGGACATTTTCTCACATTTAGCACCACACAGTGTTTAAAATGGTGTGAAATTTTTAGAGTCAACTTTTTTTTTTTTTTTTTTGCACATTTACAACATTTTTAGCAACTTAAATATTCATTACAAGACGTTTTGGACCTGATTCTTTAAATCCAGAACTCAACATTTGGCTTAATTTGCAAATTCACATGACTGGAGAGACCAGAAGTAACAAAATAAAAGCTGGTCTAGCAGCTCAGACTGTCTGTTTACGTTGCTTGAAAATGAATAAAACCTACTCAACGGTGGCAGCCTGCTCTTAGACACAGTGGCGCCACCAGGGGGTGGCCAGGGGTGTCCACGGCCACCCCTATAAATTGGTTGGCCACCCCGCTTGCCAGTATATTGTTAGACTGTTGTAGCATCAGTTATGCATTTCATCCTAAATGAATGCATTTATTTTGTTTTGTTAAATGTAGGGCTGTCAAATTTATCGCGTTTACGGGTGGTAATTAATTTTTTTAAATTAATCACATGAAAATATTTATCGCAATTAACGCATTCGCAGTACAACTCATTCACGCATTGCCGCAAACAGCATACAGAGATAAGAGGCAGTGTCACGTGAGTGGAGTAGATACAAGCATTCATTTGGGCCGTGCTTTTAATTGGCCAAAGCTTTGTCATCCCTCCCACAGCAACTATAAATATTGTGGGAAGCGATGTGGGGAAGAATGGCAGGAGTTGCGCAGGGAAGATATAGCATTTGCATCCACCACACACAGTCATGGTTGCACCACTTCCCATCATGCATTTGGGCAGAACAGTTAAGTCGCTACAGTATCATTTACTGAAAGCTCAACAAATACACTAGATGGCAATATTTAGTCACAATTTACAAACTCACATTTATCCTTTAAGAATTACAAGTCTTTCTATCCGTGGATCCCTTTCACAGAAAGAATGTTAATAATGTTAATGCCATCTTGTGGATTTATTGTTATAATAAACAAATACAGTATTACGTAAGAATGTTGAATGTCCAACAATAATTTAGAGAAAAATAAGGTATGTTTTATAGATGGTTTGAACTGCGATTAATTACGATTAATTAATTTTTAAGCTGTGATTAACTCGATTTAAAATTTTAATAGTTTGACAGCCCTAGTTAAATGTACACCTTATGCCTAATATATACATAACACAATAAAACAAAATTGTTGTGGAACTCAAAATGTTGACTGGACAGTTATGGACTATGCACATTAAATCATTAGTAACATCAAATATTACACAATGCACCAAAGTATATCAGTTGCCGTGTCCTTAAGTCTTTCTGATAGTTTTCCCCTGACCTTTTTACTGCAATAATATAATGAAAACCTGAAATTATGGCTTTTAGTTTTGGCCACCCCATGAATTTAAGTGGCCCCATCTGGCCACCCCTATGAAAATTTCTGGAGGTGCCACTGCTTAGAGATGAGTCATTGTGATGATAACAATATATAGGTAAAATACATATTTAGGAAAAACTATTTAAAGAGCATTGTGTGTGCTCCTGCTTTTATTCTGTTACTTCCGGTCTCAAGTCATGTGAATTTGCATATTAAGTTAAATATTTATTTCCAACCGTTTCCAGATTTAGCATTTAGGATATAGGATAAATTTAAGATTTAAATTCAATTTTGAGTTCTGGATTTAAACATTCAGGTACAAAATGTCTTATTTGAAAATGAATATTTAAGTTGCTAAATAATCCTCTCAAATAATGTAAATGTGCAAAAAATAAAAAAAGTGACTAAAAAATTTACACCACGTTTTAAACACTGTGTGGCGCTAAATGTGAGAAAATGTCGTGATTTTCAGCATGTGCCGCTTTACAAACGGCGCCCCATACACATCTGTTAACACAATGTTAAAGGAAATGTGACACAAATATAATCTGAAAAACAAATCTGAGTTGAAAATAATATTATTACCGTCATCAATAGCCACCACGCATCCCGAGCCGCTGATGAATGTCTCTTGCTCAGCAAATTCTGTGTCTGAACCATCTGTCCAAGTCAATATGCTCTGTAAGTGAGTATTGACAACAAATTACGTCATTTGAAAAGAACTACAAGTGTTGCGTGGTTTGTGTGAAGTGAGTGGAACTAAAGTGTCCACCCCATGAAGCAACCAATCAACACCCCAATGTCGTTAAGGTACTTGGTGAGATACCGTACATACTCCTTTTTCGGTCGCTCCGGCAGATGGGTCACACCCATGGTTTGGGGTAAAAAAAAAAAAAAAAAAATTTAAACGGTATATTTGGTTGACCCTCGCGTAGGTCGCAACACAGTATGGAAGATTTGGGGCAATATTTTGGACCAATTTTTGATACCAATAAGACTGAAACAAAACAAAAAAAACTTGGTATATTTTATGATTTATCGACTATATTTTTATTTAGTAGCAAGTAACAGTGATATGAAAAAGTATCTGAACCTTTTGGAATTTCTCACATTTCTGCATAAAATCACCATCAAACGTGATCTGATCTTTGTCAAAATCACACAGATGAAAAAACTGTTTGCTTCAACTAAAACTGTGATGGCTATCAATCAAAACAAATTAACCATCAGCCTAGCAAGAGTGTAGAAAGAGTTGGTTCCAACGCACCTTACTTGACGTCTTGCTAGCAGTCCACAGGTGCTCTCGTCTTTCGATGATGAGTGTAATCCTTTGGCTCAGTCACGTTATGTTAATAGTCAGTGTGTGTATGTGTACACTCAAAAGAAAAACAAAGCGCGACGATATTTCCACAACTTAAGTTACAGTATGTCGAGAGTCCCGTTGGCTTGTACACGTGCGCGTGAGCGCGTGTCAATTGTCAATTTGTTTGTCTTCGTGTGTGAGCGAAAATCCGTATCGTCTTCCTCGTTTCTACCAACTCACTGTCCCCGCTCTCCCGACAATCTCTTCCTTTTATCTCTTTCGTACCGGAAGTGCGCCTCCGATTTCAAAATAAAAGTTTTCTTTCATAACTAACCAAAATTCAATCTGATGTCTTATTCATTCCTCATAATCGGAAGTCTTACTCTTCATAATTATTCTAATTTTACAACAACACTAATTTTGGCTCCAACAAAAACCATCCAAACATTTATAGGTTTATAATGAGGATAATATGCAAACAATAACAGAAGGGGGAAAAAATAAGTAAGTGAACCATCACATTTAATATTTTGTGCCCCCCAATCGCCTTTGGCTTCCTGTTGCTGCAGATCAGTCTGGCACATTGATCAGGATTAATCTTTGCCCATCCCAGTGAGATTCCTGGGATGTCTGGCATGAATCACTGTCTTTAGGTCATGCCTAGGGATGAGAATCGAGAAGAACCTGCTCCGTGTGTTCCAATTCCATGGAATTGTTTAGCAATTTACTTAACTATTCTCTTATCAATTCCTACCAGCGAGATTTACATTGCATGTTGCATACATTCGTTTCAACAAGCACGGTTACATATTTACTCATGGAGAGACTTCTCATCAAGTGTAACCTGGAGAGAGTCGTTGCCGCGTGAATTTGAATTGACTTTCACAGACCAGGCTGTTATTCATGAGACTACTTAAAGAAATGGTGATTTTTCCCAAAAAGTCTATTAATGGCTCTATCGTATTCCTCGTCGAATACTCTATAAAACAAAAAAACATATACCTGTATGCATCGAAAATAATCCTAAACGATTTTATTAGCAATTTTAATACTCCTGTTAGAAAGATTTCCATTGGTATGCGTTCGTTCACATAGCAACCAGTCGTTGCTTCTGGTTTTTGTCCTATGTCATAAGCGCTGCCTATTCTGGGACCGAGAATAGGCATAAGGTGCGCATTTCTTGCAGAGGACAGCTACCTGCTGATCACATGGACAAAGATAAGACCTTCTGGAGGAAAGTTCTGTGGTCAGAGGAAACAAAAATCAAGCTGTTTGGCCACAATGCCCAGCAATATGTTTGGAGGAGAAAAGGTGAGGCCTTTAACCCCAAGTACACCATGCCTACCGTCAAGCACCGTGGTGGTAGTATTGTATTATGCTGTGGGGCTGTTTTGCTGCCAATGGAACTGGTGCTTTACAGAGAGTAAATGGGATAGTGAAGAAGGAGGATTACCTTCAAATTCTTCAAGACAACCTAACGTCATCAGCCCGAAGATTGGGTCTTGGGCGCAGTGTTCCAACAGGACAATGACCTCAAACACACATCAAAAGTGGTAATGGAATGGCTAAATCAGGCTAGAATTAAGATTTTCGAATGGCCTTCCTGACTTAAGTCCTGACTTAAACCCCATTGAGAACTTGTGGACAATGCTGAAGAAACAAGTCCATGTCAGAAAGCCATCAAATTTAACTGAACTGCACCAATTCTGTCAAGAGGAGTGGTCAAAGATTCAACCAGAAGCTTGCCAGAAGCTTGTGGATGGCTACCAAAAGCGCCTAATTGAAGTGAAAATGGCCAAGGGACATGTTACCAAATATTAGCGCTGCTGTATGTATATTTTTGACCCAGCAGATTTGATCACTTTTTCTGTTAACCCATAATAAAGTCATAAAAGAACCAAACTTCATGAATGTTTTTTGTGACAAAGAAGTATCTGTTCCAATCACTCTATCAGAGAAAAATCAGAGTTGTAGAAATAACTGGGAACTCAAGAGATCCATGACATTATGTTCTTCATAAGTGTATGTAAACTTTTGACCACAACTGTATATACCCACACATTCAAGTCTTCTTCCATACGCATAAAAATACATCAACATCTTTCCACGCATACTCTCATCTGCTCATTGAGTGATTGTCATATCAAGTGCCATTGCCTGTATATAGTTGTGCCTGTTGCCAAGTTGGATTAAAAGTGCCACTCTCTGCTCCTTTTGTTCTAACCGACACCCCAAGGCGAATGAACCATAAAACATTTTGAACCCAGAACCTCATACAGTACATTAGTCCAAATTAGAATCGATGAGGGAATCGATAAAGAATCGAATCGTTAAAGGGATCCTCTATTTTTAAGACAAGTAATTCTTAAAAGATAAATGTTAGTATGAGTTATAATAATTTGATATTAAAACCCCTCTTAATGTTTTTGTTTTAATAAAGTTTGTAAAATTATTTTAAGTTATAGGTCGCCATTCATGTTACGTCGCAGTGCGTGACGTCACCGGGCCCGTTGCCGAAATTCCAGCGTGTCACTTGTTAGCTTTCCCAACATGTCGTCAGTTCTACCCTTCCTATTTGAACCAGATCTGAAAAGTGAAGAGCAGGACAGCACTGTCGGTCGTTCACAAGACGAGCTTCAGGGAAAAATCCGTGCAGCAAAAACCTGATAAGACAAAAGTTGGGCAAAACTGGTGATGCACTCGCTGCAAGTGAGTCTCAATGGCAACAGAGCGAGAGAGCGTATGCTGTTGGGAACTCCGGTTGGGAGCGAGAGTGTATGCTGTTGGGAACACCGGTTTTATTAGCAGATATTCAAGCTAAGCATATTGCGTTTTCAAACTTATCCCAATACAATTATGTAGATTGTTAGCATCCAGAGCTGTCGTGTGCTTTACATACAGTACAGGCACACCTTGTGTAATCCATGTCTTGTACATTGTAACGCATGGTAGGTAGGATACGTGTATAAAAGTACCAAAAAGGGGAGAAGCTTCCACTTATGCACATTTATTCACAAAAAGTAATATTTCCACCTTGACCACTCTTCACTCGGGAGCTCAGCAGCACGCAAACACACGCTCCCTGACGAACTCCAACATTGTAAGGTCCACGTTAGAGTCACTGGCGTCACTGTAGCGTGCTATAGTGATTTAATTATTTAGTATGATTTGGGGAAAACTCCCATGAAGAATAGTCAACAAAAAAGATAGCAATAGTAATCCAAATCCGTGTTTTTTACTCACTAGAAGAATCAGGAATTAGACCGATCCCATGGCAATGTTGCAGCCGCGATCAGGCCGTAATTCCACAAAATAGACTGATCCGAAAAGCCACTGTGGGACCGACAAATTAAAAAAATGGACAAAAACATTGCACCGTCGGATCCAGAAAATAGATGGATCCCTTACTTGCCTGAGGATCCAGGAAAAATGTTCGGGCGCCAGTTGTAATGCGTGGTGGGTAGGATACGTGCATACAGGGACCAAAAAGGGGGAGAAGCTTCCACTTATGTACATTTATTCACTAAAAATAATCATTCCATCTTGACCACTCACTTCACTCCCCTTGTTTCTATTTGACTGGAAATTGCATCCAAAAGCAGCACATCGTGGCATTTTACTTCGCGGGTTTAGGCAGCAATAAGCAATTGTTGAACACGCTACACATTTGGAAAAATCCCAATGACGTCATCACTGCGAGCCCGCAAACCATGGCGCCAACTAACGGTCAAAATATGGACTAAATATTATAAAATATTGCCATTGATTTAACATTTTATGTGTTTCTAACAACATATTTTAGTACAAGACAACAAATGTGGTTTATTAGAGCCTACATGTATTTAAGTTAGAGGATCACTTTAAGCAATATCGATAATGGAATCGGGAAAAATCTTATCAATTCCCATGCCTAGTCATGCCATCGCATCTCAATGGGGTTCATGTCTGGACTTTCACTTGGCCACTCCAGAATGTGTATTTCGTTCTTCTGAAACAATTCTGAAGTTGATTTACTTCTGTGTTTTGGATCATTGTCTTGTTACAGCACCCAACCTCTCCACACATGACATTGTGTGTTACTCCCAAAAAATTCAACTTGATTTCATCAGTTCACAAAGTATTTTGCCAAGAGTGTCCAAGTGCCTTTTTGCGAACATTAAACTACCAACAATGCTTTTCTAGACAGCAGTGGCTTCCTCCATGGAGTCCTCCCATGAACACCATTCTTGGGCATAGTTTGACATATAGTTGATGTGTGCACAGAGATATTGGACTGTGCCAGTGATTTCTGTTAGTCTTTAGCAGACACTCTAGGATTCTTTGTTACCTCTCTGAGTATTCTGCGCTGAATTCTTGGCGTCATCTTTGGTGGGTGGCCATTTCTTGGGAGGGAGGCAACAGTGCCAAACTCTCTCCATTGACAACTTCTTTGACTGTCGATTGATGAACATCTGGACTTTTAGAGATGGTTTTGTATCCTTTCGCAGCTTTATAGAAATCAAAAATCCTTGATCGCAGGTCTTCAGACAGCTCTTTCGACCGAGCCATGACGCACATCAGACAATGCTTCTCATCAAGACAATTCTTACCAGGTGTGCGTTATATAGTGGGCAGGGCAGCTTTAAACCACTCATCAGTGATTGGGCACACACCTGACTTAAATTGTTTGGTAAAAATTGTTTCCAAAGGCTCTTTAAGTCTCTTTAGGCAGAGAGTTCACTTACTTGTAAACTACTTACTATAAATGTTTGGATAGTTTAGTTGAAGCAGACACTGTATTTTCGTCTGTTTAATTTTGACAAAGATCAGATCACATTTAATGGTGATTTTATGCAGAAATGTGAGAAATTCCAAAAGGTTCAGATACTTTTTCATACCACTGTACATCGTGACAAGTAGGAAAACAACATAATGCCAATGTTGTAAATATATTGTTTTTGTTTCTTAACTGTTTTAATGTTCGTACGCTAACTCTTCCTCATCATAATGGATGGAAGCCCTCAATATTCTGTTTAATGATCACTATCATGCTCAAAAGTTGTTGTTTTTTTAATCTCCGAATGAGGAGATTTTGGGGGGGTAGGCTCCTAAAGCCCTCTCCTGAGGTTGCTTGGCGACATTGTTCGTTGCGAAAGCCAAGACGGGTGCACGACGTACAGATTTGCAGCTTCGTCTTGTCTTGATTTCTTCCTTGGGCAAATTTTGTTCATAGGTACTGTTTGTCTAAAGTACAGTGCATGTTTTTGTTGTTGTATGGGATGTTGTATTTCATTTATATTAAACACTCGGAGATTATTTTGAGTGTGACTTGTCCGTATAGTTAGCATACAGCGCTAATGCTAAATTGTATGCTTATTTTCAGTTTTACGACAGTCTAAATTGGGTAATGGTCAGAGCGAGGACCGTATATAGGGCGCACTTGCATTTTTTAGGCAAAAATTTCAGTTAAAAAAAAGTGCGACCTATATGTGAGTATATACGGTAAATCTCTTTTTGGGCTTGTATTTGTTTGAAAAAGTAGTTTTGCACCGATACCCGGCTGTGTGGTACAGGCCGATACTGTACCAATACCACTTCAATGTAAAGTATATCTGTCATAGCTTGGTCAGATACCACTTAACCCATTGGCTGCCACGTACAAAGCTAGTTCACTAGCGATACACTTTAAAGCAGTAATGTGAAGTAATTTCTTCACATGCCAAATAGGGTCACAATTAAAGTAATTAAACATTGTCCAACAAATAAAGCATGAAAAAATAATTTTTTATGTTGTATTTTTGACAAAATAATCGCGTTTCCGAAGTTCGAGCCTGAAAGGGGACGAACCCGGAAGTGATACGTCACACCGGGAACAGCGATGGCAGCTCCATACATACGGCCGCCATACAAAGCCCTTCAAACAATTATTCAAACAGCAATATAAGCGATAGATCGAGCGCAAGGGAGGAGATCCAAGTTTTTGAAGCGTTGGAGGAAGAAGAGGAGCTTGGAATTTTATGTTGGACCTAACATGTATTAGCCAGACGCTAATCAGGACGCAAACAATGTGCCTAGACTACCTGCCATGGATTGGATACAAGACCCATCGAGATTACAAGATTGGTAAGATATAGGCTGTTATTATTTTCAAGATTTGAAGATGCAGGCATTCGCACATACTTTTATGTTTTTGTCTATCTGATGACATTGTTAAAAAAATAATAATCAGACTTCATGTTCATTTTGGCAGGTCCGGCAGCTCTTGTGCATATAAATTAATAATATAAAAAAGTTGGGGGGAAAGGAGGATATGAGTCGTTGATGACTTTCTCCACTTTATTGTGGCAACAATAAGAAAACAAAATAATAGCGGACTGCCGCCACATTCAACCGCGAAGTTTTGCTTCTCGCTGATCTCCTCCTCGCCTCATACTACTCCAGCGTCTCTTAAATGGATCGTGCATAGTGTCTTGTTATGAGCTTTTGGTTTACAAATGTATCAAACACACGACGTGCTGACAACTTTGTCTCTTTATTAACACAAGGAGCTAACAGTAAGAACACAGCCCGGCACAGCTCTCGGCAGGAAGTGGCGTCTAATGGCGTTAGGAAATGTAGTTTTTCTACACAAGCGAACAGATTACAAAGCACCGCTTCAGTGTTGTCCCGAGACTACATTTCCCATGATTCATTGCGTGACTTGAGCCGCTCGCTGATTAGCTGCGAGATTGACTCAATGCCAACATGCTAAGTTATCACCTGTCAGTGGCTCTCGCGAAACACAAACTAGAAGGCTATCAAGCGATCACCGTGAAAGAAACGCTGAACCGTACAAATGCAATGCAATGCTTGAAACATGAAGGTGGAAATACATAATACAAATACAAATAAATTTGCACAAACTCACCGGCGGTGTGTGTCTTACTGCAACACGACCGTGAATTACTGCGACGCCGACCCGCTTATATGCCCATCCACACCCCTTTCCCGATTGACAGTGGATTAACCCTTCCGGACAAGATCGTAGATGACGCACAATTTAAACACGCTTAACCTAGTGAACGCAACAACAACTATGATCAGGGATTGCCACGAGTTAGCTTTTGGCTAATGTCGCTAGCTTTTACTGTTCATTCCACAACAGTTGGCAGCTCTGCTTTGACAGAGTAATCAGTCATCTATCCAAAAATCGCACTTACTTTTTGGCAAATCCTTGATCATAAGCAGACCAGTTAAGGAAGCAGGCATCTTCGAAGTGTTTGCAGCAGAGAACACTTCTCGATGATGGCGTGAAATTCATTCGCTTCGTGCGAACGAAAGATGTCCATTTACGTGCCCTGCTATCCTTTGGCCAATCATACAACTTTTCATTTGAGTGAGAACAAAACATCGCCACACACCGCCGTGGCATCTTACCGAGAAGCAATTCAACAAACAATACTGTTCTATGGCGGACATCCCTCGCACTTCTAGGTGTGACGTAATTTCCGAAGATTGCCGAAGAAAAGCATTTTCGTTGTCAAGGGCGTTGCTATGGGTTAAACAAAGAATCTGGAAGTGTTGCGTTAAAAAAAATAACGAAAATATGCTTATAACTGTTTAGCCATTGATATTATTCAAAAACATGGTTGGCCAACCTTACTTCACATTACTGCTTTAAATTCACAGTTAGAAGGATGATTGAACGCTACACTTATCTATCATCATCTTGGGAAGGATGACAAGCGCTCCTTTTTTTACGGCGGTGTGCGTAGCTGGCAGCCATCTTGTGTAGGGTTGGAAACTAGCTCTCGGAGAGTACATATTGTGTAGCATAGGCACGTTAGTTTTGAGTTTTCCCAACACGTCATTGCCACATCAGTACCGATACTAGTATCGGTGCAACTCTATTAAAGTTATGGACGAAGTACTCCAATTTATACTGTATATTAGATGATTTTGTGTCAATGTTTTACTTGATTCGACATGAGTCCAATCCACGCCCTGCCCTGACTGATATGATCAACCAAAGCAAGTTCCACATCATTCTGGATGGATGCAAGATGCCCACCGCGAACGTTGCAGGCACTCTAATCAGAAAAAGAAAAGACAAAAACAAAACATTTGCCACAGTGTAAAAAAAAAAAAAAAAAAAAAAAAAAAAACTAGTTGTTGGACAGATGCTCGTGTACAGAGGTGGGTAGTAAAGTGTTACGTTTTCTTACTTGCTAGTAACTTTTTGAGAAAAAACATTTGTAAGAGTAGTTTTATCATGCCATACTTTTTATTTGGGTAGATTTGTGAAGAAGAAACGCTACTCTTACTCCACTACTTTAGTTTACACTACATTCATTGCATTTTTCCTCCTTAAGCTGCGTTCAAACCGGACACGTTTTTTCCTCGTGCCATCCAAATTCAACATAATCATGCATTGCAACGCGAAATATGACTTCGCGATGGGTGACATGCGTCAGGTGTGATGCAATGTCGCTAGTTTGACCACAATAACCGCATTATACCAATTAGATGTAATAATGTAGTCACATGACCACACACAAGCTTGCAGTTCATATAATCACACCGGCCTGTTCAGTTTCGTGGCGTCTTTAACGCACCATAAAAAACTATTTGACATCAGAGCATAGGTGAGCTAGGCGGTTCCGTAGGGTGCCATCTAGTGGCGGGTGCACCAAATTGCTTTGGAGAAAAAAACACCCTGAAATAAAAATTCTCATGCTGCAATGCATGCTGCGAGGCATGCGGCATGTTCTAAGTTTTTGTGTCTCTCCCAAAAATGATAGGCAATGTTTTCTCCATTTATTCATTTGCTCCCAAAAACATACTAATACGTTCTATTTTTATATATTTCAGTGTCCCAAAGACATTAATAAGTCTTCTACGTTTTTTTTCCACAAGAGACATCTCTAGGTGCTGATGCAACTTAGCTCCAGTGCTCAATGCTGAAAATCCATTTTAAAGCAATAAAACTGGCCACTGGAGGGCAGTAGCGCATTTGGTACGACCCGCAACCCGAGTCAACGGAATGAACGGCCGGGCCGCACGGCCGCAGCGCCGGCGGAAGACGATCAAGTGCGACGACCAGGATGCCAGGCGGCGGACGACCGAGCAGAACAACCAGGAGGACGCCCAGGATGCCATGCACTGGACAACCGAGCAGAACAACCGGGACCACCAGTGCAGCGGACGATGACGTTGAGTCCGTGCTGCTCGCTGAGCAGCGCCCGCACCGCCGTGCTCGGCTTCTCGCGTCCCCCGCTACTCAGCCGGAAACGCGCACGGCCAAACCAGTTCCCCCCCAGGAACACAACATGCCCCACACATGTTCCCCAGGCGAACTCAGCCACGAGGCATTGGTCACCACAAAAAAAAAAAAAATCCATCTTGATGAGTCACGTGGCAATGAGGGAAAAGTTTACCCCAGCTCTCGCGGCCACAACAGCGTCATCTCTCAGTTCAATAGTTTAGTTATGTGTAAATAAATTGTTACTTTGCTATCAAAAGCTCTATTTGTCTTGTTGTTTATGGTATTTTGTCGAAGGAAAATATTATTCAGATGTTTGTGATGTCACCAAAGCAAAAAATCACTGTGTTAAAGTCAATGTTTGAAATGTATGGTTTTACAAAAAGCTCAATTTCTCAGTTTTTTCATCAGAAATTGGAAAATTGCTTTGAGCGCCTTGAAAAGGTGGAAAAGCGCTATATAAGCATAACACCATTTACCATTTAACTAAGCTATTTTCAAATGCTGATTTCTAAAGAATGGAAAAAGATATGAACTAACTTTTTTTCCTGCTAAACAAGAGAGTATTCTTTCTTTTGGTGGATTCCATGTTTATATAGCAATAGAACATAATTTTCTGTGGGCCTTGCAAAATCAGTCAAAATCCAGTAAAACGGCCAGGAGCAAAGGGGGTTGCCCCGGTGGAAATGGCTTGGAGTAAATGAGTTTAAAAGCACTAGTGCTCTTTGGACAGGTTATGATTCATTTATTTATATTTTTCTAGTCTGAATTCGATTTGTATATGTTTCGGCCTAATATGGTCATGTAATAAGTTATAGTACAGTCTAATAATAACAGATCATATACATTAGGTTTGAGCGGGGAATTTTTTTTAATCGTTGTTTAAAAAAAAAAAATCTGACATTGTTAGCAGTTACACACAATGTTACTAATTCTTGAGTATCCTTTTCACTGAATACTTTTTTTTACTTGTATTCGAGTAAATATTTGGATGACTACTGATACTTTCACTTGAGTAAAAATATTTTGAAGTAACGCTGCTCTTCTCTTAAAATGTTTGGCTACTGTACCCACCTCTGTTTGTGTTTAATGACAACTGCGCAATTCTTTCCTACCTCAGCTTCATTAAACGTCAGTTTCTCTGTTCTATTGAGGAAACAGCGATTGTTTAACTGAATCCATTCATCGGGGCAACGGTCACCTGCAAAAACAAAACAAAAAAAGCATGATTATCATGCACCGCGCTCAAATCAACCACAGTGTGCCCCAGGGCTCTGTAATTGGGCCTATCCTTCTTGACGTAGTACTAAATAATTGTTGTGAAAATGACACAGTACCTTGTTTGTTCTTATGGCTTCTTAGAGAAAGCGCGTCACAGTTGCAACAGAGGGATCAGACCCTATTTTTACAGATTCTATGTTGTTGAGGAATTTTGATCCTGAATCCATCCTTAATTCTCATCATCATACGTTACAAAAGTGTGCTTTTACTCAATTTGTTTAAAGAACAACCGCAAGGTACGCAAATTGTTTCAGTGTGTCACTTATTCGCTATCAAACAGTGTGTCATTCTGGAATAATCGGAAGACGGTGTGGTCTCTCCCACGGAAATATGTTTTTGGTGAATAACGTTTCAAAATAATTCATCGAATTTACCCTGTAAGATGTAACGTTTAAAAAAAGACTAACCTAAAAATGTGCTCTCTGTGATTGTCGTGAGGAAACTTTGATACACCTGTTCTGGAAATAAAGGCTATAAGAAAGAAGACTATTTACTGTGTTGTTCTTATTTTTGGCTATTTTTTTAAATTCCTAAGTGAAAATTGAAATTCTCCAAAACAAAATCTCATTTTATTGGCTTTGAAAAAGAAATAGCTCTGTATTTTAAGTCTATAACCAGTGGTTAATTTGTGCCGGATCCTGCCGGAACAAGATCCGGCACTAGGGTTGTTCCGATCATGTTATTTTGCTCCCGATCCGATCCCGATCATTTTAGTTTGAGTATCTGCCGATCCCGATATTTCCCGATCCGATTGCTTTTTTTTTTTGCTCCCGATTCAATTCCAATCATTCCCGATCATTTTTCCCGATCATATACATTTTGGCAGTGCATTAAGAAAAAAAAGAATAAAACTCGGATGAATATATACATTCAACATACAGTACATAAGTACTGTATTTGTTTATTATGACAATAAATCCTCAAGATGGCATTTACATTATTAACATTCTTTCTGTGAGAGGGATCCACGGATAGAAAGACTTGTAATTCTTTAAGGATAAATGTGACTTTGTATATTGTGACTAAATATTTCCATCTAGTGTATTTGTTGAGCTTTCAGTAAATGATACTGCAGCCATTTAACTGTTCTGCCCAAATGCATGATGGGAAGTGCAACCATGACTGTGCAAGTGGCACCAATTGATATATCTTCTCTGCGTTGGGAAGTAACATAGGGTGTTAAGGAAAAGATCATTCAAGATTATTCTTCCCCACATTGCTTCCCACGATATTTCTAATTGTTGAGAGAGGGAATTTTAAGGCTTTAGCCAATTAAAAAGAGGCTCCAAAGACTGCCAAAATTCTCTCTACTCATTTTACGCTGCCTGTTAGGTCTATATATAGGTAAAACTGCGCCATTATAGATTGAATGCGACAATGCATGAGTGGGTCGTGCAGCACATGCGTTAGTTGCATTAAATATTTTAACGTGATTAATTTAAAAAAAATTAATTACTGCCGTTGTTGCGATAAATTTGACAGCCAAAACTAAAGACTCTGGATGAATGGAAGACATTTTGTCTGTCACGTTAAAAACAATTAGAAAACGATTTAATTTAAAAAAAAAAATATATATATATATATATATATATATATATATATATATATATATATATATATATATATATATATATATATATATATATATATATTAAAAAAAGGCATGTCCGATATTTTTTCTGCCGATTCCGATACTTTGAAAAGGACGTGATCGGACCCGATCGATGGGCATCCCGATCGATCGGGACATCTTTATCCAGCACCTCTTGATTTTGGCCTCCCAGTGTTCCGGGACTTATTTGGGCTGATCCGGCACCTCTCGTGTATAGAAAATAATAATAATATAAAAACAGTTTTTAAAAATGTATGAAATAAAATAATAATATGCATACATTCATTTACAGAACAAATCCCAAGAATTGCATGTTGTTTATAAAAATTTAACGTCATTTGAAAGAGTCGGAGATTTGTTGATGCACTGAAAAGCTGGACCAACAAATCACGCACCTGACATTAAAAAAAACAAAATTGGGAAATTCGCGGCATCTGGGGAGCAAGCAGCCAGGATCAAACGGAATTTCAACATGCCAAAAAGACAGTCGCATTTACTGTCTTTTTTCAAAAAGAAGGAAGATGGTTCAAAACGTGTCAGACAAGCAACAACCGGCGATGAGGGCAACTGCAGCGATCATGTTAACAGGAAGGACCGGGTGCAGCAGGAGGCCAGCTAGGCAGCTAGCCAGGTTCACGGACAGCCAGCCAAGCAAATAAATGGGCTTGTGGTAAAGATGTCGATCGGGTCCGATCATGTCATTTTCAAAGTATCGGAATCGGCAAAAAAATATCGAACATGCCTTTTTTTAATTCTATATATATATTTTTTTTTTTTTTTTAATTAAATTGTTTTCTAATTGTATTTAACGTTACAGACAAAATGTTTTACACTCATCCAGAGTCTTTATTTTTGGCTTAAAGTAGGGCTATCAAATTTATCGCGTTAACGGCTGTAATTAATTTTTTTTAATTAATCACATTAAAATATTTAACGCAATTAACGCATGCGCTGCACAACCTACTCACGCATTGTTGCGTTCAATCAATAATGGCGCCGTTTTACCTATAGACCCTACTCACATGACGTCACAACCACGCCTCTGCGCCATATTGTCCGTCAACTCGTCGTGTTTACGCATTACCGCTACGTAAATTCCTGCTATTATGGCGTGTTTTTCTGCTCGTTAACATTAATAATCAAAATGGTGAAGGCATGTGTGGCGGTTGGTTGCAGTAACAGAGAAGATAGACGGAGAGACTTGAGGTTCTACCGTATTCCGACAGACCTGGAGAGGAGAGCGAGATGGACGGCTGCAATTGACGAGAAAACTGGGCACCAAACGATCACCACAGATTATGTAGTAGTCATTTTATATCTGGTAAGATGCATTTAATATATATTTAGAGGGTTTTGGGCTGACAAGCACAATTAAGATCATTGCGAGGCTAATCGCCGACAACATACAGTTTCAAATTCAAGATGCTTATTTCTTCCACCATCATTATTTTTGAATAATATTTAGCTGGTACCAAGTAAAAGAAGCTGGCCTTGTCTACGGATGATCAGTTAAACAGGTGTTTCCAAACCTTTTGCAAAGGGGGCCAGATTTGGTGTGGTAAAAATGCAGGGGGCTACCTTGGCTGATTTACATAGAACAATATATTCAAACAAATTTTAGCAAGCCCTTCTGTGTGTCACATTTGCCTTATTATTTTTAATTCATAATTTCAACAATCTCGCCTTTGTGGCGTTCTCTTTCGACACTCGGGCTCTTGCGAAATACTGCTGCTGAGAAATTAAACTAGCTTCAAGTTGCTTTAATTTCTCGCTGTGTATCTTCCCTGTAATGTCGTACATGTTAGCGTGTCTTGTTTGGTGATATCGCGTCACATCGAACTCTTTGAAAACAGCGACTGTCTCTTTGCAAATGAGGCTGACACAGTTGTCGCGAATTTTATTTAAGAAATAGTCCAATATCCACCTATCCTTGAAGCGTCGGCCATCGCAGTCAAGTTTTTTTTTTTTATTGATTGTCGCCATTTTAGAAAATTGAAAGTAAAGGGTCACACGGGGGTAATGTTGCTTAGAGGGCTGCTGTTAAAGTTTTTCAAACTTTCGTGAGAATAGGCCGAGTTTCTGTGGACAAGATAGTTGTAAATATCAGGGTAGCAGATGTCAGGCAGAGACGGCGAAGACAGCGGGTCGAAAAATATCGATTTAGGCATCAAATATGGATCTGGCGAATGGATCGACCGAAGCTTTTCCACATAACGCCTTTATGCAACACATCCAATGAGTTTACAGCGTTTGAAAGCACCGGGGCTTCCATGAATTGCACTATAAATTGCACGACAAATTGAAACCATTGAGAATACGGATAAACAATGACGGACAATATGGTGGCCGGATACAGCGACACGTCATTGTGTGACGTTGGTGAGTGGGGTCTATGGAACCAAAAGGCAGCGTAAAATGAGTACAGTGAATTTTGGCAGTCTTTGACGCCTTTTTTTAATTGACTAAAGCCTTACATTCCCTCTCTCAACAAATTAGAAATATCGTGCTTAGCAATGTGGGGAAGCAAGGTAGTAGTTGATCTTTTTCTTAACACCCTATGTTATTTCCCAACGCAGAGAAGATATATCAATTGGTGCCACTACGCACAGTCACGGTTTTATTTAGTCACAATATACAAAGTCACATTTGTCCTTTAAGAATTATAAGTCTTTCTATCCATGGATCCCTCTCACAGAAAGAATGTTAATAATTTAAATGCCATCTTGAGGATGTATTGTCATAATAAACAAATACAGTACTTATGTACTGTATGTTGAATGTATATATTCGTCCGAGTTTTACTCATTTTTTTCTTAATGCATTGCCAAAATGTATATGATCGGGAAAAATTATCGGGAATGATTGGAATTGAATCGGGAGCAAAAAAAAAAAAGCAATCGGATCGGGAAATATCAGGATCGGCAGATACTCAAACTAAAACGATCGGATTGGGAGCAAAAAAACATGATCGGAACAACCCTAGTTTGTAGTATTTATTGTATTCTCTGATTTTTGTTTTTGTTTTACGAGTTACACTTGTTGAGAAACTACCGGTAATTGCTGACTGTGTACTCTAAGGTTACGTTCATACTACAGGTCTTAATGCACGAATCCGATTTTTTGGTGTTTTTCCGACTCGAGTGAGGCATTAACTTGACGGTCTGAACGTGACAAGTCGCATAGAACTGGACAATTTTCAAATCCGATCTGAGTCACTTTCGTATGTGGTTCAAATCCGATCTGGGCCACATTTTTCCAGACTGTCGCGGCGGTCTGTACTGTCCAGTCTCTCAAATCGGAATTCATGCAGCAATTACGTCATCAAAAAGTGAGAGAGACGCTACCGTAGCGGTGCGTTATTAGCGCCTAGCTTGCCTTGAGCACGGCTTTTTAGGAAGAGTTGGACTTGACAGCAGTCATAAAAAAATAAAAATGGGTTGAGAATAAGCCTGAGAATGATCGGTTTTCTGTCTGCTCCATATAAGCAATATTTCAACATTGCTTACACGGCCGATAGTCAGGGCAAACTGTCCGTATGTGTGTGTGACATGCACGGACAGTGCGTGCATGCTATCGATCCATATACTTTGAATATAAGCCTAAACTGGGATTATTTATGTCTGTTATTTGTGTCCTTTTTTAAAAAGAGCAAAATATGATATCCCTGGAATGACGGTGTTTGGCCATTCCTTACTACGCGACGAAACATCTACACAATGCTCAGCGCGCTTGCGCAACCATCCGCATGCATGCGCACATCAGTTAGAAGCGGCGAGTACTCACTATTTTTATTTTTATTTTGTTTTTTACAACCTTTTCATTGCATCAAAGATACTTTTTGATTGTATTACCCTCTAATACTATTAACTAGGGTTGTTCCGATCATGTTTTTTGCTCCCGATCCGATTGTTTTAGTTTGAGTATCTGCCGATCCCGATATTTCCCGATCCGATTGCATTTTTTTTTTTTGCTCCCGATTCAATTCCAATCATTCCCGATAATTTTTCCCCATCATATACATTTTGGCAATGCATTAAGAAAAAATGAATAAAACTTGGACGAATACATGCATTCAACATACAGTACATAAGTACTGTATTTGTTTATTATGACAATAAATCCTCAAGATGGCATTTACATTACTAACATTCTTTCTGTGAGAGGGATCCACGGATAGAAAGACTTGTAATTCTTAAAGGATAAATGTGACTTTGTATATTGTGACTAAATATTGCCATCTAGTGGATTTTTATGAGCTTTCAGTAAATGATACTGCAGCCATTTAACTTCTGCCCAAATGCATGATGGGAAGTGCAACCATGACTGTGCGTAATGGTACCAATTGATTTATTTTCTCAGCTTTGGGAAATAATATAGGGTTATAAGAAAAAGACCAACTACTACCTTTCTTCCCCACATTGCTTCCCACGATATTTCTAACCGATGAGAGAGGGGTTGTAAGGCTTTAGCCAATTAAAAAAAAGGCTTCAAAGGCTGCCAAAATTCTCTCTACTCATTTTACGTTGCCATTTAGCTCTACGTATATGTAATACGGTGCCATTATAGATTGAATGCAACAACGCGTGAATGGGTAGTGCAGCGCATGCGTTAATTGCATTAAATGTTTTAATGTTATTACCGCCGTCAACGTGATACATTTGACAGCCCTACTTTAAGCGAAAACTAAAGACTCTGGATAAGTGTAAGACATTTTGTCTGTAACGTTAAATACAATTAGAAAACGATTTAATTGAAATATATATATATATATATTAAAAAAGACATGTCCGATATTTTTTTGCCGATTCCGAGACTTTGAAAATGACGTAATCGGACCCGATCGATCGACATCATCTTTACTATTAACTAGAGATATCCGATCACGTCATTTTCAAATTATCGGCAAAAAAATATCGGCCATGCCTTTTTTTAATATATATATATATTTTTTTTAATTAAATCGTTTTCTAATTGTATTTAACGTTACAGACATAATATGTTACACTCATCCAGAGTCTTTAGTTTAGGCTTAAGGTAGGGTTATCAAATTTATCCCAATAATGGTGGTAGTTTTTTAAAATGTATCATGTTAAAAAAAATTTACACAATTAATGCATGCGTTGCACGACCCACTCACGCATTGTCGCGCTCAATCTGTAATGGCGCCATTTTACCTGTATAGAGAGATAAAAGGCAGCATATAATAAGTAGAGTGAATTTTGGCAGCCTTTGGAGACTTATTTTAATTGGCTAAATCCTTACAATCCCTCTCCCTACAATTAGAAAAATCATGGGAAGCAATGTGGGGAAGCAAGGTAGCATTTGATCTTTTTCTTGACAACTTATTTTATTTCCCAACGCAGAGAAGATATATAAATTGGTAGCACTACGCACAGTCATGGTTCCACTTCCCATTATGCATTGGGGCATGGCTGCAGTATCATTTACTGAAAGCTCAACAAATACACTAGATGGCAATATTTAGTCACAATATACAAAGTCACAAGTCTTTCTATCCGTGGATCAGGAGCAAAAAAACATGATCGGAACAACCCTACTATTAACCATTGTGTTTTTTTGTGTTAGCTTTGAAGCAGTTGAGCACACTAGTCACGTACGTATTTAAACTGTCCTTATTTGATAAAACTACATTTAAGTATTTTCTTAAGGCATTTTTTAGTACGTTCTGCCTGTATGCACAAAACAAAACAAGTTTAGAGCGCACGGTAATACTTTAGGTGTCAAATTTGACAAATGTAGACGTTTCACCGATGTAGGAGATTTTGGCAGAACAACGGATGACAGTCAGCTTGTGTGGTCATTTGTTTTGATGCTTCTGCATTGGGTCGTCTTGCTCAGCGCGTGTCGGACTGCGAATTAGTGCGCATGCGTAATACTTGAATGGTCTCAATGGACAAAGGCAGTCTGAACGGGAACGCCAAAAACACAGATATGAAAAAAAATCGGATTTGTGCATTAAGACCTGTAGTATGAACCTAGCCTAAGTCCCACCGGGGCTTATTTGGGCAGTTGCCCGTGCTGTGCGGAGTATAACCTAAATAATTGTAAACTGTTGTCATAACATTTATATCATGGATATTATCTGAAATTCAGGCTTGTAACTCCCACAGCATGGCAAGTGGGCATTTGCGTGTTGTTTTCAGCACCATTTTCTGCCCATCTCGTCAGTTTAAAAATGACTTTAACCTAAAATGTGCTCTCTGTAATTATCATACGGAAACTTTGATTCAGCTGTTCTGGAAATGTGAGATAAATTTTGGCAAGCTATTTTCTGTTTTATTTTAGAAAAATATTGATCTTTGATCTTTTGGTAGAGCCTATAAGAAAGAATGTTATTTTGTAAATCTGTTTATTTTTGGCTTTTTTTTAAATTCCTAAGTGAAAATTAAAATACTCCAAAACAAAACCTCATCTTATTTGCTTTGAAAAAGAAATGTCTCTGCATTTTAAGTCTATATCAAAGTTTAAAAAAAACAAAAAAAAAAAAAACTAAAAGGCTCTAAAAACATTGTATTTGTGTTCCAAATTGAATGTCTTTGTCTTTTTTTTTTTTTTTTTAGACACCATGGTATTTTGTACTTATAATATATATTTTTTTAATGTAAGCAGTTACAACAGTCGTAAGGTTGTGAATGTATTTTTACATAATTACAATGTTGTAAGTCCAAACATGTTAAAATTACTATGTGGTCAATGTACGAACAGTTCATTTTTAGAGCAGATGTGTTTCATCTACCACCGACCGTCAATTATTTTTGATCATTTTTCAGGCATATTTACTTTGACTTAAAGCCCCAAAGAACGATCCTCCGATTCCACAAATTAGGAGCAACACACTGAGTGCAAATGCCATCTGTGGAGAGACAGAAATATATGCTGTGTGGTTTGCATTGAAAATAATAAGGTTAGATATATATAAAAGGAGTAGAGAAAGGATGAGGCGTTACCTTTGCAGTGGAGATCCTCAATGTGAAAGACAAGGAATGGCTCATCTTTTCTACTTTGGCCACTAATTATCCACCAAACAGGTTCTGCCACAAGAAAAATCCAAGCCCAAAAAAGCCATATTTTCCTATTTAAAGATTGGCCTGCCATGTCTGAAAGCACATACTGGTAATTCAGGTCAAGAGAGTCATTTTGATCATCATAAATGTTTTTTGGGGGAGATCCAGTCCGTGTTAGTGTATAATTTATAAAGTATTTTCAATTGTTATACAGTGATCCCTCAATTATTACTATTAATGGGTAGTGTCACCACCATCACATTTTAAACATTTTTTTTTTTTTTTTTGCGTAGGTATAATATCAGTCAGTGTATATAAAACCTTATGAATGCATGGTATCATTAGAACAATAAATAATTGTTTGAAACCAGTGTTGTTTTGGCAGCCATTTTGATTTTCGTCTTAGTCCTTTGGACGAAAATACTTAATAGTAGAGATGTCCCGATTGATCGGGATCCCGATCGATCGGGTTTGATCACGTCATTTTCAAAGTATCGGGTTCGGCAAAAAAATATCGGGCATGCTTTTTTGAAATATATATATTTTTTGATTAAATCGTTTTCTAATTGTATTTAACGTTACAGACATAATATGTTACAGTCATCCAGAGTCTTTAGTTTAGGCTTAAGGTAGGGTTATCAAGTTTATCCCAATAACGGCGGTAATTAACTTTTTAAAAAATGTATCACATTAAAATATTTAATACAATTAATGCATGCGCTGCACGACCCACTCACGCATTGTCGCGCTCAATCTGTAATGGCGCCGTTTTACTTTATATAGAGAGCTAAAAGGCAGCGTAAAATTGGTCGAGTGAATTTTGGCAGCCTTTGGAGCCTTTTTTTAATTGGCTAAAGCCTTACAATCCCTCTCTCTACGATTAGAAATATCGAGGGAAGCAATGTGGGGAAGCAAAGTACCGTAGTAATTGATCTTGTTATTTCCCAACGCAGAAAAGATATATAAATTGGTAGCACTACGCAGAGTCATGGTTCCACTTCCCATCATGCATTTGAGCATGGCTACAGTATCATTTACTGAAAGCTCAACAAATACACTAGATGGCAATATTTAGTCACAATATACAAAGTCACATTTCTCTAAGAATTACAAGTCTTTCTATCCGTGGATCCCTCTCACAGAAAGAATGTTATTTGAATGAAAGAATGTTGTTTTACATATAGTTTATATGTGCCCAGACATATTGGACTGTGTCAGTGATTTCTGTAAGTCTTCAGCAGACACTCTAGGGTTCTTTTTAACCTCTCTGTGTATTCTGCACCGAACTCCTGGCGTCATCTTTGGTAGACGGCCACTCCTTGGGAGAGAAGCAACAGTGCCAAACTCTATTTGTAGACAACTTCCCTGACTGTTGATTGATGAACATCCACTTTTAGAGATGGTTTTGTATCCTTTCACAGTTTTATACAAATCAACAGTCCTTGATCGCAGGTCTTCAGACAGCTCTTTTGACTTGTGATGCACGATAATACATTTTTCAACCGATATCGATAACCGATAATTACCTGGCCCTTCCACCCGATAACCGATGATGTCACGCCGATAATTCTATTCAAATATGTATGTAAAATTTTAAAGTATACAAAGATCAAATGTTACTGTGCAAAAATGTAATTTAGTGCTATTTTTTTCCACATCAAATGTGAACAAGTAGTAAATTCCAACAACTAAACAATGGCAATGACATTGTGTAATGGTAAGCTTTTGGCAACAATTACTTAGAGAGTAAACACCCAAGTTGCACAAAAATGCCTTTAAAAGTAAGCCATTCCTAACATATGTCACATTACTACACTGCAAAAACACCTCCTTAAAACTAGCAGAATTGGACAAAACTGTTGATTGCGCACATTTGGAGGCCGAGTCAAGCATATAATTATCGGATTGCATTATCGGTTGAATTTCAGTTTATCTGGATTATCTGTGTAACGTCATAATTGCCATTATCGGCCGATAATTATCGGTGACCGATATTATCGTGCATCTCTACTTTTGACCGAGCCATGATGCACATCACACAGTCCTTCTCATCAAGACATTTCTTACCAGGTGTGTATTTTATAGTGGGCAGGGCATCAGACAATCCTTCTCATCAAGACATTTCTTACCAGGTGTGTATTTTATAGTGGGCAGGACAGTTTTAAACCGATCATCAGTGATTGGGCACACACCTGACTTAAAATGGTTGGTTAAAATTGGTTTCAATTACTCTTAAAGTCTCCTTAAGCCTGAGTTATACTCCCGCGTTGCGGTGACGGCGCAGCGACTACGGCGTCATTCGACATTCGATAGTTCTGCGGTGAGGGAACGCGTTGCTCTGTAATTCACCGCCAAGCCACTAGAGGGGTGTGGCGTTGTGTTTGTATGGTTTTGGGGCATGCTTGTTGACTTCCGCTAGTCTAGTTTAAGGGAGAAAAAAATAAACGATGCAAAATGTAACTCTTGAAAGTAAATATTCTGCTCATCAACATTGAATAAATATTGAACATACAAATGTTGAGGGGCAGGCGACGCAGAAGACTGTTTCGAGGCAGTCTGGCCGACTTTTGATGCCGCACAGAGAGTTTTAGACTCGGGTGGAGAGAGCTAGCTGTGGTGGCTAGCTTCAAACTGGCGTCGAGCACTGCGTTCAACAGTCTGAGCTGACCAATCACAGTCCGTTTCTGCCACGTCATACGCGTCTACGCGATGCGAAGGTTAGAAAATTCGAGAGGCGCGCGTCAGGCTCCGGCGCAGGGTCGTAACTCGGGTCTTCCTTGACGCCGCAGGTCTGACGCGGAAGTATAACTCGGCCTTTAGGCAGAGGTTGACTTTGTTTTTCCCGTTGTCATTGTTCGCATGCTACGCTCATTAAAATATGAAAACCTAGTTAAAGCAGACACTGTTTTTATATCTGCTTGATTTTCACAAAGATCAGATCAAATTTGATGGTGATTTTAAACAAAAATTTGAGACATTTCAAAAGGTTCAGATACTTTTTCAAACCACTCTACATTCTAAAATATGTTTTTAATTTCTCGATTTGTTAATAATTGAAATGCGCTCCTTTAAAAGTGCCTTGTTAAAAATGTTTACCTTTTCCCCCTTTCAAATTAAATAAAGTATATTAGAGCGAATACTCGAGCAACTCGAGTAACTCGAGTTTAAAAACTGATCCGAAAAATTTTATTCACTTCGAGGAATCGTTTAATTTTGCCAGCTTTAAGCATCACGTTTTGCCCGGACTACTTTTAATGCGGGACAACGCGCTGATGTCTCGCGCATAGAGGAAGAAGCAATAAAAAAAAAATTTAAAAACACCTTTCTGCAGCCAACAGCTGCTAAAAACGTTGCTAAAAACTAGCCCGCATGATGCGGTGGTAGCAGGTAGCATCTGATGCGTCTCATAGATATCACATGTATGTTGAACTAGATGCGAAATGACAGAGTCAGCGGTGTTAGTAAACAGCCGCCATCTTAAAGCAGTACACTTCTCAGCGCTAATAACATTACCGTTACTGTCACTCGCGCGTATGTGTTCGGGTGGTCACACATGTTTCCCATGCGCTTTTACACAAGCGCATTACTGTTTAGCCAATCATATAGCCTGAATAGTGTGAAACGTAGGCCACCTTGAACACTCTGTGCACCTACAGGGATGATACACCCAAAATAAAAATAATTACTGATAGAAAAAAAGACCAATGAAAGAGAGAAATTGCTTTAAACGGGTTCATTTTCATGTTGAAATACAACATTTTGTAATGCAAATGAACGGGAAATTGCGGTTTTGAAGCCAGCCTCCAGTGGAAATCTCCGGTACTGCAGGCAAGGTTATGAAAACCCTTGCCCAGAAGTGGGTTCCCCTTGATTTGTCTCAAAACTATAGTTGATCTCCGTCTAGAGTGCAAATTAAGGCACACTCGAAAACATCTCGGGTACATACATAGGGATGTTCATTCTCGCAGTCAACAAACGTCCAAGGGTTGTCTTCAATAAAACACACAAAATTGATTAATGTATGAATCTGTTAACACAATGCTAAAGGAAATGTGACACACATATAAACTGAAAAATAAATTTGAGTTAATTATAATATTACCATCGGTAGACGTATCAGAAGTCACTGCGCAGCCCGAGCCACTGGTGAATATCCCAACAAATTCTGTGTCTGAACCATCAGTCCAAGTCAAGCTCAACTGGAAGTGAATATTGACAAAAAATCATGTCATTTGAAAAGAAGAAAAGTGTTGCATGGTTTGTTTGAAGTGAATAGAACAAAAGTGTCCACCCCGTGAAGCAACTAATCAACAGGAAGCTACCCAATGTCGTTAAGGTGGTACTTGATGAGATACCGTACATACTCAGTCAGTCGCTCTGGCAGATGGGTCGCACCCATGGTTTGCAGTTAGAAAATTAGGTATATTTGGTTGACCCTCGTATAGGTCGCACCACAATATGGAAGATTTTTGGGCAAATTTTTGGACCAATTTTCGATAACAATAAGTCAAAAAAAAATTTGTCAAATCATTTATTGACTATATTTTTATTTAGTAGCAACTAAGCCTGAACGATATATCGTTTAAACATCGCCATTGCGATGTGCGCATGCGCGATAGTCCCATCGCTAGGACGTGCGATAGTTTTTTATTTTTCTCAATCCACAAGCCTTTGTTCTGTTTCATTCGCTCGCACAGCCTCCCTCACCCCCTCTCCCAGCTCTCAGTCACTGCGGCACTTGCTTATTAAAGTTAACGATGTCTTTGATCTTGCCAAAGAAGGGACTTCACACGGGCAGCGATCTGTCAATAATCGTTTAAATTGTTAAACAGTTTCTGCAAGGAAGCGCGGGCTGGAATGAATGTGTGCATGTGTGGAGACGTTCGAGACATCTAAAATAAACGCCGGAAGTGATCCTGAGGAGTTTGTAATTTCTACATGTCACTCCAAGAGTCTCAGCCAAGGTAGGTAAACAGAAGCATTTAATAAAGCCAAGCATTTTTCTACTACAGTACTTTAAAAAAATGTCTTATATGTATCTCTTTCCAATGCTAAATCTGAATAAATACATTGAGCGCACACACAAAAAGAAAAAAATATTGGGTGGGGTCGCTACTTCACGGTTTTTCACTTATCGCGGCGGGTTCTGGTTCTTATTAACCATGAAAAACGATGGAATACTGTACACTGTGGTCATAGTGAGTCATCAAAAGTCTTTCCAAACAACTATTCGAGTCATCTAGTGATTTTAAAAAATATATATATATATATTTTTTTTAATATCGCAATATATCGCAAACTCCAAAAAGATCGCAGCAATAGTTTTTTCCAATATCGTTCACGCCTAGTAGCAACTAACATACATAGAGACAACAAGGAAAACAACATGATGCCAAAGTGGCAAATATATTAAGTTTCTACTTTTTGTTTTTTTACTGTTTTAACGTTCTTAACTGTCTTATGCTAACTTCCTCATCAACGTTGCCCTCAAAATTCCGTTTCATGATCACTATCACATTCAAACATTTTTTTAAATCTCCTAATCGGGAGATTTTTTTGGAGGCAGGGGGTGGAGGGGCAAGACGGGTGCACGACGTACAGAGTTGCAGCTTTGTCTTGTTTTTATTTTTTCATAAGTACCGTTTCTCTAAAGCAGTTTTTCAACCTTTTCTGAGTCACGGCACGTTTCTACATTGGAAAAAATCCTGCGGCACACCACTAGCCGAAAATGTTCGAAAATTACTGTCTGTTCAGTATATACAGTGGGGCAAATAAGTATTTAGTCAACCACTAATTGTGCAAGTTCTCCCTCTTGAAAATATTAGAGAGGCCTGTAATTGTCAACATGGGTAAACCTCAACCATGAAAAACAGAATGGGGAAAAAACAGAATATCACATTGTTTGATTTTTAAAGAATTTATTTGCAAATCATGGTGGAACATAAGTATTTGGTCAATACCAAAAGTTCATCTCAATACTTTTTTATGTACCCTTTGTTGGCAATTACGGAGGCCAAACGTTTTCTGTAACTCTTCACAAGCTTTTCACACGATTGTATACATACATATACAGTGGGGCAAATAAGTATTTACTCAACCACTAATTGTGCAAGTTCTGCCACTTGAAAATATTTGAGAGGCCTGTAACTGTCAACATGGGGTAAACCTCAACCATGAAAAACAGAATGGGGAAAAAACAGAAAATCACATTGTTTGATTTTTAAAGAATTTATTTGCAAATCATGGTGGAAAATAAGTATTTGGTCAATACCAAAAGTTCATTTGAATACTTTGTTATGTACCCTTTGTTGGCAATAACAGAGGCCAAACTTTTCCTGTAACTCTTCACAAGCTTTTCACACACTGTTGCTGATATTTTGGCCTATTCCTCCATGCAGATCTCCTCTAGAGCAGTGTTCGTTGTGTGAATGCTTTGATAATTCTCAAAAAAATATGTAGATTATTTTAACATTAAGAAAACTTGCGTTTTTTTCTGCCAACTCGAAGAAATAAAAATAATTTGCTGCAGCTGCGTTTTTTCCGCGTCACTCAAAAAAAAAAAAAAAAAAAAAAAATCGGGTTTTTTGGGGCTCGGGCCTGCAAATCTAGTTAAGTGATCGAGCTCGGGCCAGGTCGGGCCTCAATACCAGCGGGCCGTGTCGGGTCGGGCTGGATTTTTTAGGCCCAAACTAGGCTCTACTTTGCAGGCAAGTAGTATTATTGTCTCTGCTACAGTAATTTTTGGGATTTAGCAACAAGACAACTGGCTTGGAGGGCTTTGTCATTTGCCTTTGCAATTTTCTTCAAAAATGTTGCCTTTTTCTGTTTCCACGAAGGCGAACAAAATAGTCCATCGATTTATTTAGAAGCGCCGGGTGTTTCGTTTGGAGATGACGTTTAAACTTGCTTGGCACCATGGCGCTGTTGGATATCTACTCGTGTCGCGTTCAAGAACTGCTTGTATTTCTAGCCATCAGTCACCTTGCTGTCGTCGACAATGTTAGAATAAAATGGATTGACGGTCAGTTGACATACGGATTAAATGGAAAGGACACTTTCGTTTATATCAACACTTGACGAGTCTAATCAAATGATATACAGTAGACGCGCTGGGGTCCACATTGTCGCGGACATCAAGGTGGCTGATGGCTAGAAATCCCAGCAGTTCTTGAACGAGACACGAGCAATACCTCGCTCATCTGTACACAACCGAAACCTTCTACTTACTCCTTCCTTACTATAGCAACGACGTTTATATATTAAAAAAAAAAAAAAAAAGCGATATGGGAATATTTCTCGCGGCACACCGGATGGTCTCTCACGGCACACCGGTTGAAAAACACTGGTCTAAAGTACAGTGCATATTTTTGTTGTTGTATGGGATGTTGTATGTTTTTATATTAAACAATTGAAGATTATTTTGAACACAACTTGTCTATATAGTTAGCATACAGAGCTAATGCTAAATTGTATGCTTATTTTCAGTTTTACGACGGTCTAAATTGGGTAATGGTCAGAGTGTGGACAGCATATCGAGCGCACTTGCATTTTTGAGCAAAAATTTCAGTTAAAAAAAATTGTGACCTATAAGCGACTGTATACGGTAAATCTCTTTTTGGGCTTGTATTTGTTTGAAAAGTAGTGTTGCACCGATAGGGTTGCGACCTTTCAGAAATAGAAATAAGGGACCCCCCCCTTCACACCCAAAGCCGTACTGGCGAGAAAAAGACAAAAAAAAAAAAAAAACTCCTAAAATGCATAGAAATATATCTATTTATTAGGGCTGTCAAACCATTAAAAATTTTAATCAAGTTAATTACAGCTTAAAAATTAATTAATCGTAATTAATCGCAATTAATCGCAATTCAAACCATCTATAAAATATGCCATATTTTTCTGTGAATTACTGTTGGAATGGAAAGATAAGACACAAGATGGATATATACATTCAACATACGATACATAAGAACTGTATTTGTTTATTATAACAAGATGGCATTAACATTATTAATATTCTGTTAAAGCGATCCATGGATAGAAAGACTTGTAGTTCTTAAAAGATAAATGTTAGGACAAGTTATAGAAATTTTATATTAAAACCTCTCTTAATGTTTTCGTTTTAATAACATTTGTAAAATTTTCAATCAGAAAAATAAACTAGTAGCCCGCCATTGTTGACGTCAATAATTACTTACACAATGCTCATTGGTGCTGAAGCCTATAAAATCAGTTACACCCAAGCGCCAGCAGAGGGCGGCAAAACTCCATAAAAAACAACTAACAAATGGGCATTTCACTATACTGTCATTTAAATCTGTCTGAGCGGGGCATTGCGTTAATTGCGTCAAATATTTTAACGTGATTAATTTAAAAAATTAATTACCGCCCATTAACGCGATCATTTTGACAGCCCTACTATTTATATATATTTCGTATCAATTCAATTTGGAACGCAAATTTTAATTCCCAATTCGGAACGATTCCTTATTTCAAGGGACGGGTAGCAAGCCCGTGCACTGATACCTGGCTGTGTGGGACACCCCGAGACTCTACCGATCATAGACTTCATAATGATATTGACGGGACATGGGGCGCAGGGCTGATTAATAGGGGGCCTGCATTGTTGCCGTGGCTGTCAAAGCTGAAAGAGTGGAATCGCAGACAAAGAGCTTTTTTCGTTGAAAATTCTTGTGAATAAATGCTTAAATCCCTGAATTCTTTGTCGATATGGACGCAAAACAGTCTCGGTTCTTGGTTAAAAGCAAAAAAAAAAAAAAATGTCCAGTTAGCATTTATTGTGCAGTACGTAAGTATGACGAAGTACGATGCTAGTCTGTTAGTCTATGTGGCGGCCACTTTATGCAAAGAGCTTTTCCGGTGAAAATTCTTGTGAGTAAATGCTTAAATCCCTGAATTCTTTGTCAATATGGACGCAAAACAGTCTCGGTTCTTGGTTAAAGGAAAAAAACAACAACAACAATGTGCAGTTAGCATTTATTGTGGAGTACGTAAATATGTCGAAGTACGATGTTAGTCTGTTAGTCTATGTGGCGGCCGTCTAATGTAAACAAGAGCTTTTCCGGTGAAAATTCTCGTGAATAAATGCTTAAAACCATTTATATATATGAACATAAAACAGTCTTGATTCTTTATTAAAAGAGCAAAAAAAAAGAACAGGCAGTTCGCATTTATTTTACGTAAATATGTCAAAGAATGATGCCAGTCTGTTAGACAACGTGGCAGCTGCCTTACAACAAAGAGCTTTTTACATTGAAAATTCATGTGAAAAAACGGAAAAATATAATAATTACCTTGAATCCTTGAATAATTTAAAATCACTCCAGAGACGATCCTTCCTGTTTGTACGCGGTACAGCTTTCTTACTGTTTCAACCTAAATCCGGCGTTGGATCGCTAGATGTGTTGCTGCTACCAGAGGCGTCGCATCCCATTGGGCAAACCAGGCAATTGCCTAGGGCCTCCAGCCAGCCAGGGCCCCCAGAGGGCCAACAGTTTTAACACACGCAGCTTTATTGCGCTGTTGCAGCGACAAGTGTAGGGAGTGTTTCAATACCGTGGAATAATTTGGCAGATTATCTAATGATTCTGTTATCAATCCCAATCAGCACTAACCATGTCACGCTGATCATACATGTTTAAGAAAGTCCAATCAGCTATTAATACCATATGATTGTTTAAAGGGTGACCCACCAGGTACTCTCTGGAAAGTCCTTGCCGAGTTGTTTCACGTTGATTTTCACAGGCCACCTCATTATTCATATGACTGCTTAAACAAATGGAGATTTTTCCCAAAGAGTCTAATAATGGGTCCATCGTATTCCTCGTCAAATACTCAATAAGAAAGATATAACATACTGTATATGCATCTAAAATAATCCTAAACAATTTTATTAGCAAATTTAATACTAATTTTGGTCGGTAGTCCACCAATCAGTGGTTTTTACAGAATAATTTGAATTTGGTGAGTCGTAGGGCCAATCTGACTACTGATTTCACACAAATGTATATACCTCCACTTCCGATGGTGGTATTTTTGTGTTGCTACTCTTTCTTCTATAGACCCTACCCACGTGACGTCACAACTCCTTCCTCCTGACTGGTGCCGCCCAATTGTCCGTCAACACATCATGTTTCCTTGTTACGGCTACGTACATTCCTCCTATTTACGACATGTTCTTCTGCTCGTTAACATTAATAATCAAAATGGTGAAGGCGTGTGTGGCGGTCGGTTGCAATAACAGAGAAGATAGACGGAGAAGACGGAGAGACTTGAAGTTCTACCGGATTCCGAGAGACCCGGAGAGAAGAGAGCGAGATGGGCTGCTGCAATTCGACGAGAAAACTGGGCTCCAAACGATTACCACAGATTATGTAGTAGTCATTTTATATCTGGTAAGATGCATTTAATATATATTTTGAGGGTTTTGGGCTGACAACCACAATTAAGATCATTGCTAGGCTAATCGCCGACAACATACACGTATGTATGTAGTGAGAGTGCTATCTCTAAACCATATAAACATTAAAAGCCCTAACTCCATTGACAAACGACATGAAATACATTAGACTTGACAGTGGATGTTAGCAATAACATAAGATTTTGAATTGAATTTCGTAACTCACCTTTCCAAGCACAAGATAGATTCCTGCCGAATTTTCGTGGACGAGGACCTGTTTCACCCAACCAGCAACGAAGTATTTATAAGCCTCCAAGCTCTTAAAGTTTTTCAAACTTTCGTGAGAATAGGCTGATTTTGTGTGGACAAGATAGTTGTACAGTTCAGGGTAGCTAGCAGATGTCAGGCAAATACGGCGGAGACAGCGGGTCGAAAAACATCGATTTAGGCATCAAATATGGATCTGGCGAATGGATAAACTGAAGCTTTTCCACATAACGCCTTTTATGCAACGCATCAAGTGAGTTTACGGCATCCGAAAGCACCGGGTCTTCCATGAAATGCATTATAAATTGCTCGATCAATTGAGACCATTGATAATACAGACACAAAATGACGGACAAGTGGGCGGAACCATACAGCGAGCACGTGTGACGTCGGTGGGTAGGGTCTATTGCTCCAAGTCCAACTGTCCCCCTTACTTGCACACGCTCGAAGGGCCAAATGTTGCTTGTTGCCTGGGGCCCCGGGGACCCTTGCTACGCCTTTGGCTGCAACCACTGCGAAAAACTGAAGCGGATTGTGGGATGGCCCCCTACTTAAAGGCGAGGCGCAGTGAAGGTCAAATCTGACCCGTCAGTATAATTATGAAGTCTATGTACCGATACCACTTGAATGTAAAGTATATCTATAATAGCTTGGTCAGACACTACTTACCTCATTGGCTGCCACTGACGAAGCTAGTTCACTAGCGATACACTTTATTTACCGTTAGAAGGATGATTGGACGCAACACAATTATCTATCATCATCTTGGGAAGGACGACCAGCGCTCCTTATTTTACAGAAGTGGCAGCTGGCGGCCATCTTGTGTAGGGTTAGTATCTAGATCTCGGAGAGTACATTATTACGTAGCATCGGCATGTTATTTCTTCGTTCTCCCGAAAAGTCATTGTATTGCCAAATCGGTATTGACACTAGTATCGGTGCAACTCTAGTATAGTTATTGATGTAGTATTTTCATTTATATATTAGAGGATTTTGTGTCAATGCTTCACCACTTCGTTCAGGAAGAGTCCAATCCATGACCCGGACTGAACGTCACTGATATAGTCAACCAAAGCAAGTTCCGCTCCATTCTGGATGGATGCAAGATGCCCACTCTGGTTGTTGCAGGCACTCTAATTGAAAAAAAGAGAAGACACAAGCCAAACATTTGCCACAATGTGAAAAAAAACAAAACAAGCAAAAGTGTTATGTTGTCATGTTGTGATTATGGATTTTCGAAATTAACAGATAGCTGAAAAAGGAAAAACTAGTTGTTGGAGAGATGCTCATGTATAGAGATGAGTAGTAAAGTGCTACATTTACTTACTTGCTAGTAACGTTTTGGGGAAAAAAAAAAAAAAAAACACTTTTAAGTAGGGTTGTTCCGATCATGTTTTTTTGCTCCCGATCCGATTGTTTTAGTTTGATTATCTGCCGATCCCGATGTTTCCCGATTCGATTGCTTTTTTTTTTTTGTTGCTCCCGATTCAATTCCAATCATTCCCGATAATTTTTCCCGCTCATATACATTTTGGCAATGCATTAAGAAAAAAATGAATAAAAGTCGCAAGAATATATACATTCAACATGCAGTACATAAGTACTGTATTTATTTATTATGACAATAAATCCTCAAGATGGCATTTACATTATTAACATTCGTTCTGTGAGAGGGATCCACGGATAGAAAGACTTGTAATTCCTAAAGGACAAATGTGACTTTGTATATTGTGACTAAATATTGCCATCTAGTGGATTTTTATGAGCTTTCAGTAAATGATAATTCAGCCATTTAACTTCTGCCCAAATGCATGATAGGAAGTGCAACCATGACTGTGCGTAGGGGCACCAAATGATATATCTTCTCTGCGTTGGGAAAGAACATAGGGTGTTAAAAAAATGATCAACTATTACCTTTCTTCCCCACATTGCCTCCCACGGTGTTTTAATTGCTGAGAGAGGTATTGTAAGGTTTTAGCCAATTAAAAAAAATGGGCTGCCACAATTCTCTCTACTCATTTTACATAGCGTTTTAGTTCTATATATACGAAATATGGTGCCATTATAGATTGAATGCGTGAGTGGGTAGTGCAGCGCATGCGTTAATTGCGTTAAATATATTAATGTTATTACTGCTGTTAACGCAATAAATTTGACAGCCCCACTTTAAGCCAAAACTAAAGACTCTGGATGAGTGTAAGACATTTTGTCTGAAACGTTAAATACAATTACAAAACAATTTAATTAAAAAAAAAAAAATATATATATATATACAGTGCCTTGCAAAAGTATTCGGCCCCCTTGAATCTTGCAACCTTTCGCCACATTTCAGGCTTCAAACATAAAGATATGAAAATTTAATTTTTTTGTCGAGATTCAACAACAAGTCGGACACAATCGTGAAGTGGAACAACATTTATTGGATAATTTAAACTTTTTTAACAAATAAAAAACTGAAAAGTGGGGCGTGCAATATTATTCGGCCCCTTTACTTTCAGTGCAGCAAACTCACTCCAGAAGTTCAGTGAGGATCTCTGAATGATCCAATGTTGTCCTAAATGACTGATGACGATAAATAGAATCCACCTGTGTGTAATCAAGTCTCCGTATAAATGCACCTGCTCTGTGATAGTCTCAGGGTTCTGTTTAAAGTGCAGAGAGCATTATGAAAACCAAGGAACACAGTCCGAGATACTGTTGTGGAGAAGTTTAAAGCCGGATTTGGATACAAAAAGATTTCCCAAGCTTTAAACATCTCAAGGAGCACTGTGCAAGCCATCATACTGAAATGGAAGGAGCATCAGACCACTGCAAATCTACCAAGACCTGGCCGTCCTTCCAAACTTTCTTCTCAAACAAGGAGAAAACTGATCAGAGATGCAGCCAAGAGGCCCATGATCACTCTGGATGAACTGCAGAGATCTACAGCTGAGGTGGGAGAGTCTGTCCATAGGACAACAATCAGTCGTACACTGCACAAATCTGGCCTTTATGGAAGAGTGGCTAGAAGAAAGCCATTTCTCAAAGATATCCATAAAAAGTCTCGTTTAAAGTTTGCCACAAGCCACCTGGGAGACACACCAAACATGTGGAAGAAGGTGCTCTGGTCAGATGAAACCAAATTTGAATTTTTTGGCCACAATGCAAAACGATATATTTGGCATACAAGCAACACAGCTCATCACCCTGAACACACCATCCCCACTGTCAAACATGGTGGTGGCAGCATCATGGTTTGGGCCTGCTTTTCTTCATCAGGGACAGGAAAGATGGTTAAAATTGACGGGAAGATGGATGCAGCCAAATACAGGAACATTCTGGAAGAAAACCTGTTGCTATCTGCACAAGACCTGAGACTGGGACGGAGATTTATCTTCCAACAGGACAATGATCCAAAACATAAAGACAAATCTACAATGGAATGGTTCAAAAATAAACGTATCCAGGTTTTAGAATGGCCAAGTCAAAGTCCAGACCTGAATCCAATCGAGAATCTGTGGAAAGAGCTGAAGACTGCTGTTCACAAACACTCTCCATCCAACCTCACTGAGCTCAAGCTGTTTTGCAAGGAAGAATGGGCAAGAATGTCAGTCTCTCGATGTGCAAAACTGATAGAAACATACCCCAAGCGACTTGCAGCTGTAATTGGAGCAAAAGGTGGCGCTAAAAAGTATTAACGCAAGGGGGCCGAATAATATTGCACGCCCCACTTTTCAGTTTTTTATTTGTTAAAAAAGTTTAAATTATCCAATAAATTTTGTTCTACTTCACAATTGTGTCCCACTTGTTGTTGATTCTTGACAAAAAAAAAAAAAAATTTATATCTTTATGTTTGAAGCCTGAAATGTGGCGAAAGGTTGCAAGGTTCAAGGGGGCCAAATACTTTTGCAAGGCACTGGACCAGCTCATGTATGTAGATTACGTTGGAGGGAAAAAAAACTACCATTGTTTTAAAAAGGAAAAATCAGGCAGTGTAAGCAGTTGCTCACAATGTTACTCATTTCTTGTGTATTTTTTTTCTCCGAATACTTTATTTAACTTTAGTAAATATTTTGGATGACTACTGATACTTTTGAGTAATATTATTTAGAAGTAATGCTCCTCTTTGTTGAGTAAAATTTTTGGCAACTCCAACTTTGCGCAATTCTTTCCTACCTCTGCATCATTAAACGTCAGTGGCTCTGTTCCAGTGAGGAAACAGCGATTGTTTAACTGAATCCAGTCATCGGGGCAGCGATCACCTGCATAAACAAAACAATAAAACATGATTGCTTCTGAGTTGTACTGATCGTGCAAGCCCTCAAATCAACCACGGTGTGCCCCAGGGTTCTGTAATTACGCCTACCATTTATGGCGTGGTACTAAATACTTCCTGTGAGAACGTAACAGCACCATTTTTGTCTCTGGTTTCATACAGAAAGCGAGACTGCTTGCGTCACAGTTGCATGACAGGAATTAGAGCGATTTTTAGAAATTCTCTGTGGTTGAGGAATTTTGATCCTGAAGCCATCCTTAAAGGGGAAGTTCAAAATGTTTGACATCAGGCTTAATCTTCGGGTTAGCAAGGGTTTAATTAGTCAGTGGAGTTGGTTTCAGCAAATTCCGTGTAGTTTGTTAATTATTTGTTAGCTTCAGAGCTCCGGAGCAGCTAAGCTAGCGCGAGTCAATTGGCATGCCAATAAAAAACATAGTCATGTGAAAAAATTAGGACACCCCATTAAATATTCAGTTCTTTACATATCAACGTCTGAGCTTGTCTTTCTTTATCTTTGGAAAAGAGAGTGATTTACCGTATTGGCCCGAATATAAAACAGCCCTAATTATAAGACGACCCCCTCTTTTTCAAGACTCAAGTTTGAAAATAGACTTTTTGAACGCCGCCTGCTTGAGTTTCTCGTTTTCAGCGCAAATTAACTGGAGCTCTCTGACGATTTCTTGATTCTGGTTTTGAATCAAGCCAGTCAAGGAGACCTCCAACTTCTGTATGGAGGATTTTATTTCATCCAAGTCTCCAGGTTTCAAATTCTTTGGAGCCATACTGGGAGTCGAGCTTGCTGGCCGAGAGTGCTTATCTGTTAAGATAAGAGAGTGCTTCAGGAGCTCAGAGTGCGTCTATAAGCAGTGAAGGCTCAGCAGCGAATTTCCAATCAAAATCTCTCAATACATGGGCCCATTCATTCATTCCTTTCCACAGATCAGTCGTCCTGGTCCCTTTGCAGAAAAACAGCTCCAAAGCATGACGTTTCCCCCCCAATGCTTCACAGTGGGTATGGTGTTCTTCGGATGCAATTCAGTATTCTTTCTCCTCCAAACACGAGAACCTGTGTTTCTACCAAAAAGTTCTATTTTGGTTTCATCTGACCATAACACTTTATCTCACTCCTCTTCTGGATCATCCAAATGCTCTCTAGCGAACCGCAGACTGGCCTAGAATGTTTGGCCTCCGTGAACTTTTGGTATTGGCCAAATACTTATTTTCCACCATGATTTGCAAATAAATTCTTTAAGATTTGCAAATAAATTCTTTAAAAATGTGTGCAAACAATGTGATTTTAAATTCTTTAAAAATGTGTGCAAACAATGTGATTTTCTCCCCCCCCACACACACACACACATTCTGTCTCTCATTATTGAGGTTTACACATGTTGACAATTACAGGCCTCTCTAATATTTTCAAGTGGGAGAACTTGCACAATTAGTGGTTGACTAAATACTTATTTGCCCCACTGTATATACATATATACACACACACACATATATATATACATATATTAAAGTTGCACCGATACCGATACCAGTATCGGCAGGGGGCGCGAATCCGGCCCGAATTAGTGGTACCTGTATCAACGAGTACCAACATTTAGGGCGCCGAGACCATCTACTGGCACCATTTGACCGCATATACTGTCCTCCCCACGTGAGCTAACATCCCAAATCATTACATCTGAGTGTCTTTTTCTAGAAATTACCACACACAATTTTCACCTTCTTCTTCAATACTACGGATGTACACTACAACTCATTTCCGCGATGTTACACTGCTCATTTAACATGGTATTCATAAACAATTAACATGTGTAAGCTAACGCTCACTGATGTTACATCGATGGGTTCAGAAAGGTTAAGACCGTAGGAGACTCAGCAAACTCATGGTTTCATGATGAACAATGAGTGGCAAATTAAGAGCGCCGTACTTCAAACTCGTCCTGTTTGTGAAAGTCGATTGTAATAAGCTGGTGTTGTGCAGTAATGAACAAAAGTGACTTCTGTGGCCAGAAAACACTCGAGCTGCGCAGCGTGCACAATAGATATCATCAAAAAGCAATCTAGATGTCTATATGTCTCTTGATCACATGCCAACTCTGACGCGCACACACTAGATATCATCAAATAGCAACCTAGATGTTCTACACTAGATCCCATGCCATTAGCTGCGTGAGCCCAGAGCGACGCGTAGTCCATAGACTACATTGATTAAATAGAAACCGCCATGACTGAATGGAAGTTAAGCAGGCCAAATCAACCCATAGCAGTGACTATAGATAATGCTGCAAATACTGTTAATTCAGTACATGTTACAGATGGACTCGGACCACAAATAGGATGTTTAAATATAGCTGCTAAGAGAGCTGCAGCAATCAACAGTGTGACCCACTTTACAAACAGTAAAAATTGTTCTCAGCACTTATATACAAAATTTTTCTTCAGATCAGTAAGAAGTAAGCACATAAATATTATGCACTAAAATGCTTGATTATATGATGGCACTGACATTTTTGCTTGTTAGCAAAAAAACAAAAAACAAATAATAATAATAATAACAGTTGTATTTTCTGTTTCAGAGCATTAAATGTATTGAATGTATTGAATTGTATCAAAAATCGCACCGAACCGCGACTTAACTGTATCGTTGCATCCATTATACGCACACACACACACACATATATGTATATATATATGGTTTTTTTTTTTTTTTTTGCAAACAGAGTGGTATCGGAATGGTATCGGTATCGGCCGATACTGCACAGCCAGGTATCTGTATCGGGCCCAAAGAATTGTATCGGTGCAACACTATATATATATATATATATATATATATATATATATATATATATATATATATGTATAAGGCTGGATGTCAAAACGGGGACTCGGCGACGTTAATAACTACTGGTCATCTTGCCTCAGCGGACTTTTCTGATAGGCTCGATTGTAGCAGACGTAAGGTGAGTGATTTTCTCCACTAAAATACTCTTGACTCGCTTAAATCTTAGAGAATGGTGTATTTTTAAAAAAAAAAGTGTTGGTTCTAGCTGGATTTTGATAAAAATGTTTTCTTAAATTTGCAGTAAAATGATTCCTGCTGATATTATTATTATTATTATTTTAGTGACAAAATGGCTAGCTAGGTTCTCTACCACTATATTGTTTTTTCCTGAATCATATAGCTCAACTACACTTTATAATGTTGGATGTTTTTAAACCCGGTTCCCCCTTTATTTTTGTATTTTTTGCACAATGGGTAATATTTCCATTGGGTAAATAAACTATTTTAAAATGAATTCAAATATATTTACACTATGTATTTGATAAAAAAAATTAAAAAAAACAAACAAACAAAAACAAAAAAAAAACATTCACTTCCATTTAAACAATACAGGTCCAGGTTATTATTATTATTATTATTTTTTTTTTTTTTAAATAGCTTTAGAGCAGTTACAACAGTCGTCAGGTTGTTCATGTATTTTTAATTACAATGTTGTAAGTTGAAACATTGTAAAATCACTGTGTGGTCCAAGTACGAAACCTTCATTTTTAGAGCAGATCTTGTTAAATCTAATAAATCATTTTCAGGCATATTTACTTTGACTTAAGGCTCCAAAGAACGGTCCTCCGATTCCACAAATTAAGAGCAACACACTGAGCGCAAATGCCATCTGTGGAGAGAAACAAATACATGCTGTGTGGTTTGCATTGAAAATAATAAATGTTATACTGTATAATAAAAAGAGGGAGTGGAAAAAAGATGCATTACCTTTGCAGTGGAGATCCTCAATGTAAAAGACAAGGAGCAGCTCATCTTATATACATACGTTGGGGCACTAATTATCCCCCAAACAGGTTCTGCCACAAGAAAAATTCAAGCCCAACAAAGCCATGTTTTCCCATTTAAAGATAGGCCTGCCATGTTTAAAAGCATGTACTGGTAATTCAGTGCAAGAGATTGATTTTGATGATCATAGGTGTTCTTTGGGGGGAGATCCAGTCCATGTTGGTGTATGATTTATAAAGTATCATCTCGGACTTCCTGTAGATATCGGGTCGCTTCCTGTTGATGTCCGGAGCATTTCGGGGTATCTGACCAAACCAATGAAACACTTAGGATGACAATAATAGTCTACGTATTTTGGTGAATACAAGTTTTTTTCTCCCCGTTTGAATCAATAGTTTTTATTTTATTCATTTAACAAAAATGTTTTTCAATTGTAGGTTTTGCCATTTTTTTCAATGCCATGGAAAAGGATAGCGGTCCAATCATGTGGCTGTTTTCACGCTTCCGCCATGAATTGAAATGAGTTCATCACTAGCAGACGGGAGGTTGGCAGCGTTCATACGCTGCCATCTCTCCCTTTTCAAATGGATTGGGCGTCTTTGGTCGTCAGTGGCAGCCAATGAGTTAAAAAGTCTTACAGGGAGACGGTTGACGTAAGATGGGTGCAGTAGCATACCGAGTACCGAAACATCAGGAAGTAATTATTCTACATGTCTTAATTACTGCCGCACAGATTTACTTTCAAGCATGCAAACTGGTTCACGGTGAAAAAGGTGACAAAGTAACATGGATACACGGCATGCGCGGAGAAGTGCATTTCATAGTGCAACCAGAGACATCTCAAATTATACACAGTACATAATTAACATATACAAGTCTTTATTGGACAACTGTAGACAAAAAAAACCAATATCATAGGCATTAACAGTATTGAGAACAAAGTTCATTTCTTTTTCTTTTTGGCCTGCACTAAAATCTCACAGGCCCTCTTCCGGTGCTTAGCTGCGTGCCTCAGCCTGGCCTGCTTCTCATTGTCAGCCATCTCGGCTTTACTTGCTGTCGCACTTTGCAGCACTCCATCCTTCACTCCTAAATCTCTCATCCTGAAATCAGAACATATAAGACGCATGAAGTAGCAAATTATACAAAATCTAAATTATAAAATATACAGTATGTCCCATTTGCATTAAGCAGAGAACAGCTGTACAGCATAAAATAGGAATTTACAGGTACAGTATAAATTCCATTCACTTAACTATTATGTGTTGATAGATACCCTAATTTTCGCACTATAAGGCGCACCTGACTATAAGCCGCCACCCACCAAATTTGGCACGAAAAGGGGATTCGTTCAGCGATAAGCCGCAATGGACTATAAGCCGCAGCTGTCCTTACTGTATTATGGGATATTTACACCAAAACATATTAACCGGTAACACTTCGATTGGCAGCGGCATCATACGACTGTCCCAAGACCAAATGAACCACTATGAAGCTATGAACCCATTGGTTGCAAAGCTTCATTGCTTCAAAAAGCTTCATTTGGCCATCGCTGCTCCCTTGGGATAGACAGTCAACCTCTGCTGCCACCTGCTGTCAGCACTGTTGTTGTCCAACATGCCTCCTGGCATGCATTGCACCGCTACAGATGTAAATAACAATCAAAATTCATGTTCTGTGCTAATTATTTTTGCAGTTACTTTTCGAGTTGTTTCATTCATCGCTAGTTATGGTATTTGGTAACACTTTTTTTTGACAGTGGCGCAATAAGGCTGTCATTAGATAAGATGATTATGACATGACACTGTCATGAGCATTAGTGAATGCTTTTAACAGATGTCATTTAGTGTTATCTGGCAATTTATTTCACTTTTGAATGGATGTAAAAGATCCAAGATTGACATAAATGGAGCTAGTGACACAATTTGCCAGATAACACTTAATGACGTAAGCATTCAGCATTCATGATAGTGACATTCATGATATTATGTCATAATTATGATGGTCTTATGACAGTATTATGACGTCGCTGTCAAATAAAGTGCTACATATTAACCCATATAAATCAATAAATAAGCCGCACTGGACTATAAACCGCAGGAATCAAAATGACGGGAAAAAGTAGCGGCTTATAGTCCGAAATTTACGGGATGGATGGATGGATGGATGGATGGATGGATGGATGGATGGATGGATGGATGGATGGATGGATGGATGGATGGATGGATGGATGGATGGATGGATGGATGGATGGATGGATGGATGGAATAAACAAATTACAAGTCTTCAAAAGCATTAACTGTAGTGATCATAACTTTATTTACATTCAACCAAAGCAATTAGTCCCATGGTCCTTAACTTCGATTGATAGGGCATCATACTGGATAAACAGAAGTACACCTGTAGGCTGTTTTATGAACTGAGGGGTGGGGGGTGGGTGTACGAACAGCGCAGGAATGGGGGTACTTTCAAATGCGACCTGTAGCGGAGCTCTATGGTTTGATAAGCTCTCGATGGCTAAACAAATGAAACGACCTTCACAACAAGGCAAGACTCTTCCCTTTCTGTAATCATCAGAGAGTATAGAGGGGCCTTAAATAACTTGTCAAAAATAACTGTTGACCATTCAGAACTTTACTAACAAAGCATGACTTGTATGGAAGACACTAGTTCATCACTCTAGTTACCTCATTGCTCATGATTTTTTAAAAATTATTTATTTATTTTAAAAAATATATATTTTCAATCAAAGAAAAAAATCATTCGAAAAATAAGATTGCCCTTTTTTTATTATTATTATATGCAAAACAAATGACCGTCAAAGGTGCTAGTCACATGAACTGTTCGAAAAATCATTTTGATCCATTATAAAAATATATTTTTTTGGTTCATTTCATTCATTTTTTTGTTGCAGTTTTATTGCTTTACAACTTTTATATATATATATATATATATATATATATATATATATATATATATATATATATATATATATATATATATATATATATATATATATATATATATATATATATATATATATATAGGAAAGTCAGTTTCATTCAATGACACTTTTCGGCCACCAGGGTGAGGCCTGGCCCCCCGCACCCCCCAAAAACTGCTTATGCCCAGCAAAACCCCACTTCTGACCCATAGACATAAAAAAGCCAGGATCTCCGGAGTTTGCCTAAACTTACCTGAGAACGCCAAAAACGTTTTGGAAAAATGTTCTCTGGTCAGATAAGACAAAAGTAGAGCTTTTTGGGAAAAGGCATCAACATAGAGTTTACAGGGCAAAAAAAATGAAGCCTCCAAAGAAAAGAACACAGACCCCACATTCAAACATAGCGGAGGTTCCCTGATGTTTTGGGGTTGCTTTGCTACCTCTGGCACTGGACTGCTTGACCGTGTGCAGAGCATTATGAAGTCTGAAGACTACCAACAAATTTTGGAGCATAATGTAGGGCCTAGTGTGAGAAAGCTGAGTCTCCCTCAGAGGTCATGGGTCTTCCATTAGGACAATGACCCAAAATACACTTCAAAAATCACTAGAAAATGGTTTGAGAGAAAGCACTGGAGACCTCTAAAGTGGCCTGCAATGAGTCCAGACCTGAATCCCATAGAACACCCGTGGAGAGATCTGAAAATAGCAGTTTGGAGAAGACACCCTCAAATCTCAGAGACCTGGAGCAGTTGGCCAAAGAAGAATAGTCTAAAATTCCAGCAGAGCATTGTGAGAAACTCATTGATGAATACCGGAAGTGGTTGTTCGCAGAATTTGGTCTAAAGGTTGTGCTACCAAGTATTAGGCTGGGGTTGCCAATACTTTTGTCCGGCCCATTTTAGGAGTTTTGTGTCAAATGATAATGATTTTTTTTCATTCTCTTTTGTGTTTTTTCATTGCAAGCAAGATAAATGAAGATATTACAACCGAAGCATTTGTAATTGCAATCATTTTCTGGGAGAAATTGAGCATTATCTGACAGAATTGCAGGTGTGCCAATATTTTTGGCCAGCATTGTATATTCACATGAGCTTATGTGTTGTGACCTGTAGCAACGTTACGTCGCAATGCTGATATTGCTCTACTTTAATACCATGTAACAGCTATAATTGAAAAAAATTTATATTAAAAAATTGGACTTAGACGATGGATGCGTACTGTATGCCTAGAGCAGGGCCTAGGGCGTTATCTAGTGGAGAGGGCGCCAAACTGCTTTTGTCAAAAAACATACCCGGGGAAAAAAGTTCTTATGATGGCTTGCCTTTTCTAACATAAAATATGCTACGTATAGAAAATATACTAATACTATTACCAAAATGACTTCTGGTATGAATCCATGACAATGAGTCAGACATGACTTGTCGCCCTGAAACTCTTGTTTCATCTAGGGCAATGAAAAAAAAAAGAATGTTTCACTTCTGTTGCTGCCATTACAGCTTTTAAGACTTTTAACATGAAAGAGGTCCAAGCCCTTAGGTCTTGTTTTAAGAAAGTGACAAAGCGAGGTTGAGGAAAAACGGGCATTTTAAAGCAACACTATAGAACTTTTAGTTTTGGTCAATTTTAGCAGCACAGGTGAACAAAAGCCGTAGTGTTTTGCCTTAAAGAAGACTGTATTTTCCCTGAGAACCAGCGCACAGTATCGTAAAATCCTGATCTCCTGATATTGCTTTGAACGACATCAGTTTCCAGCGGCTGTGTGAAGGATGAATAGTGATGAGGAAATTAATCCAGTTGTGGCTAAAAAATATGATAGGGTGACCAAACGTCCTCTTTTGCCGGTACATGTCCACTTTTCACTTCTTGTCCGTATCGTCCGGCTGGGTTTTTATACATTTTTGGAAATGTCCAGTTTTCATTTTTCACGGGACAAATTTGAAGAGAGTCCTTCCGGCCGCTGGGGGGCAGCACCTGCCTGCACTGACATGGCTCCTATTAGTAGGGGGAGATGGAGTACAGTCCCTGACAAAAATCTTGTCGCTTATCCATTTTGTAGAAGGTTAGGGTTAGGGTTATATTGCTGACACTATTCTGAGCGAGCAATAATGGAAATTGAGCGAGCAATAATGGAAATTGAGCAAAAATAACCTAGATTTCGAGCACAAAAAAATATATTGAGCGAGCAGTTAAAGATTTTAAGCGAGCAATCGTAGATTTTGAGCACAGAAAATAATATTGAGCAAAAAAAAAAACTACTCTGTGCCGCTCAATTCCCCCCTCCTGCTCTCGCTACGTATCTCGACTCCGCTCAATTCCCCCCTCCTGCTCTCGCTACGTATCTCAACGCCAACGATAATCAGAGAGCTGGCGGTATTTCCGCCAACCAATCAGAGAGCTGGCGGTATTTCCGCCAGCTCTCTGATTGGTTGGCTTCGTGACACGTTGGTGACGCATGTGCTCAACTCAGCGCGCAGAGAAAAGAAATAACGAGCAGAGGAGTCGAGATTAGAGATGGGCGATACCAGTGATTTTGGTTTTGATCAGATACCAAGTAATACCAAGGCTAAATATTGTGATCCCAATCCGATATCGAAACCGGAAGTTCATGATATATAAAATATATATATATATATTTAAATATATATAGACAACCCTGCAGTGTTCTCAGCCATTCTGATGATATCTAATGTACAACTACATCAAGCACTCAAAAACTATTTAGTCTCTTTGTGTCAAATATGCTTTGCAATGGAAAACTGCAGCTTTTAATAACGAGCAAAGTCTCACTCTTTAACCATGACCCTTAAAATCATATGCACAGAACATTTCCCTGCTACACGTTGTATGTGATCAAATGTTAATCTACCTAAATAAATATTTTTGATCTAATTAAAGAACAAATTAATAGTAGCATGTTACCGCCCTCAAATGGTAGATCACTAAAAACAAATCCAATAATCAATAGTCACTTTCCGTTTTTGAATTTTATTTTACTAACACAATTTTCAAATAGATTTTGAAAAAAATATATGTAATAAAAATAAATAAATTTAAAAAATACAGATCTTGAAATAATTGAAACAGACCTTTAACAGAATAAAAATAAGTAGAAACAAAACATAAGAAATCAAGCATTTAATTGTTTGTAACATAAAAAAAAATATGGAAAAACATTTCATGAAAAAATAAAATTATGAAACATAAATTCACAAGAAATAATAATAAATGAATAAGAAATAATAAAAAGGTTAAGTAAGAAATTAGGCGTGGCGTGAGAGGGGCGGAGGAAAAGCATGCTGTTGGACACAGGATAGGGACGTGAATGGGGGCGGGAGCACATGCCGGTGCACTGCTTATGTGTGTGCACTGATTACGTGCGTGTAGAATGCGAAAGGGAAAAGTAGTACAAAAAGTGTGCACAAAAATACACCCAAAAATTGACAAAGAAAATATAATATATTAATTCCAGATATCGATACTTTTGCTTAGGGATCCATACCTAAAATTTAATACACTGGATCGAAATATCGATATTTTGGTATCGATCCGTCCATCCCTACAACTCAGCGCGGCGAGCGCGCAGAGAAAAGAAACCGACGAGCAGAGCAGTAGTGACGGGATCTGTCGTTCACTTGAGTAAACGAATCCATTCCGGCTCGTTCAGTAAAAAGATTCGTTCAAACGAATCGTTCAACGAATCGTTCGCCCCCCTCATCTCCCTCCCCGCCCAAATGAATCGTTCGGTTACTGAACGGGAAGTGACGTTCCGAACAAATCACCAAAGACCGCTTCGCAGTATAACTGAACGGGAAGTGACATTCTTGGTCCCTCCCTCTCTCTTGCAGACAGGCTCCTCATTGACCGCTCGTCGTAGTTTCAGTAATGAGTGACAGGCAATATCATTCTGCTTTTACAGACAGCCTCGTCTCCCTCCCGCTGCTGCAAAAGCGAGGGAGAACTTCCGCGTCGTCTGTCCTAGTTCTATGGGTTCAAAGTCATGGCTCGTGCTTGCATTTCGATTTAGGACACGGTTAAACATTCTCCTTTTGTGGGAGGAGTGGGGGTTTGGGGTCGGAGGCGCACGGACTTTCTTTAGCATGTTCTTGATCACATATACAATGCTGCTGCTAGCCTGCTACCAGCCAACGCAGCATGCTTGCTGTCACGAAAATAAAAATAAATCGAAAGTTTAATTTCTAAATATGGAACGACCAACACATCATATTTACCTCTCGCTCTGTTGTATTTTTGTTTTTATGCTCATCACTATTAATTTTAGTCACTATTGTTAAAACTATAAGTGTAAATAGCTAGTTGTCGAATGTGCTGCTCTGAAATAAAGACAATACTGCATTTTGATATTTGACAGTTTAATTGCAAATCAGTATTAAGATGATCGTATTGAATTTTTGGAAGGATTGACATAATTTGTCAAACCAACCAACACCTGACACGGAAAAAAAAAAAAAAAACACTCGGAAAAAATTTGACATGTATATAGTTTCATTGCAAATCAGTATTATGGTGATCGTATTGAATTTTTGCACTGGTATTAATAAATAAAATAATCCGGTCAGCTCCCCTGTCGTCCCCGCTTCTCAGATCGTCAAATGCTGACGAGAAATAATTGTTTTCTCTTTACGATATCGCCTTTCTACTCTCATTAGTCTGTTAAGAAAAATGTAGACATATTGCGACACCTCCCGTGTCCATGTGCGTTGTTGTGGGGCCGCTTGAGTAGCACATGATGGACGGATTGACATAATTTGTCAAACCAACCAACACCTGACACGGAAAAAAAAAATAAAACACTTGGAAAAAATGGACATGTATATACCGTTTCATTGCAAATCAGTATTATGGTGATCATACTAAATATTCTTTTTTTCTGTGCACATATGAGGTAAATATCGCTGCCATGAAGCCTCCATATAGTGACAGTTCTTTGCCCCCTTCATTGCCGTCACGCGACCGCAGCTCAGCTTTTGCTTGCCTCGTAGCTACCCGTGTTTTAAATTACTGTAAATTTGATAGTATGTCGTAATAGGTAGTCCCGAGTCTGTTGAGAAAAGTAGTACACTAAACCATGCTCGCTAGATTTGTGTGGTGTTTTTGTCTTTTTGAGCTGCATTTGATAGGCTCCACGTTAACAAATATGTGACAAAGTCCTTTCCTTTCATTTTTTGATTCGTTCACCGCATAGTCATTACTGGAAAGTCACGTTAGCAGCAAGCTAGGTCAGGAACCGGAGGACCGAGTCACTGAACGGGAAGTGACAAAACTCAGTCTTGCCCCCTTGCCTGCACGCTGGCTGCTTATTGGCCACACGTGGAAGTGAGTGACATACGCCCTGATTCTGTTTCCGGTCCCTCCCCTGCCCGCGATGAGGCTGGCGTCTGATTGGTCGTGTGCGATGTCAGAAGACGCTGCCGCTTGCTCAACGCCCTCCCACGCAGTGAACAAGCACCAACTTCATAGAACGAATCGGTGCAGATGGTGATTAGTTCGGTCTCGTTCACCCAAACAATTCGTTCAAAAAGAACGAATCGTTCGCGACCGATACAACACTACAGAGCAGTTGAGATACGGAGCGAGAGCACGAGGGGGGAATTGAGCGGCACAGAGTAGATTTTTTTTGCTCAATATTATTTTCTGTGCTCAAAATCAACGATTGCTCGCTTAAAATCTTTAACTGCTCGCTCAATATAGATTTTTTTGGTGCTCGAAATCTAGGTTATTTTTGCTCAATTTCCATTATTGCTCGCTCAGAATAGTGTCAGCAATATAACCCCATAGTTGATCCCACTCGTTCCCGCTGCGTCGAGGAGAGCGTTCTTTATATTCGCATTGCACATTTGCTTTAAGAAGGAAGGTGTTAGTTTAGCATCTTAAAATGATGTTGTACATCCATATGAGTGTAAAGTGCTTAGTTTTCGCCACTTTTATGGCCTATGGGGTTGTATTCGCCACTTTTATGGCCAAGATGAAAATCCAGTTTTTAAACAGTATGGAGTTTGCATGCAAAATCATTTAGTGGTCTCTTGCGCCACCTGCTGGGTTAGAGGTGTAAATACACTATATCCGTCTCGCATGTTATTTGACCGTCGTTGAAAGGATTGATACGAAAATTGCAATAAAATACGTCAGGTGTACAATAAATCCAAATTTATTAATTATAATGGTAGTCAATGGTTACATATTTTGTAATTTCGAGTCACGTGCATTCAAGTTCTTTGGCTACTTAATGCGAAGGTTTAGAAATGACGGCAAAGTTGCATTTGGAACGTCTGCCTTTTTTAAGATTAGTGAATGAATAATGCAATTGCAATTTGAGTGTCCTAAAAAGCGCTCTATGAGAGCAAGGCGTTGTTAGACTTTTATTAAATATGCTATTGCTCCAAGTCCAACCCCTACTTGCACATGTTCAAAGGGCCCCATGTTGCCTGGGGCCCCCGGGGACCCTTGCTACGCCTCTGGGCGCCCCTTACTATCATGTCAACTGCTGCTGAGAGTCGTGTGTGTCAGAAGAAAAGGCAGGGGGAGACGGGAGGGGGATCAGCTGCTAGCAACTGCAGAGTGAGTGAGCAGGACGAGTCTCACTCACTCTCAGAGGAAAAGCAAGGAGGGGGGCGGGGATAGACTGACCTCTCATGATCCCAGGCCACACAACACAAACTCCTGCTTCCAAATAAATTGTATTTAACTCATGAAATTAACATAAATATTATTAAATGTATCGGGTTATGACATAACCCAATAAATGTCTTTGTAAAATGTTAAAGAAAAAAATTTTTAAATGTCGGTTTGTGGGGGGGGGCGAGGGGGGGGGGGGGCGAAAGTAGCCAGGACCGCCACTGCATATTAGTGTACACAGGCAGAGGCGTATCAAGGGTCCCCGGGACCCCAGGCAACAAGCAACATGGGGCCCTTCGAGAGTGTGCAAGTTGGACTTGGAGCAATAGCATATTTAATAAATGTATAATAACGCCTCGGTCTCATAGAGCGCTTTTCAGGACACTCAAAGTGCCCGGCTTCTACTACATTAGGACATAAAACTATAGTAACATAGTACACTCACCGCTGTCTTGCTTCCGTTTCTCCTCTTCTGTTTTTTTTCCCTTTCTTTTGTCGCTTCCAGAAGGATAAGTTCTCTTCATTTTGGATATACGCTAATTAAAAAAAAAGCAAAATCGCCGCTCACTCTCACTCACGTGAGGGGGGGGGGGGGGGTAGAGCGAGTGAAGGGGCCCCTTCAGGGAACTCAAACACAAGGCTTTCACTGGCACTGTTGCACTTGTCGCTGCGACAGTGCAGTACAGCAGCGTGTGCTAAATCTGTTGGCCCTCTGGGGGCCCCTGCTTGCTGGGGGCCCTAGGCAATTGCCTGGTTTGCCTAATAGGAAGTGACGCCTCTGTGTACAGGATGTGTTTGGGTGGTCGGACACGTTTGCCATGCACTTTTACACAAGTGCATTATAAGTCTTTAGCACAGGGGTGTCCAAACTTTTTTCAAAGGGGGCCAGATTTGGTGTGTTAAAAATGTGGGGGGGGCCGACCTTGGCTGACTACCTTTACGTAGAATAATATTAGGGCTGTCAAACGATTAAAATTTTGAATCAAGTTAATTACAGCTTAAAAATTAATTAATCGTAATTAATCGCAATTCAAACCATGTATAAAATATGCCATATTTTTCTGTATTGTTGGAATGGAAAGGTAAGACAAGACATCCGGATATATACATTCAACATACGGTATATAAGTACTGTATTAGTTTATTATAACAATAAATCAACAAGATGGCATTAACATTATTAATATTCTCTTAAAGCGATCCATGGATAGAAAGACTTGAAGTTCTTAAAAGATTAATGTTAGTACAAGTTATAGAAATTTTGTATTAAAACCCCTAGTAATGTTTTCGTTTTATTAAAATATGTAAAAAATTTTCAATCAAAAAAATAAACTAATAGCTCGCCATTGTTGTTGTCAATAATTACACCATGCTCACTCATGGTGCTGAAAGCCATAAAATCAGTTGGACTCAAGCGCCAGCAGAGGGCGCCAAACACGAAAAAACAAGTAACAAGCGGACATTACACTCTGCTGTCATCTTAATCTGTTTGAGCGGGGCATGTGTGTTAATTGCGTCAAATATTTTAACGTGATTCATTTTAAAAAATGAATTACCGCCCGTTAACGCGATAACTTTGACAGCCCTAAATAATATATTTAAGCAAATTTTAGCAAGCCATTCTGTGTGTCACATTTGCTTCATTATTTTTTTAAATTAATAATTTCAACAATCTCGCAACTAGCCTAGTGGTGTTCTCTTTCAACTCTCGGACTCTTGCGAAATACTGCTGCTGTGAAATTAAACTAGCTTCAAGTTGCTTCAATTTCTCGCTGTGTATCTTCCCTGTAATCTTGTTGTACATGTCAGTGTGTCGTGTTTGGTAATATCGCCTCACATTGAACTCTTTAAAAACAGTGACTGTCTCTTTGCAAATGAGGCAGACACAGTTGTTGCGTATTCTAGTGAACAAATAGTCCAATTTCCACCTATCCTTGAAGCGTCAGCCTTTCACAGTCAACTTTTTTTGTTGATTGTCGCCATTTTAGAAAATTAGGAGTAAAGGGTCACACGGGGTAATGTTGCTTAGAGTGCTGCTGCTTTTTAGTGGGTAAATGAGGAGCAGCATTTAGTGTGCAAGCTACTTCATATGCTGGTGGCAGTGCTGCTGACCAATTTATTAAGTCTGTGTGCGGGCCAGATGTTATTGATTTTATGACAGAGGCTGGGGGCCGGATGAAATTTGACCATGGGCCGCATTTGGCCCCCGGGCCGGACTTTGGACATGTCTGCTTTAGCACATCAAATAGCCTGAATCATGTGAAACGTAGGCAACCTTGAACAGTCTGTGCACCTACAGGGATGATTCACTCTAAATAGTAATATTCACTAACAGGAAAGAAGATCAATGAAACTGAGAAATTGCTTCAAACGGGTTCATTTTGATGTTGAAATACAACGTTTTGTAATGCAAATGAACAGGAAATTGTGGTTTTCAAGCCAGCCTCCAGTGGATATCTCCGGTACTGCAGGTAAGGTTTTAAAACACTTGCCCAGAAGTGGGTTCCCCTTGATTTGTTTCAGAACTATTATTCATCTACATCATCAACATCAACATCATCATCATCATCATCATCATCGAGAATGCAAATTAAGGCACACTCTAACACATCGCGACTACATAAATAACCCCGTTGATTTGTGCAGACAACAAAGTCCCAAGGATTGCCACCTATAAAACACACAAAATGTATTAATGTATTAATCTGTTTACACAATGTTAAATGAAATGTGACACATTATAAACTGAAGAATAAATCTGAGTTAATTATAATATTACTACTATCCGAAGTCACTGCGCAGCCCAGGCCACTGAAGTCTGACTCCTGCACAGCAAATTCTGTGTTTGAATCATCAGTCCAAGACAATAATGTCGGCTGTAGATGAACAATGACAACATATCACGTCATTTGAAAAAAACTACAAGTGTTGCATGGTTTGTGTGGAGTGAGTGGAACAAAAGTGTCCACCCCGTGAAGTAACCAATCAACAGGAAGCTACCGAATGTCGTTAAAGTGGTACTTGGTGAGATACCGTACATACTCGTGTTTCGGTCGCTCCGGCAGATGGGTCGCACCCATAGTTTGCTATTTAGGATGTTCAGTGCCTTGCAAAAGTATTCGGCCCCCTTAAACCTTGCAACCTTTCGCCACATTTCAGGCTTCAAACATAAAGATATAAAAAAAGTTGTCAAGAATCAACAACAAGTGGGACATAATCGTGAAGTGGAACAACATTTATTGGATAATTTAAACTTTTTTAACAAATAAAAAACTGAAAAGTGGGGCGTGCAATATTATTCGGCTCCCTTGCGTTAATACTTTGTAGCGCCACCTTTTGCTCCAATTATAGCTGCAAGTCGCTTGGGGTATGTTTCTATCAGTTTTGCACATCGAGAGACTGACATTCTTGCCCATTCCTCCTTGCAAAACAGCTCAAGCTCAGCGAGGTTGGATGGAGAGTGTTTGTGAACAGCAGTCTTCAGCTATTTCCACAGATTCTCGATTGGATTCAGGTCTGGACTTTGACTTGGCCATTCTAACACCCGGATACGTTTATTTTTGAACCATTCCATTGTAGATTTGGCTTTATGTTTTGAATCATTGTCCTGTTGGAGGATAAATCTCCGTCCCAGTCTCAGGTCTTGTGCAGATACCAACAGGTTTTCTTCCAGAATGTTCCTGTATTTGGCTGCATCCATCTTCCCGTCAATTTTAACCATCTTCCCTGTCCCTGCTGAAGAAAAGCAGGCTCAAACCATGATGCTGCCACCACCATGTTTGACAGTGGGGATGGTGTGTTCAGGGTGATGAGCTGTATTGCTTTTACGCCAAACATATCGTTTTGCATTGTGGCCAAAAAGTTCCATTTTGGTTTCATCTGACCAGAGCACCTTCTTCTACATGTTTGGTGTGTCTCCCAGGTGGCAAACTTTAAACGAGACTTTTTATGGATATCTTTGAGAAATGGCTTTCTTCTTGCCACTCTTCCATAAAGGCCAGATTTGTGCAGTGTACGACTGATTGTTGTCCTATGGACAGACTCTCCCACCTCAGCTGTAGATCTCTGCAGTTCATCCAGAGTGATCATGGGCCTCTTGGCTGCATCTCTGATCAGTTTTCTCCTTGTTTGAGAAGAAAGTTTGGAAGGACGGCCGGGTCTTGGTAGATTTGCAGTGGTCTGATGCTCCTTCCATTTCAATATGATGGCTTGCACAGTGCTCCCTGAGATGTTTAAAGCTTGGGAAATCTTTTTGTATCCAAATCCGGCTTTAAACTTCTCCACAACAGTATCTCGGACCTGCCTGGTGTGTTCCTTGGTTTTCATAATGCTTTAAACAGAACCCTGAGACTATCACAGAGCAGGTGCATTTATACGGAGACTTGATTACACACAGGTGGATTCTATTTATCATCATCGGTCATTTAGGACAACATTGGATCATTCAGAGATCCTCACTGAACTTCTGGAGTGAGTTTGCTGCACTGAAAGTAAAGGGGCCGAATAATATTGCACGCCCCACTTTTCAGTTTTTTATTTGTTACAAAAGTTTAAATTATCCAATAAATGTTGTTCCACTTCACGATTGTGTCCCACTTGTTGTTGATTCTTGACAAAAAAATTAAATTTCCTATCTTTATGTTTGAAGCCTGAAATGTGGCGAAAGGTTGCAAGATTCAAGGGGGCCGAATACTTTTGCAAGGCACTGTAGGTATATTTGGTTGGCCCTCTTATAGGTCGCACCACAATATGGGAGATTTTTAGGCAAGTTTTGGGACCAATTTTCAACACCTATATGACTGAACAAATAAAACATTTTATTTATTTTATTATCTATTGACTGTATTTTTATTTAGTAACAACTGACATACATAGTAACAACAAAGTACACAACACAAACAATGCCAATGTGTTAAATATATTTGGTTTTAGTTTTTGTTTCATAAATGTCTTATGGTAATTCTTCATCATCACTATCACTTTCAAACATTTTTTTCATCTTCTCTTCAGTAACTGTGCCAGAGACGTCATTCAGTTCTTTTGCGTCGTCCTAGAGTACCCTCTTGAGGTCCCATGGCGAAACTACAGTACACAGTTGTAGCTTCGGTTGTAATTTTGCTTCGATTTCTCCCTTTGGAAAGTGTTCATCAGTACTGTTTGTCTGATATACAGTGCATATTTTTGTTGTTGTACGAGATGTTGTATTTTATGTATTAGACATTTGTAGCCTATTTTGACCGTAAATTGTATTTATACTTAGCGTTCGTACCTAATGCTAAGTTGTATGTTTTTTCAGTTTTATGAAAGTCTAAATTGGGTAATGGTCAGAGTGAGAACAGCATGTCGGGTGTATTGGTCGTACCTGTATTTTTGGGCGAAAATTGTGATTAAAAAATTGCGAATTTTTGGACCAGTTTTCGATACCAACAAGATATAATTTTTTTTTTTTTAATGGTACATTTTATTATTTATTGACTGTATTTTTTTAGGGTTGTTCGTGTTTTTTGCTCCCGATCCGATCCCGATCGTTTTAGTTTGAGTATCTGCCGATCCCGATATTTCCCGATCCAATTACTTTTTTTTTTGTTGCCGATTCAATTCCAATTATTCCCGATAATTTTTCCTGATCATATACATTTTGGCAATGCATTAAGAAAAAAATGAATAAAACTCGGACGAATAAACACATTCAACATACAGTACATATAAATCCTCAAGATGGCATTTACATTAGTAACATTCTTTCTGTGAGAGGGATCCACGGATAGAAAGACTTGTAATTCTTAAAGGATAAATGTGACTTTGTATATTGTGACTAAATATTGCCATATAGTGTATTTGTTGATCTTTCAGTAAATGATACTGCAGCCATTTAACTTCTGCCCAAATGCATGATGGGAAGTGCAACCATGACTGTGTGTAGGGGCACCAATTGATATATCTTCTCTGCGTTGGGAAAGAACATAGGGTGTTAAGAAAATGATCAACTACTATCGTTCTTCCCCACATTGCCTCCCACGTTATTTTTAATTGCTGATAGAGGTATTGTAAGGCTTTAGCCACATAAAAAATGGCTCCAAAGGCTGTCAAAATTCTCTCTACTCATTATACGCTGCCTTTTAGTGCTATCTATAGGTAAAACGGCGACTTTATAGATTGTACACGACAATGACTGAGCGGGTCGTGCAGCGCATGTGGTAATTATTTAACGTGATTAATTTAAAAAAATTAATTTCCACCGTTAACGCAAGAAATTTGATAGCCCTACTTTAAGCCAAAACTACTCTGGATGAGTGTAAGACATTTTGTCTGTAACGTTTAATACAATAAGAAAAAGATTTAAATAAAAATTATATATATTAAAAAAAGGCCTGTCTGATATTTTTTTGCCGATTCCGATACTTTGAAAATGACGTTATCAGACCCGATCGATCGGGATCTTTAGTATTTTTATTTAGCAGCAACTAACATACATAGTGACAACTAGGAAAACAACACAAACAATACCAGTGTGGTAAATATATTAAGTTTCTAGTTTTTGTTTTATAACAGTGTTAACGTTCTTAACTGTCTTACGGTAAACTCTTCCCCATCATCATGGATGGAAGCCCTCAAATTCCATTTCATCATCACTATCACGTTTAAACTTTTTTTTTTCATCTCCTAATCAGATTTTATTTGTGCTCTCCTCTTGAGGTTGCTTGACGACATTGTTTGTTATGAAAGCCAAGATGGGTGCACGACGTACACAGTTGCAGTTTCGTCTTGTCTTTATTTTTTTCTTCGGCAAATTTTGTTCATAAGTACTGCTTGTCTAAAGTACAGTGCGTATTTTGTTGTTGTATAGGATGTTGTATTTTTTTATATTAAACATTTGAAGATGATTTTGAGCGTAACTTGTCTGTATAATTAGCGTAAGGCGCTAATGCTAAATCGTATGCTTTTTCAATTTTACGACAGTCTAAATTGGGTAATGGTCAGAGCGAGGACAGTATATAGGGCGCACCTGCATTGTTGGGCAAAAATTTCTGTAAAAAAATTGTGACCTATATGCGAGTATGTACGGTAAGTCTTTTTGGGCTAGTATTTGTTTGAAAAACTAGTATTGCACCGATACTGTACCAATACACTTTGTATGTAAAGTATATCTATCCTAGATTGGTCAGACACTACTTACCTCATTGGCTGCCACTGATGAAGCTAGTTCACTAGCGATACACTTTAAATTCACAGAAGGATGATTGGATGCTACACTATTATCTATCATTATCTTGGGAAGGAGGAAAGCACTCCCTTTTTTACAGCGGTGTGCGTAGGGTTGGAAACTAGATCTCGGAGAGTACATATTGTGCAGCATCGACACGTTATTTTTTAGTTCTCCCGATACGTCATTGCCACTAGTAACGATGCAATACTAGTAAAGTTATGGACAAAGTACATTAAGTTATATATCAGAGAATTTTGTGTCAATGTCTCACTTCTTCCCAGAAGAGTCCAATCCATGTCCCGGGTGGACTGATATGATGAAGCAAAGCAAGTTCCACATCATTCTGGATGGATGCAAGATGCCCACCGCGTTCGTTGCAGGCAGTCTAATTGGAAAAAGAGAAGACAAAAGCCCAACATTTGCCACATTGTAAAAAAAAACAAAAAACAAAAGTGTTATGTTGTGATAATGGGTTCACGTAATTAACAGATAGCTGAAAAATGAAAAACTAGTTGTTGGCGAGATGCTCATGTAAAAAGGTGGGTAGTAAAGTGTTACATTTACTTACTTGCTTGTCACGTTTATGGGAAACAAAAAAACAAGCTAATTTTAAGGGGAGGCCAGGGGTGCCAGGCCCCCCCCAGTGGCCGAAAAGTGTCATTGCATGTAATTGACTTTTCTATATATTTAAAAGTTGTAAAGCAATAAAACTGCAACAAAAAGGGATGAACAAAAAACATTTTTATAATGGGTCGAAATTATTTTTTGAGCACCTTCGACAGTCATTTACTTTACTTTACATATACATATATATATATATATATATATATATATATATATATATATATATATATACACAGTGCCTTGCAAAAGTATTCGGCCCCCTTGAATCTTGCAACCTTTCGCCACATTTCAGGCTTCAAACATAAAGATATGAAATTTAATTTTTTTGTCAAGAATCAACAACAAGTGGGACAAAATCGTGAAGTGGAACAACATTTATTGGATAATTTTAAACTTTTTTAACAAATAAAAAACTGAAAAGTGGGGCGTGCAATATTATTCGGCCCCTTTACTTTCAGTGCAGCAAACTCACTCCAGAAGTTCAGTGAGGATCTCTGAATGATCCAATGTTGTCCTAAATGACCGATGACGATAAACAGAATCCACCTGTGTGTAATCAAGTCTCCGTATAAATGCACCTGCTCTGTGATAGTCTCAGGGTTCTGTTTAAAGCATTATGAAAACCAAGGAACACACCAGGCAGCTCCGAGATACTGTTGTGGAGAAATTTAAAGCCGGATTTGGATACAAAAAGATTTCCCAAGCTTTAAACATCTCAAGGAGCACTGTGCAAGCCATCATATTGAAATGGAAGGAGCATCAGACCACTGCAAATCTACCAAGACCCGGCCGTCCGTCCTTCCAAACTTTCTTCTCAAACAAGGAGAACACTGATCAGAGATGCAGCCAAGAGGCCCATGATCACTCTGGATGAACTGCAGAGATCTACAGCTGAGGTGGGAGAGTCTGTCCGTAGGACAACAATCAGTCGTACACTGCACAAATCTGGCCTTTATGGAAGAGTGGCAAGAAGAAAGCCATTTCTCAAAGATATCCATAAAAAGCCTCGTTTAAAGTTCGCCACAAGCCACCTGGGAGACACACCAAACATGTGGAAGAAGGTGCTCTGGTCAGATGAAACAAAAATTGAACTTGTTGGCCACAATGCAAAACGATATGTTTGGCGTAAAAGCAACACAGCTCATCACCCTGAACACACCATCCCCACTGTCAAACATGGTGGTGGCAGCATCATGGTTTGGGCCTGCTTTTCTTCAGCAGGGACAGGGAAGATGGTTAAAATTGACGGGAAGATGGATGCAGCCAAATACAGGAACATTCTGGAAGAAAATCTGTTGGTATCTGCACAAGACCTGAGACTGGGACGGAGATTTATCTTCCAACAGGACAATGATCCAAAACATAAAGCCAAATCTACAATGGAATGGTTCAAAAATAAACATATCCAGGTGTTAGAATGGCCAAGTCAAAGTCCAGACCTGAATCCAATCGAGAATCTGTGGAAAGAGCTGAAGACGGCTGTTCACAAACACTCTCCATCCAACCTCACTGAGCTCGAGCTGTTTTGCAAGGAAGAATGGGCAAGAATGTCAGTCTCTCAATGTGCAAAACTGATACAAACATACCCCAAGCGACTTGCAGCTGTAATTGGAGCAAAAGGTGGCGCTACAAAGTATTAACGCAAGGGGGCCGAATAATATTGCACGCCCCACTTTTCAGTTTATTTGTTAAAAAAGTTTAAATTATCCAATAAATTTTGTTCCACTTCACGATTGTGTCCCACTTGTTGTTGATTCTTGACAAAAAATTAAAATCTTATATCTTTATGTTTGAAGCCTGAAATGTGGCGAAAGGTTGCAAGGTTCAAGGGGGCCGAATACTTTTGCAAGGCACTGTGTATATATATATAGTGGGGAGAGCAAGTATTTGAGACACTGCCAATTTTGCTAGTTTTCCCACTTGCAAAGTATGTAGAGGTCTGTAATTTGTATCATAAGTTCTCTTCAACTGTGAGGGACAGAATCTAATACAAAAAAAACAGAAAATCACGTTGTATGATTTTTAAATATTACATTTGCATTTAATTGCATGAAATAAGTATTTGATACCTCACAAAAATCGAACTTAATATTTGGTACAGAAACCTTTGTTTGCTATTAAAAATACCAAACGTTTCCTGTAGTCCTTGACAAGGTTTGCACACACTGCAGCAGGGATTTTGGCCCACTCCTCCATGCAGATCTTCTACAGAGCCTTACAGAGCATATGACACGAGAAAAAAAGTCTTAAATGGCATTATTATGTGAATTAGAATCATATTTTGAGACGATTCGACTATATACAACAATTTAGCAAAGCGCAGATGACGAGAAATTAGTCTTTTAATCTGCAGGTTAGCCACGCCTACCATTATAGGGCTTTAGCGTCCCCAACAGGTGGATGACGTCAGCGGTAGACTGGGCTCATCGGTTTTACTATTCAGCCCATTGAGGGGGAATTGTTCCGAACGAGGAAAACGCGACGAAGAGAGCCGCAAAATGTCATTGTTTCAGTCTCTCTACTCCAATATTTTTACAGGATATTCTTTTTATCCAAGTATTTTTCCCCAATAGTTATATAAATGGCTTGAGAAGGACCAGTCAGCCCGTCAACGGGGAACTATTCACAATGAGGAAAACGCGACGAAGAGAGCGGCAAAATGTCATTGTTTCTGTCTCTTTACTTCAATATTTTTACAGGATATTCTTTTTATCCAAGTATTTTCCCCAATTGCTAAATAAATGGCATGGTCATGACAAATAACAGTCTTGTGCTAAATGGAATATGAAATAATAAAAATCTATTTATTCAAGACGACATGGCAAAATGACTCCATAATGGTCAAAACTGTCGACTTCACCTTTACTGTTGCACCTCCCGAACGATATTTTATGACACCTAAATCGGACAGATGTCATTTCCCTTCCCCGGCTTCGGGGAATGTAAACAAACCAGAAGGAGTGACAGCTAGCCGACATTCTAACCCGAACCGAGTGATGTTTCAAAGTCTTCGAAGTGGAAAATCACACATAACTAGCCTGGATTATTTGACATGACGACCCGGTTGTCGATTGTCTTCGTGGATCGGCAAACCGCCCGGCGGAGAGCAATTTACAGTTCGTTCCCCCGGAGGAGGGTGGCTGGAGTTGTTGTGCAGCTAACGTGCTGCTAATGAGCACGAGAAAAGCTTTTTACATGCCTATCAATAATCAAACATAAGTAGTCCTTTATTTAAAGGAAGTTTGTAGTGTTTACTTTGTAATCGCTGTATTCGTATTTGACATAATACAAAACAAGATGTTTACTCACTTCCTCGTAAGTCCAATGGTCCCACAGTAAATATCCACGGTGAATGGGAACCTTTTGAAACTCCAAAAAGGCACATACGCCTCTCCCGCACACAGAATGATTTTTCTGCAGCCGTTTGGCTGGCGTGATGCGAAAAATAAACGTATTAATCCACAAAATCAGCTGAATCCTTCGTCCTCATACACAACAGTACACTGTATAGTGAAGAGGACGTCTTCTACCGTACACGTCACAGCGCCCTCCTCCTCAATGCAAGACCGAAGCCGGAAGTCACTCATTTTCATGGCGCGGGATTCAAAAAAACTAAATATATATAGCGATCGCTTCCACACACATCCAAGCGGTTCATATCATTCAGGGGCATAAAATACCGCGTGTATTATGAAATAAACATGCTTTTTCGTGTCACATGCACTTTAAGGTTTCGGGTCTGCTGCCGGACAACAAAGACTTTCAGCTCCCTCCATAGATTTTCTATCAGGTTCAGATCTGGTGACTGGCTAGGCCACTCCAGGACCTTAACATGCTTCTTACGGAGCCACTCTTTAGTTGCCTTGGCTGTGTGCTTTGGGTCGTTGTCATGCTGGAAGACCCAGCCACGACCCATCTTCAGGGCTCTCACTGAAGGAAGGAGGTTGTCAGCCAAGATCTGGCGATACATAGCCCCATCCCTCCTCCCCTCAATACGGTGCAGTCGTCCTGTACCCTTGGCAGAGAAGCAGCCCGCAAAAAGGTTTCCTCCTCCATGTTTCACAGTTGGCATGGTGTTCTTGGGGTTGTACTCATTCTTCTTTTTCCTCCAAACACGACGAGCCGAGTTCAGACCAAAAAGTTCAATTTTGGTCTCATCCGACCACATGACCTTCTCCCATTGCTCCTCTGGATCATTCAGATGGTCAGTGGCAAACTTCAGAAGTGTCTGGACATGCACTGGCTTCAGCAGCAGGACCTTGCGTGCGCTGTAGGATTTTAATCCATGACGGCGTAATGTGTTTCCGATGGTGTTCTTCGAGACTGTGGTTCCAGCTCTCTTCAGGTCATTGACCAGGTCCTGTCGTGTAGTTGATCTGGGCTGGGCTGATCCCTCACCTACCTCATGATCAGTGATGCTCCACGAGGTGAGATCTTGCATGGAGCCCCAGAACGAGGCAGATTGACCGTCAACTTGAACTTTTTCTATTTTTTTAATAATCGCTCCAACAGTTGTTACCTTCTCACCAAGCTGCTTGCTTATTTTCCTGTAGCCCATCCCAGCCTTGTGCAGGTCTATTATTTTATCCCTGACATCCTTACACAGCTCTTTGGTCTTGGCCATTTTGGAGAGGTTGGAGTTTGTTTGTTTGAGCATGTGAACAGGTGTCTTTTATACATGTAACAAGTTCAAACAGGTGCAGTTACTTCCGGTAATGAGTGGAGAACAGGAGGGGTTCTTAAAAAAGAACTAAGAGCCAAAATATTTACTAGTTGGTAATGTATCAAATACTTATTGCATGCAGTTAAATACAAATGTATTATTTAAAAATTATACAATGTGATTTTCTGGATTTTTGTATTAGATTCCGTCCCTCACAGTTGAAGAGAACTTATGATACAAATTACCAGTGTTGTTAATAACGGCATTACAATATAACGGCGTTACTAACGGCGTTATTTTTTTCAGTGGTGGGTAATCTAATTAATTACTTTTCTCATCTTGGCAACGCCGTTACCGTTACTGAGGACGGAAAGGCATGCGTTACTATGCGTTATTATATTGGTCGAAAAGTCTGAGGGAGACGGACTCACCGAGACGACAGAGCAGAGCAGGAGAGGGGAGGAGGCAAGAAAGTTGTGACGCCGAGCAAACGCGATGCTACAGTAGGTAGCTCCAATAATACCTGTTGTAGCCAATAGCGTATAAACTACGCCCGCATGTTATGGTAGACATGGTAGATATCACATGTACTGTATATAGATATTACTAGATGCAAAATGACAGACACGGCACTAGATGCGTTAGTAAACAGCCGCCATCTTAAAGCAGTAGACCTTTTATTACAGCTCTGTGTAGAGAACCTTCCTAGCGAACCTAGGTAACTTTTTATCTAAAATACTTCTAAATCGGCAAAATCTTGACTTGAATCTATCTTTAAATGATGACACAGTTTTAAAACTGTCATATGTCGAAAGTAGAGAGAAGGGAACTAATGCAATAATGGGAGCAATTTCAACAACTTTTAACAGTTGATTCAGGGTAAAGGGTAAATTAGGGTAAAGAATTGGGCTCGGGCTAATTGTACCAAAAACCTTCACAAAAAACTTTACATAATGTGGCCAATGTTTTTTTTTTTTTTTTTTTTTTTGAGGGAAAAAAAAAAGTAATTATCACCAATTACTTTGCCAAGTAATTAATTACTCTTACATTCAGGTAATTGAGTTACTAACGCAATTATTTTTTGGGAGAAGTAATTTGTAACTATAATTAATTACTTTTTTTCAGTAAGATTAACAACACTGCAAATTACAGACCTCTACATGGCTTGCAAGTGGGAAAACCAGCAAAATCGGCAGTGTATCAAATACTTGTTCTCCCCACTGTAATATATATATATATATATATATATATATATATATATATATATATATATATATATATATATATATATATATATATATACAGTGCCCTCCATAATTATTATCGGCACCCCTGAAAAAGATGTGTTTTTTAGCTTCTAATAATTTTTTTTTTAATTCAAATAATATGGGACCTTAATGGAAAAAAAAGAGAACAATCCAACCTTCAATACAAGTGCATACATTCAGTGGGGGGGAAAATCCCACATAAGAAAAAATTATTTGACATCAAATAATATGTGTCACAATTAGTGGTAGTAGTAGTGGTGGTAATACTTTGTACAACCCCCTTTTGCCAACAAAACAAGGTCTGGGGACTGAGATGGCCATGGGAGGAGCTTGATTTTGTGTCTGGTGAACCATTTCTGTGTAGATTTGGCCATATGTTTAGGGTCATTGTCTTACTGAAAGACCCAGTGACGACCCATCTTCAGCTTTCGGGCAGAGGGCAACAGATTTTGATTTAAAATGTCCTGGAATTTCAAAGCATTCATGATGTAATGCACCCTAACAAGGTTCCCAGGGCCTTTAGAAGCGAAACAGCCCCACAGCATCACTGACCCACCCCCATATTTCACAGTGTATATGAGGTGCTTTTCAGCATGCGCATCTTTCGTGGCACGCCAGACCCACTTAGAGTGTTTGTTGCCAAAAAGCTCAATCTTGGGTCCCACACAAAAATACACATGGTCCCAGGCTTCAACGGGGACCGTGTGCTTTGGTCACACTGCGTTGCGCTAAATGTGAGAAAATGTCGTAATTTTCGGCATGTGCTGCTTTACAAACAGCGCCCTATAGTAATGCTCCTCTTAGCTGAGTAAAATTTTTGGCAACTACGCACCTCTATGCGCAATTCTTTCCTACCTCAGCATCAATAAACGTCAGTTCCTCTGTTCTGTTGAGGAAACAGTGATTGTTTAACTGAAACCATTCATCAGGGCAGCGATCACCTGCGTAAATAAAAAAATATATTTATATTAGGGCTGTCAAAATTATCGCGTTAACGGGCGTTAATTAATTTTTTAAATTAATCACGTTAAAATATTTGACGCAATTAACGCACCCGCTGGCATATTGCCTCAAACATTACAATGAGGCCGTTTATGGACATTAAGAGTGAAGAGAATGCCAACGGCCGCTTGGGGAAAGCGCCGTTCCATACTCATATTATGTCTTCTAAACGTGGGAAAATTAGTAGTTGTGAGACGTTTATGCTGTATTCACAATGCAATGCAAATTGCTATTTGTGCTCCACACATATTTCGGTAAGTTTTCTTTCTTTTAGTGGCAATTATGTGTCTCTTGTTTTATTTTGGGTAAGATATGTACAGATACAGTGGTGAGAAAACGTATTTGACACACTGCCAATGGGTTTTGGCAGTGTATGAAATACTTGTTCTCCTCACTGTATATGTTATACAGTAAAGGCGAGTGGACACAGGCGCGCCGTTTATTGGCATAAGCTTCTTCTTCACAACAAATATAAGTATCGTTTAGTGAAAGCACAACAAAAATAATATTCCTATCTCTCCAAATAAAAAATAATGTTCTGAAAAAGAAAAGGACTTCAGTCTATAGTAATGAGGCCCTATTCTGACACACAGTTAAACAACAATGCTAAATAAACTGGCATTCCATATCAATTTAGCTATGCAAAATACACGTACAACTTTTCACTCTATTTTTATTCTTCTTATTATTATATTAACTACTTTTGATTGAAAATTTTACTAAAACGAAAACATGAAGAGGGGTTTTAATATAAAATTACTATAACTTGTAACTATAACATTTATCGTTTAAGAACTACAAGTCTTTCTATCCGTGGATCACTTTAACAGAAAGAATGGTAATAATGCCATTTGTGGATTTATTGTTACAATAAACAAATACAGTACTGATGTACAGTATGTTGTATGTATATATCCGTCGTGTGTCATATCTTTCCATTCCAACAATAATTTACATAAAAATATGGCATATTTTAGAGATGGTTTGAATTGCGATTAATTGCGATTAATTACGATTAATTAATTTTTAAGCTGTAATTAACTCGATTAAAAATTTTAATCGTTTGACAGCCCTAATTTATATGAATGCTTCTGAATTATACTTATCGTACATCGCCCTCTAATCACCTAGGGTGTGCCCCAAGGCTCTGTAATTAGGCCTATCCTTCTTGGCGTGGTACTAAATACTTCCTGTGAGAATGTAACAGTACCATGTTCGTTCTTGAGGTTTCGTAGAGAAAGCGAGACTGCTTGTGTTACAGTTGCAACAGAGGAATCAGACGCTATTTTTACAGACTATGTTGTTGAGGAATTTTGATCCTGAATGCTCATCATCATACGTGAGAAAAGTGTGCTTTAACTGAATTTGTTTCAAAAACAAGCGCAAGGTACGCACATCGTTTCAGTGTGACACTGTATCACTATCAACTCGTTCTGGAATAGTTGGAAGATGGTGTGGTCTCTCCCACGGAAATACTGTACGTTTTTGGTAAATCACAACGTTTCTTTCAAATAATTCATTGTTGTTACCTTATAAGATGTAAAGTTTTAAAAAAGACTTTCACCTAAAATGTGCTCTCTGTGATTGTCGTGAGGAAACTTTGATTCACCTATTCTGGAAATAAAGTTTATAATAAAAATACTATTTACTATATTGTTCTTATTTTTGGCTATTTTTTAAATTCCTAAGTGAAAATTAAAATCTCATTTTATTGGCTTTGAAACAAAGAAATGGCTCTGTATTTTAAGTTTTTAAAAAAATCTGAAAAGCTCTAAGCACATTGTATTTGTGTTCCAAATTTAATGTCTTTTTTTTTTTTTTTTTTTTAAACACCATGGCATTTTGTACATGGCACAATTTTTATTTTATGTTAATATAGTATTTTCCTTATTGATCTGTTATGTCTGTCTTGAATGTGGTACAGTGATTGTTGTTGAATTGTTCAATAATAACGGGGGGGGGGAATCATCTTTACAGATGTTCCCGAAGTTTTAGGGACTTTTCTCCTGGCCAAAAAAAAAAACCTTTACCGTTGTCACAATGTAAAATACATAAATAAATAAAAATCAAGTCGACAGAGCTCTATTTATATTTGCTCTTCAATGCGATCTGCCTCGTAGATCACATCATAGACTTCATAACCTAGGGCAGTGGTTCTTAACCTTGCTAAAGGTACCGAACCCCACGGGTTTCACAGGTGCATTCACCGAACCCTTCAGAATTTCAAAATAAGGCAATTTTTTTACGAATTCAAAACATAGCAATCTAACGTCTAAGTCAGGGGTCAGCAACCCAAAATGTTGAAAGAGTCCGGCCCGGGGGCCAAATGCAGCCCGTGGTCAAATTTCATCCGGCCCCCAGCCTCTGTCATAAAATCAATAACGTCTGGCCTGCACACAGATTTAATAAATTGCTCACCAGTACTGCAACCAGCATAGGAAGTAGCTTACACGCAAAATGCTGCTCCTCATTTACCCACTAAAAGGCAGCAGCACTTTAACCCTTTATTGCCAAATGTATCACATTTGATACACCTAAAATTTAATAATTTTGAGACTGATTTAGAATTTTGACATTTCTTTTTGGAAAAAAATGATGGATGCAAGTCAACACATGCATCATCTAAGAAAAAAACATGATTTAGCATGGGTTATAGATATTAGAGCGCTTATTCCACGTATTCATTTTGACTTTTCTTTTCACAAATTTGAAAAAAAAAAAGGGTTCATTAGGACCTTATTTTTCAGATTTTGGCATTCTCTGATAATTGCTTCATGTTGCAGGTATTTAAGGGCTAAGCAACATTACTCCGTGTGACCCTCTACTTCCAATTTTCTAAAATGGCGACAATCAACAAAAAAAAGTTGACTGTGACGGCCGACGCTTCAAGCATAGGTGGAAATTAGACTATTTCTTCAGTAAAATACGCAACAACTGTGTCCTGCCTCATTTGCAAAGAGACAGTCGCTGTTTATAAAGATTTAAATGTGAGGCGATATTACCAAACAAGACACGCTGACATGTACGACAAGATTACAGGGATGATGCGCAGCGAGAAATTGAAGCAACTTGGAGCTAGTTTAATTTCACAGCAGTAGTATTTCGCAAGAGCCCGAGAGTCGAAAGAGAACGCCGCAAAGGCTAGTTGCGAGATTATTGAAATTATTCATTTAAAAAATAATAAAGCAAATGTGACAAATGGCTTGCTAAATTTTGATTAGATATATTGTTCTACGTAAAGGACGTCAGCCAAGGTCAGCCCCCCACATTTTTACCACACCAAATCTGGCCCCCTTTGCAAAAAGTTTGGACACCCCTGTCTTATAATGAAGGCAACACATTCTGTATGTACCTATATTAGCCTAGTATCAAATTTACTAAGTTGGCTACAAATACGTAATGAGCCTTCATGATTACCGTAATTTCCACATTTCCACATAAGGTGCACCTGAAAGCCTTGTTTTGTGTTTTTAGCTGACTCATATAGCTGACTCATTAGTTTGTTTGTTTTTTAAACCCCTTTATTTTTGTATCATGCGTAATATTTCTGTTGGGTGAGTAAAAACAATTTTTAAATGAATTTAAATTAGGGCTGTCAAAATTATCGCGTTAACGGGCGGTAATTATTTTTTTAAAATTAATCACGTTAAAATATTTGACGCAATTAACGCACAAATGCCCCACTCAAACAGATTAAAATGACTGCACAGTGAAATGCGTACTTGATTTGTTTTTCGGAGTTTTAGCGCCCTCTGCTGGCACTTGGGCGCGACTGATTTTATAGGCTTCAGCACCCATGAGCATTGTGTAAGTAATTATTGACATCAACAATGGTGGGCTACTAGTTTATTTTTTGATTGAAATTTTTACAAATTTTATTAAAACAAAAACATGAAGAGGGGTTTTAATATAAAATTTCTATAACTTGTACTAACATTTATCTTTTAAGAACTAGAAGAAGAAGAAGAAGAAGTCTTTCTATCCATGGATCGCCTTAATAGTATGTTAATAATGGTAATGCCATCTTGCTGATTTATTGTTATAATAAAGAAATACAGTACTTATGTACCGTATGTTGAATGTATATATGCATCTCGTGTCGCATCTTTCCATTCCAACAATAATTTACAGAAAAATATGGCATATTTTATAGATGGTTTGAATTGCGATTAATTACGAATAATTTATTTTTAAGGCAAGGCAAGGCAAATTTATTTATATAGCACAATTCAACACGAGGCACTGTAATTAACTCGATAAAAATTTTAATCGTTTGACACCCCAAATTTAAATATATTTACACTATACATATATTTGATGGAAAAAAACATTAATAATCATTTATACAATACAGGTCCCGTTTTTTTTTTTTAAATTTTTTTTTTAAAATAACTTTAAAGCAGTAACCAAATTCGTAAGGTTGCTAATGTATTTTTTAATAATTACAAAGTTGTAAGTCAAAACATGTTAAAATTACCGCGTGGTCAATGTACGCACAATTCATTTTAGCGCAAATCTCGTTCGTCTGCCACTGTCCATGACTTAAAACTAAGAAATAATTTTTCAGGTATATTTACTTTGACTTAAAGCCCCAAAGAACGATCCTCCAATTCCACAAATTAGGAGCAACACACTGAGCGCAAATGCCATCTGTGGAGAGACACAAATACATGCTTGTGTTGTATGAATTGAAAATGTTATACTGTATAATAAAAAAAAGGAGTGGAAAAAAGATGTCTTACCTTTGCAGTGGAGATTGTCAATGTGAAAGAGAAGGAAGAGCTCAAATGATATAATTTGGCCCCTAATTATGCCCCAAACAGGTTCTGCCACAAGAAAATTCAAGCCCAATAAAGCCATGTTTTCCCATTTAAAGATTGACCTGCCATGTTGGAAACCATGATCTGGTAATTCAGTACAAGAGATTCATTTTGATCATCATAAGTAGTTTTTGGGGAGATCCAGTCCGTGTTGGTGTATGATTTATAAAGTATAATATCCTGTTGATATCGGCTCACTTCCTGTTGATTTTGAGGCATCTTAGACTTCCTGTAGATATCTGGTCGCTTCCTGTGTATGTCCTGGGCATTTCGGGGTCACCTGCATAAGCGGATTTTAAGGGGGGGGGGGAGTAGGCCCCCCCCGTGGCCGAAAAATGTCATTGCATGCAATTGACTTCTATATATACATCAAAGTTGTAAAGCAATAAAACTACAACAAAAATGAAAAATGAACAAAAAAAAAATTTTTTTTTTGTATACTGGGTTAAAATTATTCTTCAAACAGATCACGTGATTAACAACTTAGACGGTCATTTGCTTTGCATATAATAAAAAAAAAAAAAAAATAGGTAAGGGCAATTTTATTTTTCAAATGATTTTCTTTGATTGAAAATATTTTTTGGGGATTGAAGCAATTTATTTTGGGATTAAATGACTTAGACACAAATGTCCTACCCATTATATGGCCCAAACACAAAAAAGAAATGCTTCAATCAAAGAAAACTTTTTCAATGAAAAATTAAGTGTTCAAATGCAAATTTTTCAATCGCAAATATTTTTTCGCAAAAATTTTTTCCATGATTGAAATTTTTTTTTGATTAAAGTGATTTTACTTTTTGAAAATATATATATTTTTGAAGCAACCTATTTTTTGAGTGAATATTAAAGACAAATATCCTAGCCAAAATGTGGCACAAACACAAATCAACATTGATTAATTCAATTAAAAAAAATAAATAAATAAAAAATCAAAGAAAAATAGCTTTCACATGCATTTTTTTTTTTTTTTTTTTTTTTTTAGTTTCAAATTCAAACATTTTTTTATTAAAGCGACTTTTTTTTTGGTTGAAAATATATATTTTGATTCAACCAACTTTTTTTTTATTGAAGCAACTTTTTTTGATTGAATAATAAAGACAAATCTACCTCCTTATGGCTCCGGCAGGGGATACAATTTTTGACTGGGGTAACTACATTGGCACGATACCAGCGGGCATACCGTATTCAATGGATGACGATCTTGGCGAAAAGTATTGCCTAAGCAGCCTGATTTAGAATCAAGAATGATGGGAAACAAAAACGCTCACTGTCAACTTATTATTATAAATATTCTTGTAAGTTAATTTTATTGCTGACACTGCGTTTCGGGGTCATCAACATGTTGTGTCCCCTCTGCCCCAAAAGTCAAACTCCGCCTATGGTCACCTGTTAATATTACATTGCTTCCAATCAATGGAAAAAACTGACAAAACTAATGAAACACTTAGGATTACAGTAATAGTCTATTTTGGTGAACAAGTTTTTTTTTTTAATCAAGTTTTTATTTTATTCAAGAAATAAAATGTTTTTCAATTCTAGTTTTTGCCATTTTTTTAAATGCCATTGACAATGATAGCCGTCCAATCACGTAGCTGTTTTCCCGCTTCCGCCGTGAATTAAAATGAGTTTATCACTAGCAGACGGGAGGTTGGCAGCCTTCATGCTTTTCAGATGGATTGGATGTCCTTCGTCGTCAGTGGCAGCCAATGAGTTAACAAGTCTTACAGGAGATGGTTGATGTAAAATGGGTGCAGTAGCATACCAAGCATCGAAAAATCAGGAAGTAATTGTTGTAATTGTGCTGTCTTAATTACTTGCCTGGCATGGCCAGACTGTTCACCCTGTATTTTTCAAACACCATGAGAAGAGTCTGTGACTCAGTTCCTTAATGGCATCTTGAGCCTGAACGAAATCATCCGTGCAATCAGATTTGTTTATTTGCGTGAGGTGTTCTTAACGAGCAAAGTCACTCTTGCAGGTCAGAAGTCGTCTCCACAACATCACAGATGGTGAACGGGAGAGCCAAAAATATGTTCCAATCCGCTGTAAATTCAGTTTTAAATGACCAAAAACACATCAAGTCGCTAAAACCAACAGTTTGTCTCGCGGTAGCCATGCTGAATAAACTTCTCGGTTCTCCGCTCTCCTCGTATGTTTATTTCAAGATGCTAGTTTCTTGTTGCTTTACCAATGTCACGTCTGCCCGTCGTTGATTGGTCCACTCCGCTTTCTGTTTGCTGTGGCTTGCTCCGTTCTGGAAAATTTGATCCGCGTAACGGATCACTGGAACATTGGTGAGTCTGTAGTTCCAGGCAATTAATTACTGCCGCACAGATATATTTGCAGTTTGAAAGGTATGCGTAGTACGACAGAAAAAAAAGGAAACTTTTAAGCAGTGATGGTTAAACTTTAATTAGCTCCATCACACCTACAATCTAAGGCACCAAAAAACTTATTTTTTTCTTTAAGAAGTACCAGTAGTTTGGCCTATCAATGCTATTTTGAAATATGAACAAAATCAAAAGACTTGTAGAATCCTGTTTATTAAAGCAGTTTTTTTTAGCCTAGTTAAGTTTACTTGCTCAACTTGGACTTTTTCCCAAACAAAAGTTTTGGAAGGCGCTGGACCAATCAGGAGCCAGAATCGGTGTCCATGTCATCGTTGTCGTCGCTTTCTGGACGGCAGATTTCCTCCAAGGCCAGTTCTGAAGGATGTAGAATGATTACAACATCGTATGATGTAAGTCTGCAGCTCTCGAATAATTAAGTAATCGATTAATTACTCCGATTAATCGAGTCATTGGATAACAAACAATCTAGTGTTGCAGAATTGGGAAAAAAAAGGCGAAAAAAATTAAAACTTCGGCAGCCACAGTTTAAAAGTCATCACAACACCTTTGAAAAGACCGTTAAACAGTGGCTGAAAAAAACAAAAACTGCACTATGTAACTTTTCAGTTTTAGTCGATTTTAGCGACACCGGTGGACAAAAGCAGTAGTATTTGGCCTTAAGGAAGAAAACGTTTCACATGAGGACCAGCACGCCGCACACCTGCAGTGTTGTAAAATCATCAATCAATCAAACATCAATCTCCCGCTCGCCTACAGCGGTAGTTCAGAATGATCAAATTTGGTTTCATTTTTGAGTTAGCAGGGGTTTAATTAGTAGGTGGAGTTGATTTCAACAAATCCTGTGCAGTTTGCAAGTTATTTGTTAGTTTCAGGGCTCCGGAGGGACTAAGCTAGAGTGAGTCAATGGTACCTTTCTTGCATGCCAATGAAAAACGATACAGATCTACGAACAGATCCAACATAGTCAAATGAATTCAAAACACAGATCATTGTTCCAAAACACCCATGTGGCCAAAACAATGTCACACCAAACTGCCGTAGGTAATTTCATTCTGCAGGACTATGTTTTTTAGATGCATAATACAACCAAAATAGACAGGAGTGCTTCGGCCACTCGTGCTCACGCTGCATTTGTGTGGTAAGTGGGAAGTCGGACTTTTCCAACCTTCACCCAGGAAAAATGTAATTGGAATGCCACTCGAACTAGGAAATCCTAGTCATCAAACCGGGGGGGAAAAAATGTACCACTTCACAAGATGCTTTAATCTGACCTCACTCGACAAAATGGTGCTCAAGACAACGTATTGATGACATAATAATGAAGTTGAATTAAGTTTGTTTGAGGCGCCATGAATTTTTTCTCATACAGTAAATGAGCTGAATTCATTGATATTTTTTATATTGCCTCTCGCGCGTCACGTCGGGCCAATGTTTATTCTGTATATCCTGGTAGCCTGTCTTTTTTCCCCCTCCTCAGACAAAACTTTTTGTTTCCTGTTGCTCTGCCTTCTCTGCAGAAATAGCGCAAAAGGGGGGTGCTCCGGGAGTATGGGGTTTTGGAATCCCTAATACGGGGGTCCGGTCCCTGTATGACTGGTGTCAGAGTTTAGTCTACGTAGCCGGTTGAACTGTAAGAAGGATCAGTTTCCAGTGAGGGTTGGACTCTGCCCTATGAAGGTTGCCCTATGTCAGCGGTTCTGTTCATAACTTTTATAGACAGAATATCTAGGTGCAGCCGAGGCGTTGAAGGGGTCTGGTTTGGTATTGCATCTATCTCTGCTTTTTGCAGATGATGTATTTCTGTTAGCTTCAACAAGCCGTGACCTTCAACTCTTACTGGAACGGTTCGCAGTCGAGTGTTGTACATAACAGGTAGTGGCAATAACTAAATCACACTTGCAGAGGGTTAAAAACAGGCATGAAAAAGGGCCAACGGTTAAAAACGTGAGAGAGGGTGTGGAGGAAACATGTTTCGGTAGAGCTGTCCCAAACAAAAATTTTCTCTCGATTAATCATCATACCTGTCAACCCGAGGCCGTTGGCAATCTTACAACATTGTGTATAGAGTGTCATATAAAACAAAAATAAAACTCACTTTTTAAAATAATGTGAATGTATTGGTAATATTGTAACATATAACCTGGTGCAATCAAAGAACAATCAATATCTTCAGCTACATCATGATTACTAAAATTTAGCTGTGATTTTTGTTATAATTGTATGTAGCACTTTTGGCTATTTCTATCAAGTCTTGATGGCTGCACTTCGTGGCACTTCAGCTCGCAATTCAGCTTGACTTGAAGGTAGTTCGATAGTGTGTCCAATTATAAATTAAAGAGGTCAATTGTTAAAATGAACTTGCCGATGCAATCTTTGAGTCAGGGAACATTTCTTTTGCTAATTCTGAGAAGTGAGCAGCAATAGTTGCGGGCAATTTGTGTTCGGCAACAAATTGGCAGAATGAAATCTCCGCTTTCGTCACTTTTCATTCTGCAGACTTCATCTTTATGACCTGTAATGTTAATCTTACTTTTAAAAAGTAATTAATTAGCTACAAATTACTTCACCCAAAAAGTAATTGAGTTAGTAACTCTGTTACCTGAAGGTAAGAGTAATTAGTTACTTGGCAAAGTAACTAGTGTTACCTTTCTTTTTTTTTTTTTTATTAAAAAAAAAAAAAAAAAAAACATAGTAACCTTTGCTATGTTTTGGAAATTGTTTAATGTTGTGAATCAACTGTTAAAGTTGTTAAAATTACTACCGTTTTTGCATTAGTTCCCTTCTGTCTACTTTTGACATGTTAAAGTTTTTAAACTGTTTCATCATTTAAACTGTTTCATTATTTAAAGATAGATTCAAGTCAAAATTTTGCCGATTTAGGAGTATTTTAGATAAAAAGTTACTTAAGTTCGCTTGGAAGGTTCACTACAACAGAGCCTTTCTGAGAAGTATACTGCTTCAAAATGACGACTGTTTATTAACCCCATCGTCCGTCTTTCCACATGTAGTTCTATAAGCATTTGATATCTAGGCATAGATTGTGGGCTGTCAGCTACAGTCAGGAAATATTGGAGCCACCTAGCCTAGCATCGCGTTTGCTACAACGTCACAACACTCTTCTCTCTCAGTGTCTCTGACTTCTCTCGCATCATTCAACCAACGTAGTAACGCATCGAAATGCACATTGTCTCGTTGCCGAAACTGTCACAAAATTCGAACGGAGAAAAAAAAACGGTAATGCACGAAAAATGTACAGATTTTGAACATATGGCGTACACCAGACATGCCCAAAGTCCGGCCCGGGGGCCAAATGTGGCCTGCGGTCAAACTTCATCCGGCCCCCAGACTCTGTCATAAAATCAATTACGTCTGGCCCGCACACAGACTTAATACCGTATTGGCCCGAATATAAGACGGTATTTTTTTGCGTTGAAATAAGACTGAAAAAGTGGGGGTCGTCTTATATTCGCGGTCTGGACATTATACCCATTTACGACGCTAGATGGCGCCAGATATCATTGAAGCGATGTTCTGTCATGAAAATTCTCAGCTACTCTCAAGTTTAACCAGTTGCATTATTTTATTGCAATGTTTTTCCTTATTCAGATTTGTTTCAAGCTTAGTTACAGTTAGACTTCACTTTGATGGTTAATGCAGTTATTGCAATTTTGTTGTATTATCACATTAAACTGGTTTCTTTACATTTCAAAAACCAGAAGCCATTCATTTCCAAATGTGATTGCACTTTAGTTTACATATTTAAATGTTCAGATATTAAGATTTGAATGAGGCAAAAATAACATGCTTTTTCTCTCAAATATATTGTTATAATCATTTGTTTTAGATGTACTGTAATTATTTTCTGTATAAAAATTAATTTGGTGTTCAAAAAGTCTTTTTTTCAAACTTCAGTCTTGAAAAAGAGGGGATCGTCTTATAATCAGGGCAGTCTTATATTCTGTCCAATACGGTAAATTGGTCAGCAGTGCTGCTACCAGCATATGAAGTAGCTTACACACTAAATGCTGCTCCTCATTTACCCACTAAAAGGCAGCAGCACTCTAAGCAATATTACCCGGTGTGACCCTTTACTTCCAATTTTCTAAAATGGCGACAATCAACAACAACAACAAAAAAATGTTGACTGCGACGGCCGACGCTTCAAGGATAGGTGTAAATTGGAATATTTCTTCACTAAAATACGCAACAACTTGGTCTGCCTCATTTGCAAAGAGACAGTAGCTGTTTTTAAAAAGTTCAATGTGAGGCGATAATACCAAACAAGACATGCTGACATGTACGACAAGATTATAGGGAAGATATGGAACGAGAACTTGAAACAACTTGAAGCTAGTTTAATTTCACAGCAGCAGTATTTCACAAGAGCCCGAGAGTCAAAAGAGAATGCCACAAAGGATAGTTGTGAGATTGTTGAAATTATTAATTAAAAAAAATAATAAAGCAAATGTGACACACAGAATGGCTTGCTAAAATTTGCTTAAATATATTGTTCTACGAAAAGGACGTCAGCCAAAGTCGGCCCCCCACATTTTTACCACACCAAATCTGGCCCCCTTTGCAAAAAGTTTGGACACCCCTGGCGTACGCATTTAAAAATCAGTGCTCACTTGTACAAATTACGCCAAAACCGTACAACTAAACAGGTATGAGTCAGCCGACTATTTTTACTATTAGTCGACTAATTAAAAAAAAATGTATTTTTTTTTTTAACTTTAGCAATGAAATTTTTGCTGACGCTAATTCATTCACAAAAACATTTTGGAACACTTAAATTCATTATTAAAGTACGAATAAACAAGTAAATAACAATAATTAATCACACATAAACAATGAGTTCAAATATTGATAGCATTTACTATTGCAAAAGAATCGAATGTAAACAGATTCAGAACACTGACTTCGCCTTTCCAACATTATTCAAAACAATTCTTTAAAAAAAAACATCTAACATTATATATTACATATAGTATACTACTTTATTTAATAGGATTAAAATGAATGAATGATAATTATAAAATTCATTGCCAATAGTATTTTTCAAAAACGGTGTCATTTTAAAGCTATTCTTAGTGTAGAATCTGACCTCTGTAGTATTATAGTATTTACATGTTATCGTATTAATTCTGAAGTATTGGGGATTAACTCCCGAAATCGTTATATGAACGTGACGAGCTGTTACTTTGAAATGTTCACCGTTTGCTAAACCGCTAACAGCTTCACACTCCACAAAAAACACTTTTCGTCATTGCGCGGTGTCACTCATTGATTTTTTTTTCATTTTTTTTTTCTTCATTTTTTCCTTTGCAAATGCTGTTAACCAGCGATTTTTAATGTTTGAAGTGTCACCTTATAACCGCAAGTTTGCATTTCGGAGAAGACTGCCAATGTTTTATAGCAGGCTAAAGTAAGTTTTTCTTTTTTGTGCGGATGGTAGATAAAAGAACCTCGACTAACATCCACACAAGTTCAAGCTGTCTCGCAGTCCGAGGATACAACAGTGTCAAACCGTACTATCCGTCGGCATCTGAATGAATATGGTAGTGTAACAGGTACACGCAGGTCCGGGCTGCTCTGGGCTGCATACAGTACAGTAATGGCGGCCAACCACTAGAGGGCAACAAACACAAATCTCTACTCTGATTAGTCTGTTGTTGTTACTTCAGCAGACTGCAAGGCAATGCTGCTGCGCGCTGTCAACTATTCGACGGGTGTAGATGTGCAGCCACTGAATTGTTTTTTTCCACCAAAAACAGATGTGTAAGAATCGATACAGATAGATTTTGAATCGATACAAGAATTGAGTGACGTAATATCACGATGAATCTCACGATTGATATTTTTCAACAACACTAATTCCTACCCTGACCTATGGTCACGAGCTGTGGGTAGTGACCAAAAGAACAAGATTCCGTATACAAGCCGCCAAAATTAGTTTCCTTAGTTTCCTCCGTAGGGTGTTCGGGCTGTCCGTTAGAGATAACGTGAGAAGCTCGGTCTTCTGGGAGGGCATCAGATTGAGAGGAGCCAGATGAAGTGGGTTGGGCATCTGATTAAGATGCTTACAGAGCGTCTACCTGGGGAGGTGTTCCAGGCCAGGCACGTCCTACTATCAGGAGGCCGCGGGTCTGACCCAGGACATGCTGGGGAGACTATGCCTCCCGGCTCGCCTGGGAACGCCTTGGGATCACCCAAAAAGAGCTAGATGAAGCGGCTGGGTAGAGGGAAGTCTGGGCGTCCCTGCTAAAGCTGCTGCCGCCACGACCCGACCTCAGCTAACCAAGAGAAAATGAATGGATGTCATGTACACTTCAAAGTGTACATGACATCCATCCAGGGTGAACAGGGAGCAGCTGAATTCAGCCATGTTAGACGAGATGTCATATTCACTGTTGCAACCAGAAGGCAGTCTATCCTCCCAAATCGATAAAACAAAATTCAACACTTTCAAAACAAGACATTACAACGCCTAATTTAACAAATCAGGAAGCAGCAAAAAATGAATTAGCTTTTTTTCTAAACGAGTTACTCGATTTATTCGATTAAAAAATGCAGCTCTATTAGTAAGATTTTAAATCTGCAGATACTTATAGCGTCATTCCGTGCTTACCTTCGCTTTCGTTCAGGTCGGGGATCTTCCTGAGGGTGTCCTTCAACGCCGGGATAACCTGGTCGTACATGTGCAGCAAGGGCCGGCAGCTGGCCGAGAATCCGGCATGATGGTGAAGAAGCCGGTGTAGTAGGAGCACGCACTCCCTGAGCAACGACCGCGAGGGGTCGGCATCGGGCGACGTTTCCGTCGCCGTGGGAGAGTCGCGGAGCCCCAACCATTGACGGTGGAGGAGGATCACTGTCGTCTGAACCACCTGACACGCACACACACAATGTTGTTGACCTAATATTGTAGATTTTTGCTATATGATTCAATTTTTTTCCATTTTCAAATGACAAAAACATTTTCTTTCCATAAAACTTTCAAAAACTGAACATTTTGATGGCTTTTCAAATACAAACCTAGGGCACTCATTTAACTCATTGGCTGCCATTGACAACAATAGATGTCCAATCCATGACGTCCATTCATTTGCTGCTAACCCTCCCACTACAAATAGATCGGACGTTTATAAGTGATAAATTCATGATTGGATGTCTATCATTGTCAATGGTAGTAAAAATAAAATCAACTATTAACCAGAATTTATTCCTGTTTTTACTCATTTTAATGTTATTTTTGTTTTTCTTTAAATTTCATTTTGTTTTAAAACGTATAATACACACATTTATAAAAAAAAAATATTAAATCAAAATTTTAAAGTTTTTTAAAGATCAAAAATAGTTGCTTGCCTTATAAAGGGTTTACATTTCATTTATATGCAAAAAAATTCAAATTCATCTTAACTTAGATTAAACAAATATACAATGGTGCCCAGTGATACAAGTTTACGTCGTTGCATGCTCGTCATTCAAAACATCTCAAGTCATCTGTTCCCATTAGAATCAATAGATAGCCATTCATCAGCTCAATTTTGAAATGTGCTTAATAATAAATATTAGTAATTTCCTAAATGACTGCCATTGATGCCAGTCGTTCGCTTCCCATCCCTCCAAGTTCAAATGAATTGGACGTCTATCAACGTAAATTGTTGTTCCGATCATGTTTTTTTTGCGCCCGATCCGATCACGATCGTTTTAGTTTGAGTATCTGCCGATCCCGATATTTCCCGATCCGATTGCTTTTTTTTTTGCTCCCGATTCAATTCCAATCATTCCCGATAATTTTTCCCGATCATATACATTTTGGCAATGCATTAAGAAAAAAAATGAATAAAACTCGGACGAATATATACATTCAAAATACAGTACATAAGTACTGTATTTGTTTATTATGACAATAAATCCTCAAGATGGCATTTAGATTATTAACATTCTTTCTGTGAGAGGGATCCACGGATAGAAAGACTTGTAATTCTTAAAGGATAAATGTGACTTTGTATGTTGTGACTAAATATTGCCATCTAGTGTATTTGTTGAGCTTTCAGTAAATGATACTGCAGCCATTTAACTTCTGCCCAATTGCATGATGGGAAGTGCAACCATGACTGTGCGTAGGGGCACCAAATGATAAATCTTCTCTGCGTTGGGAAAGAACATAGGGTGTTAAGAAAATGATCAACTACTACCTTTCTTCCTCACATTACCTCCCACATTATTTTTAATTGCTGAGAGAGGTATTGTAAGGCTTTAGCCAAACAAAAAATAGTTCCAAAGGCTGTCAAAATTCTCTCTACTCATTATACGCTGCCTTTTAGTGCTATCTATAGGTAAAACGGCGTCATTATAGATTGAACGCGACAATGCGTGAGTGGGTCGTGCAGCGCATGTGTTAATTACTTAGTGTGATTAAATTTAAAAAAATTAATTGCCGCCGTTAACGCAATAAATTTGATAGCCCTACTTTAAGCCAAAACTACTCTGGATGAATGTAAGACATTTTGTCTGTAACGTTAAATACAATTAGAAAACAATTTAGATAAAATATATACTGGACTGTCTCAGAAAATTAGAATACACAATATTCTAATTTTTTGAGACAGTCCTGTGTATATATACAGGACTGTCTCAGGAAATTAGAATACACAATATTCTAATTTCCTGAGACAGTCAGGAAATTAGAATATTGTGTATTCTAATTTCCTGAGACAGTCCTGTATATATACACAGGACTGTCTCAAAAAATTAGAATATTGTGTATTCTAATTTCCTGAGACAGTCCAGTATATATATTTGTGGTAGCTACCACTACCACCACAATTTAGTGTTTCAAGATTTAGTTAATTATTTATGTGATATTTTTTTGGACATGTATTTTCTAATGGGTGCACACTTTAGTTAATATTTGTCTGAATGCCTATTAGATTTTATTTGCCAATTTGAGTTAATGACCACAGCTGTGTAAGATCTGGCACCTACCATACTGAAGGGGGTTATTTAAGTTGATTTAATTTTGATTGTTTGTAGTAAAGTTTTCACTGTTTGTTTAAATGCACATTAGTTAATTATTGTTTGAATATATGTACAGTGCTGCTCAAAAGTTTGTGAACCCCCTCAACATTTTGGAATTTTCTATTATTTCAACCTGATTTCCTAATCAATCAATTCAGTAGTTTTTTTTTGTTTTTTTAACAGTTGTGTTGTCGAGACTAAATTAAAAAGAGTTTTCATCAACTGATGTAGGTGCAAAATTGAACTGTTTGGTCACAACCAAAACCGCCATGTCTGGCGAAAAGTCAACACTGCATACCACCAAAAGAACCTTCTCCCAACAGTGAAGCATGGAGGTGGGAATGTCAAGATCTGGGCTTGCTTTTCATCCTCAGGACCTGGACAACTCCACATAGTCCAGGGAATCATGAATTCTGAGGAATATTGTCAAATCCTAGAACATAACCTGACGCCATCTGTTTTGAAGTTAAAGCTTGGCAGAAGGTGGATCATGCAACATGATAATGATCTAAAGCATTCCAGCAATACAACCAAGGAATGGCTGAAAAAGAAGAAGATTCGTGTTCTGGACTGGCCCAGTCAAAGTCCTGACCTAAATCCCATTGAAATGCTGTGGCGGGACCTGAAGCGAGCAGTTCATGCCAGACGCCCATCAAACCTCTCTCAACTGACTGCGTTCTGCAAGGAAGAATGGGCAAAAATCCCCCAAAGTAGATGTGAGAGGCTGATTAGTCACTACAGAAACCGTTTGGTTGAGGTAATCTCTGCAAAAGGAGGCGCAATATCCTATTAACTGAAGGGGTTCACATACTTTTGCACACATGATATCTGAGTTTTTCTTAAATCAACCACTTTTGTTAAATAAAGAATGACAATATAACTATTTCTTTTGTTTCAGTCCATTATTTGGAATGTCAGTATTGTGGATTTGGGTATAACTTAACATTTAATAAGGTTATTTTAGTTTTTTTTACAAAAAATCTGACCATCGCTGTGGGGTTCACAAACTTTCGAGCAGCACTGTATATTTTCCATCTGTTGTTGTATTAAGTTGAAAATGTTTGGTTAATTTGTCATACCTCCTTCAGGTGGTCGTTAGTGGAGTCCGCCTTGATTTAAACAGCCACACAGATGTGTCTAGAGGTCAGGTCGGTTTGGTTGAAGCCTTTTTGTTATGTTGGCCTCTTTTATGTTGGGCCCAAGATATTTTGTTAAACTGTTTGTTTTGTGACTTTATTAAATTGAATTTTTACCTAAGTTGAAACACCAGTGTCCGCGTGTATGTCGGTCCACTACATTATTAAAAAAAGGCATGTCCGATATTTTTTTGCCGATTCCGATACTTTGAAAATGACGTGATCGGACCCGATCGATCGGGCTTTAATCTTAATCATTCTTGGCAGAGGATAAAGAACATATGCACTGTACCTCAGTGTAACATGGGCAGCTACTACTCTGCCAGTTCTCTTCTGTCTGCGCGAGACGGTTCAACAATCGAACAACCTTGAAAAAAAATAATAATAATAAGAGCGTCGATGTCTCAAAACGGACGCGTTCAACATTTTCCATCAAGACCGGTCGAGCACCTGCAGATCCAGCAGAATGAGTTCATCGTGCGACGCCCGCTTGCCGGTTCTGTTTCGCACCTGCTGCAGCAGCTTTAATATGACGCAGGGTTCTGAAAAGAAACATAAATATGGTGACGTCACTATAGTTGCTGACCTCATGATTAGACAAAAACCCACCGTGCTGTGAGCAGAGTTGTCGAGTTAGCGTGGTGTGGTCACACGTGCAAGCTAACGCGGCGGCGCATTTGGATAGCAAACACGGCTCGTCGTGGGCCGACACGCACTCGCACAACGCCCGCAAAATGGGTGGCAGTCTGGAAAAGATCATTTATGAACTATTTCGTTTCCAAAAAAAAAAAAAAAAAGTTCCTGCTCGACCTACTGGTCAACATGCGTGTCTGGCGTCCTCTCAATCAGAACGCTAACGGCCTTCACCGCGTCGATGACGATCTCTGACTCTTTTTCAGCTCGGGTGGAACGGCAGAGGTGCAAAACGGACTGCAGCAAGGCATTGTGGGAAAGTAGTTGCTCGCTTGTGTTAAAGGCGCCGGTCTGAAACACAAGTGGCGTTGTTCACGTGAAGCTAATATTCAGGTTGAGGTAACAAGAAGTGACCCAAAAATGTCCCAGATCAATAGAAGTGACTTAATATCAACAGGAAGTGTCCCAAAAATGTCAAAACATCAACAGGAAGTGAACTGTATTACAGGAAGTAACTAGAGCTGTCCCGACTAGTAAACATAGTCGAAGTCATCGATGACGTAAATGCGTTGACGAGCACACCATCCTGTCGACAGTTAATGAACGGTTAAAAAACATATATGCGTGGGAAGTTCAGACGTACAAAATAGGGAAACGCATCTATATTAAACACTGTAAATTTTAGCATTGCTACATTGAGGCTAATGGGGTAAAAAGACAACGTACTAACCACTTTAGCCTGCTATAAAACATTGGCAATCTTCTCCAAAACGCAAACTTGCGGTTAAAAGGTGACACTTCAAACATGTAAAATCGCTGGTTAACAGCATTTGCAAATGAAAAAAATGGGGGAAAAAATCTATCACCGACACCACATGCAATGACAAAAAGAGAAGTGCACTTTTTTGGCGGCGTGTAAAGCTTACGGTTAGCGGTTTAGTTAATGTCACATACTTCAGAATTAGGATTCTATACTAAGATTAGCTTTAAAATGACACCCTTTATGAAAAATCTGATTGGCAATTAATAATAATTATCATTATTATAATACAGTACCATTATATATAGTAGTATACTTTAATATTAATGCTTGATATTTTTTTTGAGAATTGTTTTGAATCATGTTGGAAAGACGAAGTCAGTGTTCTGAATCTGTTTACATTCCATTCTTTTTGTACTAATGCTATCAGCATTTGTCCTCATTGTTTGTGATTTATTATTGTTATTTTCGTGTTTATTTGTACTTTAATAAAGAATTTAAGTGTTTCAATATGTTTCTGTGAATAAATAAGTGTCAACAAAAATTTAAATGCTAGATCAGTAAAAAACAAAAAAAATTATGATTATTATTAGATTAGTCGACCAAACGTTAAAAAAATTCTGCTGACTAATTGGGAGAAAAATAGTCGTTTAGGACAGCCCTATAAGTAACCAAATATGTCGTAAAGTTTACAGGAAGTGATTGATTTCAACCTGAAAATGCTAAAAAAATCATTAGGAAGTGACACAAAATCAACATGAAGTGACCTGAAAATTTCCCAAAATCAACAGGAAGTAACTCAATTTCTACAGAAAGTTACTGTTGGATGGAGTGAACGTTTGTTGCTGTCAGTGGCACTGAAACATGATCATTCAATGCTAGCCTTCCCTGTACAAAATAATTTAATTTCATGGCTATCAATACCAATGAGTGAGATAACCTTGCACTGTATTCTGATAGAAATTGGAACTGAAATTATAATTCTACTTTTGTCTGTACCTGGTTTTCCATGCCTCCGCTTTTTGTTGCGAGAACCGACTGGACAACCTGCAGAACATCAAGCACATGAGCCTTTACTTCTTCTCATCTTTACAGCTCTGCTATTGGTCACCGCACCTCATCACTGTGATCTATCAGCAGGTAAAGGACCCTCAGCGCTGCCAGTCCGGCGTCTTCTGGGCTAACGCCGCTCACTACCGCCTCATCCGGCCTCCCTGTTTTGACGAATTGCCCTTCTGGCTGAGACCCAGACGCCGCGTCATGTGCGTCTAAAACTTGGCAGAGGCGGGATAAATGCATGTCCAGTAGTGGGAGAAGAAGTACAGCGCCAGGACACCTGCGTACATGAACAAACGTTTTTCTTCTCTCATGTAGTCATGTGAAAGAATTAGGACACCCTATGGAAGCCTGTAGGTTTTCTAACATATTTGGTCATATGGATATTTGATATCAAATTTAACAATCTTGACAGATTCAAGTAATAGAACTAAACAATTAAAACTGACTTTTTTTTTTTTTTTTTTTTTTACAACTTTCTGTAAAATGTAATTTTAAATTAACGTAATTTCTGCTGAGGAATAAATTAGGACACCCCCACATTCAATCCCACTTAAAATGGCTAAAATCACCCACAGGGGTATCACATCAGGTGCACATAATTAGAACATCATTATCCAGTGTTTTGATGAAGGCTTGCCTTATTTAAACCTCACATTTACTTCGGTGACTGTTGAATTGAGAGAAAACACCATAGTGAGATCAAAGGAACTGTCTGAGGCCTTCAGAAAGAAGATTGTAGACAATGAGTCTGGTGAGGGATTTCAAAAGATCTCAAAACAATATAAAATCAGCCATTCCATTGTGAGGAAAATAGTCTACAAGTGGAGGACATTCAAAACAACTGCCAACATGCCCAGGTCTGGTCGTCCAAGCAAGTTCACCCCGAGAGCAGCTGCAAGATGCTAAAAGAAATCTCCAAAGAAGCCTAAAATGTCCTCTAGAATCTGCAGCATGCTCTTGCTACTGTTGATGTGAAAGTGCATGAGTGCATGCCTCTATAATCAGAAAGGGACTTTACATGTTTAACCTCCATGGGAGGTGTGCAAGAAGGAAACCTTTGCTCTCCAAGAACATGAAGGCCAGACTGAGGTTTGCCAGAGTGAATGTGCACAAAGGCCAGGACTTCAGGAATAATGTTCTTTGAACAGATGAATCTAAAATTGAATTTTTTGGACACCAAAACAGAGGACATGTTTGACAGAATCCCAATACATCATTCTAGGAAAAGAACCTCATAGAAACTTGTGAAGCATGGAGGTGGAAGTCTCATTGTTTGGGGATGCTTTGCTACAGCAGGACTTGGCCAGCTCACCATTATGGAATCCACTATGAATTCTATCGTGCATCAGAGGATGCTTGAGGAACATGTGAGATCATCTGTGATAAAATTAAAGCTGAAGCGAAACTGGACCCTGCACCATGACAATGACCTAAAACATACCAGTAAATCCACCAAGGACTGGCTGAAACGGAAGAAATGGAGTCCAGGAATGGCTGAGTCAAAGCCCAGATCTTAATCCCATTAGTATTCTGCATTGAGGAGTGAGGCATACTTTCTTCAGACCGATATCAAAGACTGGTAGATGGCTAAAAAAAGTGTGTCAATTTCAGCCAAAGGGGGTAACACTAGCTATTAGGTTTTTAACTTAACTAACTTTTCCCTCAGTTAGAATATGCTTTTTTGTTGATAAATTTGGTTTATCGATGTTAATTGTTGTTGTTTACCTGCAATGAAATCACTTTCTTTTCCAGTGATAAAGAAAAACAAGATCAGACATTATATGTGAACATTTCTTAAGAGAGAACTGAATATTTCATGGGGTGTCTTAATTTTTTCACATGACTGTATGTAGTGTATTGAATGTGGCCACTGGAGGGCGTTATGGTCCACAATTATATGTCCACCGGCTACCCGTGTTCTTGTACAGCTTTGGATGCCCCAGGTCGACTTTGACTCAGCATGTTGAGTCCTGTTACTGCCAGGCTCTGGACTGGATTGAGGCTCGCTCGGGGGACTGCGAGACCCCCGTCCCCACTGTATAAAAGCACATAAAATCATCTCAAATCACACATGTAAGTCTTTCTGAGTGCGTGTTTTACCTCAAGTCTTGCCTAGCTGTCAAGCAGGCGTCACTCAAACTCATTGACAGCAAGTGCGAGAGGCAAAGGCTGCTGGGAAAAAGTGGCTGCTGCAGGAGCAACCCCAATAGGACGCCACCTAAGGAATTAACAATGCTAAGGTTGCCATTCATCCTGATTAAAGAGGGAGCAGTAATACTATCTAGTACTGAACATCGCATACTGACCCCGGTGCTGTCGATGTGGCGGTTGTCCACCACGGAACGGATCAGGAAAGGCTACTTCTTGTTTGTCAACAGCTCCTGCATTAAAACATCCGATTAATAACAGCGTGACGTCAACCCGCCCCGGCAACCAATACCGTGACTCACCGTCCCTGCGTGTTTTGAGCGACGCATTTTTAGACGTGAGCTGTGCCGCGAACGTCTCCGTGGTGATGAACCCACTTCCTTTCGGCGACGCGGAGCTGCTAGAGGAATGAAGCTGGGAAAGGCCGTTGGGTAGTTTTGGGCTAAGAAGACAAACACGCACAAGGTGTTTCAATCAGTTACAAAATTACTGCCATGGAAGTTGTTATTTCAGTTGCAATATAAGGCTAACCTCTTATACTTCTAAAACATTTACTCAACTTTGCATTGAAATTTTAATGTCATTGCACTGCTAATGCCACAACATTGTCACATGCATGAATATAGAAAATGTTAGCAATTTTTTTGCAGTAATTCACTTCTTTGCACTTTCCTGTAGAGCTGCAGCTATCGATTATTTTAGCTGTTGATTAATCAATCAGCTAGTTAGTTCGAATAGTTTTTAGGAGATGTAAAAGTGAGCACTAAATACAAATATAAAATAAAATTGTCGAGTGTTTCTTCAAACTATGCAGATTTGCACTTTCATTCAAAAATATATGTACTGTACAAAAAAAAGGGGGGGATCTAAGTGCAACAAAAGAACAATTAGCAAACTTGCATAGCAAAAGTCGACTAGCGTAAATGCTATTAAATGCCAACGTTTTTTTTTACAATGCTATTTACAAATCGTTCAAACACATAGAGTGATCCCTCGTTTTTTGCGTTAGTGGGGACCAGATACCCATCGTGATAAGTGAAAAACCACGAAGTAGCGCACCCACTCACAAAAACAATAAAATCTTTTTTTTTTTTTTTAATTTTCTGAATAAATACATTGAACATTGATTTGGCATTGGAAAGAGACATGTTTTTTCACTTTTTTCCCCAAAGTATAATAATAATTAAAAAAAAAAAAAAACATATATATATATAAATGTTTTTTTCGGCACTTGAAATGTAAAAGTTTTGAACATATTAGTGTCCCACCGAATTATTTTCAAACAAAAATAAAGTAGAAAAATGCTTGGCTGTATTAAATGCTGCATTGAATGAGTCCACTCGAATCCGCTCAAGCTGCTCACTTACACACGAGTTGCCACAGCAACTGTTTAACAGGTTAAACAATGATTGACGCATGCGGCGCTTTGAAGTTTGCGTCTCTGGCAAGATCAAACCCAAACGTCTGTCAATCATCATTAACTTTAATGAGCAACTCCAGTGCACTGCCTGACCAACAAAGACCAGGGAGAGGGAGGGAGGGAGGTAGAGTGAGACTACGCGATTGGCTCGGGACAGCTCATCTGTATTTATTTATTCTTTAATTGAAGAAAAAAAATGCGATGGCTTGAGGGTGCAAAGTCTGAAGCGCAAAGTAGCGAGGGATCACTGTATTCCCACAAAAAAACTGTTAAATATTAACCAAATTACAAATGTATAAAAAAACACTAGCTCAAACAAAAACTTACCTTATGTTGGTCTTAACAAGGAGCAGCTGGATTCAGCCATTAGAATCAGTTATGACATAGTTACCGTTTCCACTGGAGTGCAAAGTATCCACCCAAATAAATAAAACTAAATGCAAACAACAAACCATTAAAATGACACTTTAATTAAACGAATACTCAAGGCAGCAAAATTTTATTCGAAACTTCTTTCTGATCAAATTGCTTGAGTTAATCGATTCATTTTTATAGCACTACTTTCCTGACTCATTCAGTTTTGTTCTATAACTTTCTCACGTTCAATTAAAAGCCAATTACTGACCTGTTTGCGGCTTTATGCTTGTTGGCGCTCAGCAGCTTGCTCTTCATCTCGTTGATCTCAGCTTCTTTGAACTGCAGCTCCGATTGCAGCGACTGAACCTGCGCGCCAAATGACGTCACTGGCAACTGTTCATAATGGTTCATGGCCTGAGCACGACAAAAAAATAAAAATTAAACTTACCTTCTTGCTAAGCTCCTTCTCCTTCTCACTTTGTTCCCTCTCCTTTTGCTTCTCCAACAGGGCTAATGTCTGCCTCTGCGTCTCCTTCTCCTGTTGGGCTCCTTTCAGCGAGTCCCGGAGCATTCGGATCTCGCCGTTTTTTGACACTATCTCCTCTTCCACTTCTTTTAGCTGGCGACGCAAATACACAACAGACTTCAAGCTGCTGCGTTGAGATATTTCGGATGCGCTCGCTAACCTTCCTCCTGAGACTCGCATGCTGAGCTTCCAGCAGGGTGTAGGACTCCTCTCCGCCTGCAGCAATCTGCTGCGGCCTGTTGTCTGAACAAACACTTAAGTTTCAGGTCAGTTTTTCACACGCTCACCACACACTAAAGGTCGATCAAAATATCAGCTGGCCGATGTAACAGACTTTTTTCCAGATCTATAGATATATAGCCGTTATACAGTAATCGGATAACTTATGTTTGGGTGGTTATCTTTTTTATAAAGGTCGATGTATTGGCTGGCCTACATAAACAGGTCGTCCCCGGGTTACATGTACTCGACTTACGTGATTTCAACTTTACGCGGCTAGAGTCTCATCCGCCATGTTGTCCACTCTCCAGCCTTGTTGTTTTTTTTGTCGCGTAAACAGTACCTTGTTATACCTCACAGTATCTTACTTCTTACTTTACTTCATTACCGTATTGGCCCGAATATAAGACGGCCCTGATTATAAGACTCAAGTTTGAAAGAAAAAAAAAAAGACTTTTTGAACACCAAATTAATTTTTATACAGAAAATACTTACAGTACATCCGAAACAAATGATTATAACAATATATTTGAGAGAAAAAGCATGTTATTTTGCCTCATTCAAATCTTAATATCTGAACATTTAAATATGTAAACTAAAGTGCAATCACATTCGTAAATGAATGGCTTCTGGTTTTTGAAATGTAAATAAACCAATTTATTGTGATAAAACAACAAAATTGCAATAACTGCATTAACCATCAAATTCAAGTCTAACTGTAACTAGTCTTGTAACAAATCTGAATAAGGAAAAACATTGCAATAAAATAATGCAAACTGGTTAAACTTGAGAGTAGCTGAGATCTGTCATGACAGAACATCGCTTCAATGATATCTGGTGCCATCTAGCGTCGTGAATGGGTATAATGTCTAGACCTGGTCTCTTAGTTTAGCTTGAAACGTATTAGGGGATTTACAAGTAAAACGCAATTAATTATACGGAAAATTCATGATAAGAAAGTCACTTCGGAACAAAAAATTTCCGTCTATTGAGGCGCCACTGTAGTTGATTAATAATAGTTGTGTTTCCTTTCCTAATCAATAAGCTAGTGCTGCAACGATTAATCGATTAACTCGAGTATTCGATTAGAGAAAAATATTCGAATTAAATTTTATTGCTTTGAGTATTCGTAATTGAAGTGGCATTGTAATGGTTTGTTTTAAAGGGGTTGCATTTAGTTTTATTGATTAGGGCGGATACACTGCCCTCTGGTCTGCCTAATTTCAAATGGCTGAATCCAACTGTTCCCTGTTAAGACTAACATAAGCTAAGTTTTTGTTTGAGATCATGTTTTATATGCATTCATAATTTACTTTATAGGCATATTTAACCATTTTTCATGGGAATATGTGAGCCATTTGTTAAGAGCATTGTTAAAAAAAAAACCTTAGCATTTTATAGCATTTAAGCTAGCGGCCTTTTACTATGTAAGTTAGCCAGTTGTTCTTTTGTTGTAGTTAGATCCGCATTTATTTTTTATGCTGTTTAAGGCTCAGCTCAGGTATTTAAATTTTTCATGTTCCTTATCCGATTACTCAATTATTCGAACTAACTAGTTCATCGATTAATCGACTACTAAACTAATCGATAGCAGCAGCCCTAGAATATGCTTTAAAAAATTACATCGGCCCTAAATATTGGCTTACAAAATCAGCTTTAGACTTCAGCAATCGGCTGAATTAATTTTTTTAAATTGGCATCAGTCTTTAAAAATCCCATATCGGTCAACCTCTACCACACACTCACCAAGAAGCTCTCTACTGGTCGCTCCCAAATGTCCTCTCTTGCCCACAAAGCCACCTGAGTTCTCTCCTCTCAAGGGCGGCCTGGCAGATGGATGAAATCCCGACCCGTGCCCTAGCTCCGATCCCGTTCTGGCAGCCCCCTTGGAGCCGAAAGCCGAAGCGTGCGCTGCGCAGATGGCTTGCGAGGCGATGGCCTGTGAGGCAATCATGTCGATTTCCTCCAGGTCATCCTGAGTGAAGTCGTCCTCGTCCCCGAAAGGGTCTGCCTCGAACGGGTCAACCTTTGGGACGTCCTGGTTCAGGCCTCGGAGACGCTTGCTGGGAGGGCAAGCCATGCTGTTTGTGAGGGAAAAATGTGAGGCTATACAATAATATCTCAGAAAATAAAAGTGCTTCAAATTGTTAACTGTTTGAGTCAAGAAGTCTTTCAGTGCCATTTCCAAAATTGTGTGGCTATTTTCATCACTCTGAATTTAAAAGTTAGTCTGTTTGACGTCAAATCCATTTGAACTGAGAGGGCTGCCGTCTAGTGCCGTCAATGACAGCCAGTGAGTTCATGTGTCCCTTCCTAAATCTTTCCAGATATCAAAACAAATATAGTGCCCGCCATAATTATTGGATTTATAGTAATTATGTGTTTTTTAGCTTCTAATATTTTTTTTCCCTAAATAATATGGGACCTTAATGGAAAAAAAAGAAAAATCCAACCTTCAATACAAGTGCATTTATTCAGTGGGGAACACATCCCACATAAAGAAATAATTATTTGACATCAAATAATGTGTGTCACAATTATTAGCACCCCTGGTGTTAATACTTTGTACAACCCTCTAGGGCTGCAGCTATCGATTATTTTAGTAGTCGATTAATCGATGAACTAATTAGTTTGAATAATCGAGTAATCGGATAAGGAGCATGAAAAATTAAAATACCTGAGCTGAGCCTCAAACGGTGTAAAAAAAATTTAAAGAAATGATCTATGTACAACAAAAGAACAATTGGCTAACTTAGATAACAAAGGTCCGCTAGCTTAAATGCTACAAAATGCTAACATTTTATTTTACAATGCTCTTAACAAAAGAGTCAAACACATATTCCCACAAAAAAACGGCTAAATAAATCTATAAACGAAATTACGAATGCATTAAAAAACATTAGCTCAAAACGAAAACTTATGTTGATCTTAACAGGGAGCAGTTGGATTCAGCCATGTTAAATGAGGCAGACCAGAGGGCAGTGTATCCACCCTAATCAATAAAACTAAATGCAAACACTTTCAAAATACACTATTACAACGCCACTTTAATTAAACGAATACTTGAAGGAATAAAATTGAATTCGAATATTTTTTTCTAATCGAATACTCGAGTTAATCGTTGCAGCACTACAACCCCCTTTTGCCAACAAAACAGCACCTAATCTTCTCCTAAAATATTTCACAAGATGGGAAAAGACAGAAAGAAGGATCTTCAGCCATTCCTCTTTGCAGAATCTCTAAATCATCCAGAGACCTGGGTTCTCTCCTCTGTACTCTCTTCTTCAGCTCACCCCAAAGGTTTTCAATGGGGTTGAGGTCTAGGGACTGAGATGGCCATGGGAGAAGCTTGATTTTGTGTCTGGTGAACCATTTCTGTATAGATTTGGCCATATGTTTAGGGTAGGGTCATTGTCTTGCTGAAAGACCCAGTGACGACCCATCTTCAGCTTTCGGGCAACAGATTTTGATTTAAAATGTCCTGGTATTTCAAAGCATTCATGATGCCATGCACCCTAACAAGCTTCCCAGGGCCTTTGGAAGCGAAATAGCCCCACAGCATCACTGACCCACCCCCATACTTCACAGTGGGTATGAGGTGCTTTCCAGCATACGCATCTTTCGTGGCACGCCAGACCCACTTAGAGTGTTTGTTGCCAAAAAGCTCAATCTTGGTCTCATCTGACCAAAGCACACGGTCCTAGTTGAAGCCCCAATACCGCTTGGCGAACTCCAGACGTTTGCGTTTATTATTGTGAGTGAGGAAAGTTTTTCTCCGTGCATGCCTCCCAAACAGCTTGTTGGCGTGTAGACAGCACCTCATACCCACTGTGAAGTATAGGGGTGGGTCAGTAATGCTGTGGGGCGGTTTCGCTTCCAAAGGCCCTGGGAATCTTGTTCGGATGCATGGCATCATGAATGCTTTGAAATACCAGGACATTTGAAATCAAAATCTGTTGCCCCCTGCCCGAAAGCTGAAGATGGGTCGTCATTGGGTCTTTCAGCAAGACAATGACCCTAAACATATGGCCAAATCTACACAGAAATGGTTCACCAGACACAAAATCAAGCTCCTCCCATGGCCATCTCAGTCCCCAGACCTCAACCCCATTGAAAACATGTGGGGTGAGCTGAAGAGGAGAGTACAGAAGAGAGGACCCAGGTCTCTGGATGATTTAGAGAGATTCTGCAAAGAGGAATGGCTGAAGATCCCTCTTTCTGTCTTTTCCCATCTTGTGAAACATTACAGGAGAAGATTAGGTGCAGTTTTGTTGGCAAAAGGGGGTTGTACAAAGCATTAACACCAGGGGTGCTAATAATTGTGACACACATTATTTGATGTCAAATAATTATTTATGTGGGATTTTTTCCCCACTGAATAAATGCACTTGTATTGAAGGTTGGATTTTTCTCTTTTTTCCATTAAGGTCACATATTATTTAGAAAAAAAAATATTAAAAACTAAAAACACAATTATTATAAATCCAACAATTATGGAGGGCACTGTAGCTTTAATTCCAAATTAAACTGCCTCAGTGTTACTTAACAAGGTTTGTAGCAAAAGTCACCTGTTGCTGCCTATGTTTAACATTTGTCATAAAAAGCTATGCAATTCTATAATTTAAATAGAAAACATGCATAAAAGAAGGGAGACCATTTAGAACTTAATTCTCAACTACAAAAAAAAAAAAAACACTTGAATGCATTCCTGCGTTTAAAACAGCGTATTTAATCGAGTATCTTTTCAACATTTCTGTTTGGTAGTTATTCGAAACGATTTAAGTATAGTAATTTACACGTCATAGACCAATGAAATGCATTTAAATACTGATAAGAAACAAAAATATTAAGGCAAATTCATGAGATAACTACTGCTTCACTTTGTTTGCCCAGACAGAAAAAGGACCGAACCATTTTATTCACTATTTTCTGATTCTTTAGGTGAAAAGTTTTTTTTTTTTTTTTTTTATTACCTTTGAGTGTGGTGTTCTTGCCGTCCCTGTTAACTGCTGATTAGCACGACCAAGTGACCATCTGAACTATGCTTTCCAATGAATGGCAGGGTTAGCTTGCTGCTAGGCTAAAAGTATACAATGCTAGTCAACGTAATTGTTTGAGCGTTGTGTGACCACGGCAGACGCTCCCATTCGCTCTGTCGCTAACAGAACGGTGTAACAATCGATATTTCGGAGATATTTTCGTAATCACATAATTGAGCGAGCTACGAACAGTTCTAACAGTTATGTTTTCGACCCTGCGGTGTTGGCTGCAAAACCTGACCAATCAAAACACGACTTTGATTTTTTCGACCAATCAAAGGAGAGCTAAGGTACGAGTAGCAATTTAGGACATACAACGATTTGGGACGTAGCTTTCGCAAAAAGGCAAATACAAGTCGATAGTTTAAATAGTTACGTTCTAAATAATAATCTATTTTTGTTTGGAAATAGCTGTTCCTTCAGATATCACAGATGCGTGTTTACGAATCCAGTGCAAGTTGCTGAACACTTTTTTGTGCATTTTCTGAAGCTAAAGTTCAACCGTAAAGGAAAAATGGCACATAAGGTAATTTATTCAATTTTTATTTAGTCTCAATTGGAAATGGGAAGATAAAAAGGTACAAAAAGTCAACTCAATCGTGTTTCTTTTAAACACTTTCATGTTAGCCACGTATTTCTAAACAATCGTTGCTTTTCGCTCAACACTGACCTCTCGTGGCCAGAGGTTAAAATGCATTAAGACTTGGGTTTAAGTTCCCCCCTCTATGATGGTTCATTATTCGCGGATTTTCTGTACGATTTTAATAAAATTATCTTATTATTAAACTCTCGTATGTGGGAAATGAGAGCCACACTTGTTGCATTTTTCATCTTTTTATGGAATACAAGGAAACAGTAGCTTTCCCAGAGGTCCATTACAGTGATCTACATTATATTTTCTTGATTTGTATTGATTCTGGATGTTATCCATCCTACACCCTTATATACTAGGAGAGCATCTTCTCACTTAGCAACAGCAAGTGTGTGTTCCATTTATAGACATAGGCAGGTCTGAGACACTGACTCCGTGTGCGTGCATGTGTGAGCGGGGGATACATGCATGCACACTATCTCTCGCTCCCCGCCTCCGTTCTCCAGCACCGAAATGGCAGAGCTCAGCGAAAGGCACCATGATGCATTGCAGCCATCACACACACAAACACACACATACAGTTAAAACCCAATGACGATTTTGCAGCGATACAGCTTCATCTCCAGTCTTCATGCAGATGAAAAAATTGAGTGAAATAATATAACCCACGCAACATATACACGCACACGCTCTTGGTTGGTAACCATAGCAACTAAAGCACCGGGGCATGCTCAGTAATTGTGATGGAAGGTTTGGTGCACGTGAGCATGAGGTGTAACACTATGAGAGCACGTGACTATTCCGCCTCTGTCACGGTTCTGATACTACCTTTCCAAGGCAGAAAATTGCCAGGTTGACTTTGTACCGCCCATTCTGTGTTGGTGGTGCAACTATGAAACGGCAACATGGGTATGAAGGTGGAAAGTGACATCGTTTACAGGCAGTTTGAAACAGTACATTTCTTTGTGGGGATTCTGTATAAATACAGGATCATTTTGTTGCTAAGTAAGTTTGTAAGTACTCTGTTGTATTGCTAAAAAATCCATACGGCACCCCTAGAGGCCTTATGGCAAAAGTCAACATTATAAATTAGGAGTGTGACAATATATTGAAAAAGTGATATATCGCAATACTCTGTAGCCCAAAAGGTTATTGAAATGCCCCCGCCAAGGATTGATATATAGCTTTAAAGAGGTGTCACTGCTTAAAAAAATGAACCAACAGGTTGCTACCAAAATCTTCAATTAGAAAGTGTCTACGTTAGCTCACTGGCTGCCATTGACGGTGCTAGACATTCAATTCATTTTGACTGGATTGGACGTCTAGCGCCGTCAATCGCAATGAAACTTTTGTGGGCATGTACAGATAACTTGCTGTTCATTTTAGGACATTTATAGGTTAGTTCTTGTTAATTTTGAGTCATTCATTTGGGACATTAATCTATTCAGTAATCCAAAATCAACAGGGAATGACCTGTAAATGACCCAAAATCAACAGAAAGTAGCCCGTAAATACCCCAAAAGGAAAAGGAAGTGACAAAAAAAATCAACAGGAGATGACGCGAACTGCTCCAAAATGAACTCCTTGCCTTCATTGGTTGCCAGGGACAGTTATAGACGTCCAATCCGTTTAAAATAGGAGGGATGGCAGTGAATGAACGAATTTCATTCGCTGCCATTGGATTGGATGTCTACTACTGATAAACTCATTACATCCCACAGCAGAATGATGAAAATAGCTTGTTTTTCTGTTTATTAGTTGTTTTACATTAACAAGTTCCATTTTTTTTTTTTTTTTTTCCATTGCGACGTAACCTGAATTTCCGTGTAAGCCGGAATGAACCCTTTAAGTACTCCTAAATACCCCCTAAATCTAAAAATTATTAAAAATTATACGTCATTGTACTGTCCTCGCCAAGACTTTGGCACGAAGTCCTAGCTAGACAGCAAGGTAAGCTGTTGTCCTTCCCCTTTCTCTCCCACTCAGCTTCACGACTTCTTCGTGGGAGCAAATACATTCTTGTGTGTACATACGCTTTTACTTGCGTGCGGAAGTACTACCTGCTCTACGCTTCCTGTGCTAAAATTAAAAGCATGCATTGCAAAACAGAAGTCAACATTATAATCAAATACACATCTCGCCAAAGGGAAGAAGAGTCATATTAATAAAATAAAATACAAAATAAGATTCTGCGAGGTACAATGTTTCCGCAACTGGGGGGGGGGGGGGGGGGGGGGGGGGAATCACGTAAGTCGGGTTAGTCGTAAGACTAGTAACCCGGGGACTACCTGTATGATGGGAATTTACCTCGATAAAATAGCTGACATGCAACCGGTACCGGCCCTCAACATAGACAAGCTAGGCAGTTGCTTAGGGTGCCATCTAGTGAAGGGGGCGCCAAATTGCTTTGGGGTAGAATAAAAAAAATAAAATAAAATACTCATGTTACACCTCCTAACGTTTTCTAACATATCAACCACAATTCAGTATGCTACATATAAAAAAATATTTTATGTTCAAAATGGCAGTGAGTCAAATAATGACCTACCACCCTGATCCTCTTATTTTGTTCCCTTTGCACTCTTGTATACAGTGAAAGGTGTGGGTAGGGGTTGTGCATCATCATCTACTGATTTTTCAACAGTGCTAGCTGCTAATACAATGTTTCACTTATGTTGCTGTCAATAAGACATTTAAGACTTTTAATATAAAAAGGTTCAAGCCTTCAGATGCTGCTTTATGAAGGCGACAAAAGGAGGTGGAGAAAATACAGGCCTAGGATAGGGGTATGCTCGTCATTATCTTAAACAAAAGTTACCGTAATTTTCGGATAATAAGACGCTACTTTTTTCCCAAATTTTGAATCCTGCGGCAAATAGTCCAGTGTGGCTTATTTATTGATTAATTTGGGTTAATACTACACCTGAGTGAGCACCTGAGTATAAGTCATCAGCCATAAAATGCCTAATGAAGAGAAAAAAACATATAAGTCGCACCGGAGTATAAGTCGCATTTTTTGGGGAAATTTACGTGATAAAATCCAACACATAGAACAGACATGTCATCTTCAAAGGCAATTTAATATGAAAATACAATAGAGAACAACATGCTGAATAAGTGTACAGTGTAAAGTGCATGAACAACGAAATGCGAATATACTGTCCTCACCAGGACGCTACGGCTCGGTCCTGGCTATTCAGTGGGCTAAACTCCCAAATGACGATGCTGGACGTCTGTATAATTTGCTGAATCAATTTCGTCCTCGATACCAAACAGGTTCGCATCAACGTAAATAAATGATAATTAGGTGCTTTTACAGCAATGACAAAAACGGTTAGCATGCGTTTGCTAGCATTAGCACATCGTTCAAACAACCACACAACTGGCTCTAAGTGTCCGATCGCGGGTGGAAAACACACAACAACAACAGAAAAGATGACACACATAGGCGTTGCCTCTGTAGAGATATTTTACAAGCATAAAAAATGAACGTAGGTTCGCAGCCATGTTTCTCTCTCGCTAACTCGCCCACTCACTCATAGCTACGTAGCTGTCAGTCTGCTTCTGGCGTGTGAGCACTCTTCTTCACGTAAACAAGTGCAAGTGCGCCCCACATGGGCGTATAAGTATGCATTTCAATACAAAAAAGTCAATAATACAATTGAACACACATTGCCAAAGGCAGAACGCGAACGTGGCCATAGCTATTAAGAGTTATTCAGATAACTATAGCATAACGAACATGCTAACAAGTTTACCAAACCATCAGTGTCACTCCAAAACACCAAAATAACATGTGAAATAATATCATAATGCGTTAATAATTTCACCCATAAGTCGCTCCTGAGTATAAGTCCCACCCCCAGCCAAACTATGAAAAAAAACTGTGACTTATAGTCCGAAAAATACGGTAGGTAACACTTTGACAGTGTTGTCATAAGACTGCTATAAGACCGTTATAAGATTGACATGGCACTATATTGGGCATTAATGAATGCTTATGACAGATGTCATTAATTGTCATCGGCAAATTATGGCACCAACTCCATTATGTCCAGCTCGGAATTTTTGCATCCATTCAAAAGTGAGATGGCACAAAATGACGTCTGTCATAATCATTCATTAATGCCCAATACACATAAATTCACAAATATAACCCCTGGCAAAAAGTATGGAATCACCAGTCTCGGACGAGCACTCACTAAGACATTTTATCATGTAGAGCAAACTAGCTTGAAAAAAATAGTTTCAAAAGTGCAACTCTTGAGCATTCAGAAACGCACACCTTGTCAAGAGTCAAGAATCTGCTCTGTACAAGGTGTCAAGAGTCAAGCATCTGCATTGGACAAGGTGATGATTCTGGAACTTTTGCTTGGTGCTGTTCCAGTGAGATTTACAAAGATGACTCACTGAAGAAAACATCAAAATTCCCTCAGTCCCTGATGATATGGGGCTGCATGTCAGGCAAAGGCACTAGGGAGATGGCTGTGGTTAAATCTTCAATAAATGCACAAGTTTACATTGGAATTTTAGACAGCTTTCTTATCCCTTCAATTGAAAATATGTTTGTTATTTTCCAAGATGACAGTGCATCATGCCACAGAGCTAAAACTGTTAAAGCATTCCTTGGCGAAAGGCTCATCCAGTCAATGTCATGGCCTGCAAATAGCCCAGATCCCAACCCTATTGATAACCTGTGGTGGAAAATGAAGGGAAAAAATGGTCCACAGCAAGGCTCCGACCTGCATAGATGATCTGGCAACTGCATTCAAAGAGAGTTGGTGCCAAATTGATTGAAATTGCCAATTGATGAAGAATGCTCATCAAGTCCATGCCTCAGAGACTGCAGGCTGTAATGAAAGCCAGAGGTGGTGCTACTAAATACTAGAGATGTGTTTTGATTGTTATTTCTTTGTTTCTTTCTCATGATTCCATAGTTTTTTACTCAGAATGGAGTGATTCCGTATACACTCACCGACCACCTTATTAGGTACACCATGCTAGTAGGTTGGACCCCCTTTTGCCTTCAGAACTGCCTCAATTCTTTGTGGCATAGATTCAACAAGGTGCTGGAAGCATTCCTCAGAGAGTTTGGTCCATATTTACATGATGGCATCACACAATTGGTGCAGATCTGTCGGCTGCCCATCCATGATGCGAATCCCCCGTTCCACCACATCCCAAAGATGCTCTATTGGATTGAGATGTGGTGACTGTGGAGGCCATTTGAGTACATTGAACTCATTGCCATGTTCAAGAAACCAGTCTGAGATGATTCCAGCTTTATGACATGGCGCATTATCCTGCTGAAAGTAGCCATCAAAACTTGGGTACATTGTGGTCATAAAGGGATGGACATGGTCAGCAACAATACTCGGGTGGGCTGTGGCATTCCAACAATGCTCAATTGGTACTAAGGGGCCCAAAGAGTGCTAAGAAAATATTCTCCACACCATTACACCACCAGCAGCAGCCTGAACCGTTGATACAAGGCAGGATGGATCCATGCTTTCATGTTGTTGACGCCAAATTTTGACCCTACCATCAGAATGTCGCAGCAGAAATCGAGACTCATCAGACCAGGCAACGTTTTTCCAATCTTCTATTGTCCAATTTCGATGAGCTTGTGAAAATTGTAGACTCAGTTTCCTGTTCTTAGCTGAAAGGAGTGGCACCCAGCGTGGTCTTCTGCCGCTGTAGCCCATCCGCCTCAAAGTTCGACGTACTGTGCATTCAGAGATGCTCTTCTGCCTACCTTGGTTGTAACAGGTGGTTATTTGAGTCACTGTTGCCTTTCTATCAGCTCGAACCAGTCTGGCCATTCTCCTCTGATCTCTGGCATCAACAAGGCATTTCCGCCCACAGAACTGCCGCTCACTGGATATTTTTTCTTATTCGGACCATTCTCTGTAAGCCCTAAAGATGGTTGTGCGTGAAAATCCCAGTAGATCAGCCGTTTCTGAAATACTCAGACCAGCCCTTCTGGCACCAACAACCATGCCATGTTCAAAGTCACTCAAATCACCTTTCTTCCACATACTGATCCTCGGTTTGATCTGCAGGAGATTGTCTTAAACCATGTCTACATGCCTAAATGTACCGAGTTGCCGCCATGAGATTGGCTGATTAGAAATTAAGTGTTAACGAGCAGTTGGACAGGTGTACCTAATAAAGTGGCCGGTGAGTGTATATTTTCCTGCACTTGCTCTATAAAAGTAAAATTTCCTGACCACCACAATGTTTTTTATTCATTTCTTTTAGTGTTTTCGAATGCATGATGAAATGTCTGACTGAGTGCTCGTCCGAGACTGGTGATTGCATACTTTTTGCTAGGGGTTGTATTATGGTGGAATATTTTGATAACAACTTGTTGGTTCCTTTTTAAATTTTTTGTTTTTGTTTTTAAACATTGACACCTTGTTGAAACGATATCTCGATTCTTGTCAGGAGCATATCGATAACCTTTTGGGATACAAAGTATCACGATATATCACCATTTCGATATTTTATCACACCCCTAGTCCAAATACTGTTTCGGTATCGAGTTATTTTTTGGGTATTTTGTGGAATCCCTGCGTGGAATACTTGGAAGAAAAAAACACACAGACATATACACATGAATTCAGTAAAGATGGATGAAGTGTTTCCTCTGCATTTGTCTCCGCATCCAGGCTACCCCCTTTTTGCGCACGTCGCTTCTCTCTCGGAGGCGACGACGTCCTAAAGGGAGTCCGGAATGGCCCCGATTGGCTCCCGGTCTGAGGAAGCGTCCAATCAGATTCCACCCTGGTCTGCGTGTTTTCTCCTCCCTGCGTTGCACATCACTCTCCCGCTCTCGCAGTGGCGCACAGACGTGCCGGGGCTCGACTGTGGGTTTTTGGGAGCCGTGGTGATGGAGGAGGGGGAGGGGCGGGACGCACATGATGCAGAGATGCTGAGGAAATAAACCGGGACAGAGTCAGACAATTGTGACGAAGCATCAGAAGCTGATCTTCCAAGCATGGGTTGCTGGCTCTCCGGACCGTGGATGGGCGACCCTGCGGTGAGTACCGTTAAACCCCGATCTGGCACAGCATGCTGGGCATTGATATGCATATGAAATTGGCTTGGGTATGCATTTTTTTGCTGAAAATGGCACTTCCCTCACTGGTCATTTGTGAAATTGCATAACACTTAATTAAGAAATGTCATATTCACATCATTATGTTTGTTCGCACCAACGAAACATGCACTCCGTCAGCCATTTTGTGCTTCTCAGCGCTGTGTGTGTGCGTGCATGTGTGTGTTGACGGTGGTAGACGTCCAATCCAATTTGACTGGAGCCCCTCCCAGTCTATACTATCAATAGTACACTGATAACTTGGTTCGAGCAACAAAAAAACTACCCTGTAGAACTTGTTCAGGAGCTGTTTTTAATACTTGGTCTTTTCATTCTGAATATCCTGATATCAGTTTATCTTAATCACCTCACTTTTTTCTACCTATAGGATAAGCAGTACCGTCTTCTTAAAAGACATGCGCTTGTTATATGGCGGAAAACACAGACAAGACTGAAAAAGTAGTTTCTGCTCTTGCACCCCTTTAAGATAAACTGCTGTATTTTGAGCCAAAACAACTGTTGTGTTTGATAGAACAATATGTCTATATGCTGTAATAGCAGATTCATGTTGCATGAAGCCCCCGAACTAGTTTTAATTTGTTCGTTTTACCCTGGAAACCCCTGTTTACAGACATCGCGCAACCGCTTTTGTTTCAACCCAGCCATAAAACGAAGGTAATTAATTATATTCATCATTCAAAATGTCTGTCATTTTTAGCTTAGAATCATTAATTGATGTTTTTCTTTTTTTAAACGAAATATTAGACGACTTTACAAAATTATTCACTCGCATATTTTAAACTTTTAAACAAATGACGTCACAATGAAAAAAAAAAGGCGTCTGTAAAAAAGTCATGGATATCTACGTCATACATAACTATCGCTTAATTGTAGAGATGTCCCGATCGATCGGGATGCCGATCAATCTGGTCCGATCACGTCATTTTCAAAGTATCGGAATCGGCAGAAAAATATCGGCGATGCCTTTTTTATATATATATATATATATATATATATATATATATATACTGGACTGTCTCAGAAAATTAGAATACACAATATTCTAATTTTCTGAGACAGTCCTGTATATTGTTCTATGTAAAGGACGTCAGCCAAGGTCGGCCCCCCACATTTTTACCACGCCAAATCTGGTCCCCTTTGCAAAAAGTTTGGACACCCCTGCTTTAAATGGTGGATTAATGTACAGGACTGTCTCAGAAAATTAGAATATTGTGTATTCTAATTTTCTGAGACAGTCCAGTATATATATATATATATGTATATATATTTTTTTTTTAATTAACTCGTTTTCTGATTGTATTTAACGTTACAGACATAATATGTTACACTCATCCAGAGTCTTTAGTTTAGGCTTAAGGTAGGGTTATCAAATCTATCCCAATAAGTAATTAAATTTTTTTTTAAATGTATGACGTTAAAATATTTAACGCAGTTATTGCATGCGCTGCACGACCCACTCACGCATTGTCGCGCTCATTCTGTAATGACGCCGTTTTACCTATATAGAAAGCTAAAAGCCAGCGTAAAATGAGTAAAGTGAATTTTGGCAGCCTTTGGAGCCTTTTTTTAATTGGCTAAAGCCCTACAACACCTCTCCCTACGATTAGAAATAACGTGGGAAGCAATGTGAGTAATTGGTAAGGCAAGGTAGTAATTGATCTTTTTCTTAACACCCTATGTTATTTCCCAACGCAGAGAAGATATATCAATTGGTAGCACTACGCGCAATCATGGTTGCACTTCCCATCATGCATTTGGGCATGGCTACAGTATCATTTACTGAAAGCTCAACAAATACACTAGATGGCAATATTTAGTCACAATATACAAAGTCACATTTATCCTTTAAGAATTACAAGTCTTTCTATCCGTGGATCCCTCTCACAGAAAGAATGTTAATAATGTAAATGCCATCTTGAGGATTTATTGTCATAATAAACAAATACAATACTTATGTACTGTATGTTGAATGTATATATTCGTCCGAGTTTTATTCATTTTTTTCTTAATGCATTGCCAAAATGTATATGATCGGGAAAAATTATCGGGAATGATTGGAATTGAATCGGGAGCAAAAAAAAAAAGCAATCGGATCGGGAAATATCGGGATCGGCAGATACTCAAACTAAAACGATCGGATCGGGAGAAAAAAAACATGATCGGAACAACCCTAGTAATTATTTATATTTATCATTCACAATGTTTGTCATTTTTAGTTTAGAATCATTAACTGACGTCTAATATTTTGTTTAAAAAAGAAAAACGACTTACCAAAATTATTCACTCGCATATTTTAAACTTTTAAACAAATGGCGTCACAATGAAAAAAATTGCGTATGTAAAAAAGTCACACATATCTGCCTCATAACTATTGCTTAATTGTATTTTTTTTTGTTACTGTCGCATTTTCTCCGATATGTTAGATGATAAATAATCGATCCACACAAAGAAAAATTGAAAAAAAAAAAAGTTTAAAAGGGTAAATATATGAAAAAGAAAATCTCGACCACTCCTTGATGTCTGCGATTTCTACATCGCGACCCTAGTTTTATTACCATGTTTCACCCATAAAATCCCCCCCAAATCTGACTGTGGCCATTCACATCTGTGTCTTGACACTCAGTGATACATGCTGCGTGGAGTTTTTGGATCGAAACAAGGTAAGTACGTGATAAGATCTCGTTAAAATTGTGGCGTCTTTAATTCTGCTCTCACGTGCTCTCACCTCCAGTTAGGGCTTTGCTGTTTCAACATTTTTTTTAAATGCCCTCCTGTTCAAAATTTTTCTTCCCCCAGAAAAGTGAGATTTTAAGCTTTCTGATGATGTATGACACATGCATATCGGATGATTTTGAAAGTTGGCCAAATTGGGGGTCTCAGAGTGGAACTTCAATTCACCTGAGTGTTTTCCGACATATACAAAAAATCTAATAGTGTTATACGATGAATTATGGAAGAAACAAGCATGACTGCAACATTTATTTAACATTATTATATTTCTTCAAAGGACAGCGCTACTGTAATTATAGCTGTGTGCAAGTAGTACAGTAGATAAGGTGTGGGAAATGCTAGAATCTGCTTGTCAATTTTAATTTTAGCTATGATAAAAATCTAACTGAACAGAATGTTGTTGTTTTTTTAAGTTGTTACACAGTGTTCTTAACGTGCACACAACCCTCTCCGTGTAAAGTGTATTAAAGAGCTGTTTGTTAAATGAGAACACACTATTCTAAAAATGATTAATTAAACAAATAAAACTAATGATGATTTGACATCAAGCAATAAGTGTGAGTAAATCGGTCAGACTGTTGAAGTGGACATTGCCATCCAGAGATTCATAAATTGACCAGATTCATTCTACTGCCCTTCACAAATTGCATGTTTTTTAGCTAGTGTTTTACTCTCCAAGCCAATTTTGGTCTGGAAACCAATTTCGAGACCACATTTTGCGGGTCTTGGTCTTGTCTCAGTCTCAACTCCCAAAAGTCTCAAAGGCTGCATTGCAATGCAGTTTGATTCCGATTTCTTTGCCCGAATGCGACACGTATCAGATATTTTTCATGCAGTGTGAACAGTCCAATTCTGACTTTTTCAAATCCGACCTGGGCTCATTCGTATGTCGATAAAAATGTCGGCTGCAGTAGGCAAGGCAAGGCAAGGCAAATTTATTTATATACAGTAGCACAATTCAACACAAGGCAATTCAAAGTGCTTTACATCACATGAAGATCATAAAAATCACATTTAAATCAATACAACGTAAAAACCAAGACAATCAAAATAGGAAATAAAATGATACATAAATTATACATAAAAATCGCATTTAATCACAAATAGAATAAAAATAACTAAATAAAAATAAAACTAAAACTACTACTACTAATAATAATTGAAATCAGCAATGGAGATAAGCACAAGAGGAATAGAAAGCAAGTAGATTGAAATATATAGACAGTTATGGATGTGCAGTGCTAGACAAAAGCGTTTTTAGCCCTGATTTAAAGGAGCCAACTGTTTGAGCATACTTCAGACCTTCAGGTAACTTGTTCCAGAGGTGACTAACTAAATGCTTTCTCACCCTGCTTGGTTCTTGTTCTTGGAACATGCAGGGACCGGTTCCAGATGACCTTAGGGGTCTAGATGTCTCATAGGAATCTAACAAATCAAGCATGTATTATGGTCCAAGGCCATTAAGTGTTTTGTAGACGAGCAGTAGTATTTTATAGTCTATGCTTTGACTCACTGGAAGCCACTGTAGCGATTTCAAAACCGGTGTAATGTGATCCAGCTTCCTTGTGTTTGTGAGGACTCTGGCTGCAGCATTCTGTACTAGCTGCAGCTTCCTGACTGATTTTTTTTTATCAAGACCTGTAAATATACCGTTGCAATAGTCCAATCTGCTGAAAATTAATGCATGCATAAGTTTTTCCATGTCTTGTTGAGTCAGAAGCCCCTTAATTCTGGTTATATTTTTAGGTGGTAATAAGCAGATTTAGTGACGGACTTTAGATGGCTATCAAATTTTAGGTCTGAGTAAATAATCACGCCAAGGTTTCTGACTTGATTTGTAGCTGTAAGTGACAATGTGCTAAGGTGCCTGCTTATCTTTGACTTTTCCTTTTTTGGCCCAAAAATGATCACTTCTGACTTCTCCACATTTAACTGGAGAAAATTCTGGCACATCCATTCATTGATTTGATGAATGCTTTTACTCAGGGAGACTAAGGGACTATAATCATGTGGGGACACAGAAATGTACAGTTGTGTGTCATCTGCATAGGTGTGATAGGAGATGTCATGCTGTTCCATAATCTGAGCTAAGGGAAGCATATAGATGTTAAATATGAGTGGTCCAAGAATTGACCCTTGAGGGACTCCACACGTGAATTGAAGTAGTAACGAATATGTACAGGATGTAAAATGTGGACATGTCCGGGAAAAAGAGGATGTTTGGTCACCTTTCTTAAGACACTGTTTAGCATGATCGCTAAGTAACTTAGTAACGGCTCATCAACAAAGACTGCAAACAATACAATGGCGTACTGCAAGCAACATGTCACTTTTGCTAATTAATATTCATGACGTTAGTAATTGTGGCTAGGCGGGTCAACCTCCCGTTTGTCCCTAAGAGTAGATGAATGGAAATAGTGTACAGAGGAGATGTTTACTGAGCTAAACCTATCAATTCTGTTCGAAAATGATGTCCCTGGTGCCAAATTCACTGGTAAAGATATGGAAGAACATACAAATGTTCAGTTAAAGAGATGGCATGAGTCTCGAGGGCTGAAAAAGACGGGAATAAGAGCCGACTTGATCCACAGTTAGCTTTTTTATCGACACCTTTTTCTTGTGTCATCATCAAAAACAATCACATAAACTCACCCCAAATATTCGACCACAATTGAAAACGCACAATAACTAGTACAAAAGGGATTATATACAATTGTCGCATCTGGATGCTTCACAAGCAACAAATGTGTGCGCAGGCTGTCACCTCTTCACTTTGCTGCGGTTTCTTTTATATGTGCATGAGTGGGATGGGCGGTGTGTAAATGGCTCACGTGAGGAAGTGCAATCTGCTCTATGCTTCCTGCGCCAAAATAAAAGCATGCAGCACAAAACAAAAGTCAAGATTAAAAAATTTTTAAAAAACGACAACGCGACAGGCGTCATAAAGTCGAAATCACGTAAGTGGGGTACGTCTTAACCCGGGAACTACCTGTGTTATTGATTCAACAAGCCAACAGCTGCAGTCGCAGCAGTGAACTCTCTCTCTCTTGCTCGAATCACTGGCACGTGCAGTCTCACATTACACATTATCAAGGATCCGTTAAAATCAAATATCAAATTAGTTGTCAACTAATTGATTAATTGATTTTAATAAATTTACCGTACTGGCCCAAATATAAGACGGCTCTGATTATAAGACGACCCCCTCTTTTTCAAGACCCAAGTTTGAAAAAAGATTTTTTAAACACCAAATTAATTTTTATACAGAAAAAATTTCAGTACATCTGAAACAAATGATTATGATCATGTTTTTTTGCTCCCGATCCGATCCCGATCGTTTTAGTTTGAGTATCTGCCATCCCGATATTTCCCGATCCGATTGCTTTGTTTTTGCCCACGATTCAATTCCAATCATTACCGATAATTTTTCCCGATCATATACATTTTGGCAATGCATTAAGAAAAAAATGAATAAAACTCGGACGAGTATATACATTCAACATACAGTGCATAAGTACTGTATTTGTTTATTATGACAATAAATCCTCAAGATGGCATTTACATTATTAACATTCTTTCTGTGAGAGGGATCCACGGATAGAAAGACTTGTTACCTTGTATATTGTGACTAAATATTGCCATCTAGTGTATTTGTTGAGCTTTCAGTAAATGATACTGAAGGCCATGGCCAAAAGCATGATGGGAAGTGGAACCATGACAAGTGGAACCATGACTGTGCGTAGTGCTACCAATTCATATACTGTATCTTCTCTGCACTGGGATATAACTTAAGGTGTTAAGAAACAGATCAATTGCTCCCTTGCTTCCCCATATTGCTTCCCATGATATTTTTAATTGAAGGGAAAGGGATTGTAAGGCATTAGCTAATTAAAACGAGGCTCTAAAGGCTCCTCAAATTCACTCTTCTCATTTTGTGCTGTCTTTTAGCTCTCTATATATGCAAAACGGCGCCATTACAGATGGAGCGTGACACTACGTGAGTGGGTCGTGCAGCGCATGCATCAATTGTGATAAATTTAACATGATACATTTTTTTAAAAATTAATTACCGCCGTTAATGGGATAAATTTGATAACCCTACCTTAAGCTTAAACTAAAGACTCTGGATAAGTGTAACATATTATGTCTGTAACGTTAAATACAGTTAGAAAAACGATTTAATTAAAAAATAAATATATATTTAAAAAAAGGCATGGCCGATATTTTTTTGCCGATTCCGATACTTTGAAAATGACGTGATCTCGATCGGGACATCTCTAATAACAATATATTTGAGAGAAAAAGCATGTTATTTTGCCTTATTCAAATCTTAATATCTGAACATTTAAATATGTAAACCAGGGTTCCCCCAAACTTTTTCCTGTGAGCGCCACATAACTTTTCCCTTCTCTGATGAGGGGCCGGGGTCAGTTTGTAACAGAAAAGGTGTGACGATTGCAGGAGTGCCTAAATGTAAAAATGTATTGTTTTTCAGAAAGCCACAATCAAATAACCCTTTCTGGATTCTTCACGGAACAAAAGTAAATAAAATAAAATAAAATAAAATAAAATAAAATAAAATAACAAATAATAATAATAACACTATTAATTAAATAGATAATAACCAAATAACCCTCTCTGGGTTCTTTACAGAAAAAAGCCAGGAAATAAATAACACTATTGAAAAAAATTTTTTTTTTTTTTTTTTGTTCAGGGGGCCGGACCAAATGTGGAGGCCGGCCGTATTCGGCCCATGGGCCGTAGTTTGGGGACCCCTGATGTAAACTAAAGTGCAATCACATTTGTAAATGAATGGCTTCTAGTTTTTAAAATGTAAATAAACCAATCTATTGTGATAAAACAACAAAATTGCAATAACTGCATTAACCATCAATGTGAGGTCTAACTGTAACTAGTCTTGAAACAAATCTGAATAGGGAAAAACATTGCAATAAAATAATGCAAACTGATTAAACTTGAGAGTAGCTGAGATCCATCATGACAGAACATCGCTTCAATGATATCTGGCGCCATCTAGCGTCATGAATGGGTATAATGTCTAGACAGCGAATATAAGACGACCCCCACTTTTTCAGTCATATTTCGATGCAAAAAACACCGTCTTATATCCGGGCCAATACGGTAATAGACTAGTTGTTGCAGTCTTAATGTAGAGTCAATAGGAAAAATGTAACAACGCTAGTGTAGCCCAAAGTAGCGACGTAAGAGTAGCGTTTCTCCTCCACAAATCTACTCAAGTAAAAATTAGAGTGTGGTAAAACTACTCTTAGAGAGTACATTCTCAAAAAGTTACTCAAGTAAATGTATAGGAGTAACCTCTGCATATCCTGTATGCAACACACCAGGACTTAGACAAGCTTTATCTTGACTGGTGCACTACACAGTTGCCCAATATTTATCTTTTTGTGTTTTTATGTTTAAGTGGAAACATGTCTATGTTAAGTTCAACAGTAAACATGCTGTTTAACGCATTGACCTCAATAGATGCTCAGTCTGTGCGTGCATTCATGCATGCGTCTGTAGCTAGCTGGATGTAGAAGAGGGTGACTCATGGATGTGATGTGCTGCAGCTCATGTGTCTCATTTGATGTGTACTAAGCCGTGTGTGCATGTGTGTTTATGTGTGCATGCGTCGCCACGTCCATCTTACTCCCATCACACGGCTGCAGCAAACCCAGAAAGAAGGCTGTGTGCTCGTCTGCGGGCAGAACGCCGTGTTCTGACCCAGTTGCATAATGTGGACTGCGCGCCACGAAGGCGGCGAAAGGAGCGGTTAAAATGGAAGCAGTACCATGCCAATAAATAGGTGACAGTTGCACATTTGCAAGCAAATTTCTGGAATCGCACTTCCCGATATTCCGAGGCGCCAATTACATCACGGTGACATCAGCGGGGTTCTTTTTTCAGCGGGCTTGAGAACACAGCGAGCTCGTTTGTTTGTGTGAAAATGAGAAGACGAGGGAAAGGAAGAGGTGGGGACACCTGCTGTTTGTCGCCACAATGGATGAAACACATTAAGTATAATTGGACTATGCGAGCACAAACAAAGAACCGCCAGCAGAATGTTGACTAGTGGTTATAATGTGGTGTGTAGGAACTCATTTTTCAGTTTCAAGACAAGACAATAACACAAACAAGAGAAAAGAGTAGAGTGAATTGACAGGTTGGGCGTCCTGATTCACGGTGGCAAGGCCTCTGGATTGGCAGACCGGGGTGGTGGTACCACTTTTTAAAAAGGGGGACCGGAGGGTGTGTTCCAATTATAGGGGATCACCAGTGTTGTCACAGATTATTTGAAAAAGTAATTTGATTACTGATTACGCCTAAAAAAAAGGAATGTAGTTACTTTACTGATTACTTCATTATCAAAGTAACTAAGTTACTTTAAAAGTAATCAGTTACTTTTTACCCATTTTTCTCCCTTTGCCACCTCAACATATTGATTGAATTTAAAGGGGAATATCAGGATTTGGCGCTAGCTTAGCCAGTCCGGAGCCCTGAAACTAACAAATATCTGACAAAGTGCTGGGAATTTGTTGAAATCAACTCCATCGACCAGTTAAACCCCACTAACTCTAAGATTAAGCCTAATGTCAAAACTTCTCTGAATTTCGGGTTATGGTTAACAGTAGAGATGTCCCGATCGATCGGGTACGATCAAGTCATTTTCAAAGTATCGGAATCGGCAAAAAAATTTCGGACATGCCTTTTTTTAATATATATATATATATATATATATATATATATATATATTTTTTTTTTTAAATTAAATCGTTTTCTAATTGTATTTAACGTTACAGACATAATATGTTACACTCATCCAGAGTCTTTAGTTTAGACTTAAGGTAGGGTTATCAAATTTATCCCGTTAACGCCCGTAATTAATTTAAAAAAATTTTTTTTTATCACATTAAAATATTTCACGCAATTAACGCATGTGCTGCACAACCTACTCACGCATTGTCGCGTGCAATCTGTAATGGCGCCGTTTTACCTAAATATAGAGATAAAAGGCAGGGTAAAATGAGTAGAGTGAATTTTGGCAGCATTTGGAGCCTTTTTTTAATTGGCTAAAGCCTTACAATCCAAACACACATACAAACTGCTCTTGCTAAATTGATAGGGTGCATATCTGATGTGAAGCAGTGGCTTGCACAAAACTTTTTACACCTTAACGAGAGCAAAACTGAATTTATTACTTTTGGCACACCTTCCATGATGAAAGCCCTTGTGCCCAACTCTGGCGCTCCGGCTGACATTTTTAAGACACGTTAAAAATCTCGGAGTGATATTCGATAGCAGGCTTAACTTTGAAAAACAGATTAGTTCCGTTGTAAGAGCAAGTTTTTTCCAGCTTCGTCTCTTAGCCAAAGTGAAGCCTTTTCTTAGTCGCCACGACCTTGAAAAAGCAATTCACGCTTTTATAAGTTCAAGGCTGGACTACTGCAATGCACTTTATGTTGGCCTACCCAAGTCCTCGATCTCTCGGCTGCAACTTGTTCAAAATGCTGCTGCTCAATTTTTAACAGGTACACCTAGACGTGAGCATATTACCCCCATGCTATCATCACTCCACTGGCTTCCAGTCCATTTTAGAATTGATTTCAAACTTTTACTGTTTGTTTTTAATTCTATTAATGGTCAGGCTCCATCTTATCTATCGGAAATTTTAACTATCTTAACTCTGGCAGGACTCTTCGCTCGACCGGCCAGCTTCTTTTAGATGTTCCAAGGCCAAAACTTAAACAGTGGGGAGACCGATCCTTTGCGGTTGCTGCCCCCAGGCTGTGGAACAGCCTTCCCCCCGAAATCCGCACCACCACGGATGTAGGTCTTTTTAAGTCTCGGCTAAAAACACACCTTTTTAGACTCGCCTTTTACAAAGATTAGGATGGCCTGGTTTTATTAGCTTAAGGGCTTTTTTAATGTTTTTTCGATTTTATCGGTTTTATTGTTTTACTTGCTGGAATGTTATTGCGATGCGCTCTTTGTTTTATTTTATTTTTTAAAATGTCATTGTATAATATTTTCCTGCCTTTTATTTATCTTGAGCCATGTTTTGTTGTAAAGCACTTTGAGGGCCTTTCGGGTTTTGTAAAGGGCTATATAAATAAATTTTGATTGATTGATTTGATTGATTACAATCCCTCTCCCTACGATTAGAAATATCGTGGGAAGCAATGTGGGGAAGAAAGGTAGTAATTAATCTTTTACTTAACACCCTATGTTATTTCCCAACGCAGCGAAGATATATCAATTGGTACCACTACGCACAGTCATGGTTGCATTTCCCATCATGCATTGGGCAGAACAGTTAAATGGCTACGGTATCATTTACTGAAAGCTCAACAAATACACTAGATGGCAATATTTAGTCACAATATACAAAGTCACATTTATCCTTTAAGAATTACAAGTCTTTCTATCTGTGGATCCCTCTCACAGAAAGAATGTTAATAATGTAAATGCCATCTTGATGATTTATTGTCATAATAAACAAATACAGTACTTATGTACCGTATGTTGAATGTATATATTTGTCCGAATTTTATTCATTTTTTTCTTAATGCATTGCCAAAATGTATATGATCGGGAAAAATTATCAGGAATGATTGGAATTGAATCGGGAGCAAAAAAAAAAAAAAATAAGCAATCGGATCGGGAAATATCGGGATCGGCAGATACTCAAACTAAAACGATCGGGATCGGATCGGGAGCAAAAAAAACATGATCGGAACAACCCTAGTTAACAGCATATCAGTGCCAATGTAAAACAATGCAAACTGACTGCACAAAATTGCAATGGTGGTGGCGGGCGCAGATACGCGTGCACAACCCGGAAGTACTCCTCTCAACACACACGCGGTCATTTTGGCCACAAAACGTGGCGACAACTAAGCACTTTACACTCAATCGGACTTACAACACATCCCACAGAGGCTAAACTAACACATCACCTCACGTCATAAATGTGCAACACGCATATGATGTAAACAAAGCTTGCCAACTTGGAGCGATGACCGCCCGTCGTTGCTACGGCAAAGCTATGAAACGGCCGCGCATGTAGGGGGTCCAACCTTTTGCTGATACCCTCCAGAATGAAGGAAAAATACCTTCATTCATGGATATCCACAGATCAACATTCCCTCGCAACGTCTCAACACTCGGCTCGAATGTCCACCTGCCTCAGTCCCACAACACATATGATGCGAGACCAAAACAGGAAATAGCTAAGAGGTTGTCATGGAAACACGTACCGGGAACCTCTAGTTTAGCATTTTCTATTCCAAATGCTCTTCGTACATGACTACAATATTCTTCATTCTACATACGTTATGAGGCAATGAAAAATAGTAACGCAGAGACACTAAGGAAACTAACTTTAATCAGATTACTGGTGTAGAAAAATGAACGCGTTAGATTATTCGTTACTGAAAAAAAGTAATAAGATTACACTAACGCGTTACTAACTAACGCGTTACTGACAACACTGGGGATCACACTCATCAGTCTCCCTGGGAAGGTTAACTCAGGGGTGCTGGAGAGGAGTGCCCTTCGCGAAGTCGAATCTCGGATTCAGGAGGAGCAGTGTGGTTTTCTTCCGGGCCGCAGAACAATGAATCAGCTCTATACCCTCAGCAGGATTGTTCGGGTGTCATGGGAGTTCGCCCAACCAGTCTACATGTGTTTTGTGGACTTGGAGAAGGCGTTCAAGCGTGTCCCCTGAGAGTCTTGTGGGGGGTGCTCCGGGAGTATGGGGTATCGGAATCCCTAATAAGGGGGATGTGTCAGAGTTTGGTCCGTGTAGCCGGTTGTAAGTCAGATCCGTTTGCAGTGAGGGTTGGACTCCTCCAAGGCTGCCGATGTCACCGGTTCTGTTCATAACTTTTATGGACAGAATATGCAGGCGTAGCCGAGGTGTTGAGTGGGTCCCGTTTGGTGGCCTCAGTATTGCATCTCTGCTTTTTGTAGATGTAGATTTTGGCTTCATCAAGCCCTGACCTTCAACTCTCACTTGGAGTGGTTCACAGCCGAGTGTGAAGCGGTCTGGCTGTGAATCAGCACCTCCAAATCTGAAACCATGGTTCTTAGTCGGAAAAAGGTCGAATGCCCTCTCCCGGTCAGGGATGAGGTCCTTCCCCAAGTGGAGGAGTTCAAGTATCTTGGGGTCTTGTTCACAAGTGACGGAAAAATGGAACGGCAGATCGACAGGGGGATTGGTGCCCCTGCATCAGTCCGTCATGGCTATGAAGGAGCTGAACCGAAAGGCGATGTTCTCTATTTACAGATCGATCTACATTCCTACCCTCACCTATGGTCACGAGCTGTGGGTTGTGACCAAAAGAACAAGATCCCGGATACAAGCGGCTGAAATGAGTTTCTTCCATAGAATGTCCGGGCTCTCCCCTAGCGATAAGGTGAGAAGCTCGGTCATCGGGAAGGGGCTCAGAGTAGAGCATCCACATCGAGAGGAGCCAGATGAGGTGGCTCGGGCACCTGATTAGGATGCCTCCGGGGCGCTTATCTGGTGAGGTGTTCTGGGCACGTCCCAATGGGATGAGGCCGCGGGTCCAACCCAGGACATGCTGGTGAGACTATGCCCCCTGGCTGGCCTGGGAACGCCTTGGGATCTCCCAAGAAGAGCTGGATAAAGTGGCTGGGGAGAGGGAAGTCTGTACTTCCCTGCTTAAGCTGCTCCCCCCGTGACCTGACCTCGGATAAGCGGGAGAAAATGGATAGATGGATGGATGGATGGATGGATGGATGGATGGATGGATGGATGGATGGATGGATGGATGGATGGATGGATGGCGTCTTGATTCCTTAGAAAAGGGAAATGAAATGGTGAAAGCGTTAAAAGAGAAGACAAATGGCAAAGTAAATGGGTGAACAGGTAAAAAAACAAAAAACAAACTTGGAATTAGGAAAAAACATTAGCACAGAAGCAACAGACTAAAACATGATAACAAAAAACTCAACACATGCACATGTGGGAGAATAAAATGAAAATTTATACTCCATCACATGTTCTTTTCATCTGCTAAGAGCCGAGTGCGTCATTCAGTTACAGAAATAGATTCCTTCCTTGAAATAAACGTGCCACTGCAAAGTGTGTGTTGTATTTACTCAGAAACATTCTCCATTCCTCTAAAAGACACCACACTCAAAATGGTCGCTGGGTACATCATGAACTTAGACAAACTAAACATCTTCCTCTAATCGACAGCATTGTCTTTTATCTTCCCTGGTGTCTAGCTGGGTGGTGGGCGCAGCCTGGCGCACCTGAGTCAACGGGACGCGCTACGCATCCTGGCTGCAAGTCAGCTCCCTGTTACCATGCAGGTCAAGACTCAAAGGGGCCGTAGCAGCATTGAGGCGGACCACCGAGGCGCCTGGGAGCCTCTGCCCCTCAACCTACAGCACCTCAACCTGCCACTGACAAGGATGCCGGCAGGGCTCAATGCTCCCAGCCCCACTTATCAGGACAGGTGATGAAAGATTTCCCTTCAAATTTTGTGATGTTAGTAGAAAAAAAACACTAAAAAGTTGTTTTTCTTGCTTTCAGACATTATTTCGGCCACTTGTCTCTGCCGCAAGATCACTGCGATGGAGGACACTACGGCTACCTGCCTAACTCCCCAAGGGACACCGTGGAAATGAGCCACCAGGTGACACTGGCTAGCCTTTCCATCACTAGATACTGACATGTACTTGTTCTAATGTCCACATTTCCTGTGCGATGACTAAATTAGGATCCGGAAATGGGCGGCCGGCGAGCCAAGGAGCAGAACTGCCTGATGGGATGCTGTAACGTCAATCTAGATGAGCCCAAAGGCTTTCACAGCCAGGTAGCTTCATTTCTCCAAAATAATTATTTTGCATGCAAATTTCACTTTTTGGAGCTTTTAATCATGCATAATGGTCATTCCCTGGTTAAAACACGTTTTCTAAACCATTCAACTGTGTGTGAGAAATCGTCAAATGTTCTACTGGTGGGGGATGCTGAAACAC